>NC_087475.1:73909617-74212647 GCF_036417665.1 Passer domesticus
TGAAACTTAGCAACTAATGCTGTTTGAAAAACCAAGCAGATCTCACTTTTTTCATGGTACAAAAGCTACTGTACCCGTAACGGTGATGGCCTAAGGGACTTTAAAGGAGCGCTGCAGAAAATAGACTTGCTATTTCTGGAATGTGCACTGTTTTCACAAAGTGCTGCTTCAACTGCATAAAATTTACCAAAGATAACAGCATGCAAACATGCCCAGCATCCTCAGAACGAAGCTCCCTTGGCATAGCAGGGATCAATTGACAGCAGATTTGCAGAAATGGATTGGCAGCCCATGTGATTAAGAGAGTTTCATGCTTGTTTATTAAAGTCCCTTCTATAAATAGTCCGTGTAAGTTTACAGCTGCATACTAGCTTTGTGCTCACCCACATCTTACCTACCACCTTCCTGGAAAACACTCCTACCCTCCAAGCTCATATTTTTTGTGCTTTCTCTCACCCTCCAAGTCTAATTATTATTTATTACAATCAAGTGCCATACAAATGTAGATGAAGTGCATATTCAGGGTCATGAAGATTTGAAGTGGGCAGATCCTGAGCACGTGGGTGAATCACCGAGGGCACTGGTTGTGGTTTGGAGGCAGTGACAGAAAGGAGCAGTTAGCACCTTTAAAAATGCAGAGGATTTTATATCTCTATCTCTATATATATCTATCTCTATATATATCTGCCTAAGTAGGGCTCTGAGCTGCAGATTTCTCTGTGTGGGTGAGCCTTGTCTGTGCTACCTCGTTCATGGCAATGGGAGCTGTGAATGCTCGTCCCCGAGACCAGCAGGGCTTTGAGTGGTCGTACAGGCAGTGGAGATGGAGCAGGCTGGACTGAGCAAGCCATGGGAAATGGGCATGGCTGTTGACCTCCCTGTTTTCAGCTCCTTTCTCCATCTATAGATAGTTTGTGCCCAGCCAGATCTGTCCAAAGGACATCTCCAGATAGATAGCATTATTGAGGAGTACCGTGTTGTATCTCCCTATTTCTTCCCTTTTCCATCTACAGCTGGGAATGATTGAGAACTTTCCATCTGCAGAACATTTGAGGGAATGATCAAGAACTTTCACAGGGCTTTGCTTGTTCCTCAACTTTTCAAAGACAAAGCCCCTTGCTGACAGATTTTGGAGGTAGGTCTGTGAATGGGTGTAGTGCAGTTGTAGCCTCCATTCTCTTCGTGGCCGTTCTAGCCTGAGGAGTGATTCTTCAAGCCATATGCTTTAATAAGTTGCCAGCATGACAGAGACTAAATTAATCAGGAGCATGAACAGGACTATCTCCATTGCCCTGTGTTCAGGCCTGAGCATAGGCAGTTGTTTTCAATGTACAAGAAAAACTCTTGTTTCATTTAGTTTTTCACTCCTCTCCTTTAGCATACAGAACAATGATCTGGTTTGTGTGATTATTTTGGCAAAGTCTGGGATGATTTTTTCAAGTTGACTATAATACAGTTCAAGTCACATCGAGATTGCCATTTATGATTAAATTCAATGTGTTTTGAAGTTCTGAAACCTTAACATTGCCGTTTGCAGCACTATAAGGTGAGTCAGTACCCACTGCTGAGTTACAGATTTGGTTGAGTTTTTTGTACCACCTTATCTCACCTTATTTGATGAGCTCTTGCACACCAAATTGGAACTATTTGCTTTTGGTTACTTAAAGAATTGTTCTCACTACCTTAGTAAGTTAATTATCTTGAATGCAAAACACCCTCTAGCCACAGGATGGGTAACGTTAGCTGATTTCCAGGGGTAAACCATTTTGGCTTCCAAACTCCAGTTAGCAGTTCCTGCCTCATTAGCAAAAAAACAAGGAAACCATCTATTAAGCTCCCGTTGAAGTTCTTTCTCACAGGACTGTTTAGGAGCTTAAGGGTTGGAGTAGGAAGCACAGAAAAAAAGTGCAAGTACTGTTTCCTCATTTCCAATACAAGCTCAATTAATAATGTGGGGGAACTTCTAGATCTTGCTTGCTTTTGGGGGTATCTCTGCTGGTCACAAATGACATGTTTTCCCTGACTGATAATCCATTTTGGCAAAAATAAATAATGTGGGCTGAACTGTAGGCATTTCTTAGGGTGCATATATAGCTGCTGTTTCACTAGCCTTGAAAGGGTAGCTCCTGATTCTCTCAGTGGGCTTCTCTAGCCCAAAGCTGTGATGCAGCAATGGTAAAGTAAGTGCTTTGTTGAGAGACACTGAAGTTGAAAGTTCATTGGCTTTATTATTCCTAAAGGATAAATTGCTTATTCTTTAGAGCCATGCAAAACTGGCCTTTGAGATATACAAAGTAGGTCTGATGTCTCTGAACACTGTGAGGAAGGTTAGCCAGTGCTCTGCTTGGTGGCTTCTCTAGCCTGTAGCCAAAGCAAGGTTAGATTTATGCTGCAAGCTGCCAGCTCTACACCTATAGGCAGACTCTCTTCACTGTTTTCATAAATGACTTGGACACAGGACTTGAAGGTACACTTACATCAGTTTGCTGATGATACCAAGCTGGGAGGAGCTGTTGCCTCCCTGGAAGGCAGAGAGGCCTTCAGGGAGATGTAGGCAGATTAGAGACATGGACAATCACCAGCTGCATGAAGTTTAATGTGGGCAAGCGCTGGATTCTGCACCTGGGGTGGGGCAGCTGTGGGTGTAGGGACTCATTGAGAAGAGAGACACTGGATAGCAGCCCAGGAGAAAGGGGCCTGGGAGTCCTGGTCAATGACAAGTTGAATATGAGTCAGCAGTGCCCTGGCAGCCAGGAGGGCCAAGTGTCTCCTGGGGTGCATCAAAAGCAGCGTGGGCAGCAGGTTGAGGGAGGGGGTTCTCCTCCTCTACTCCACTCTGATGAGATCCCACCTGGAGTTCTGTGTCCACTTCTGGGGTCCTCAGCACAGAAAGAACATGAACCTATTGGAGTCAGGAGAGGAAAGCCATGAAGATTACTAGAAGGATGGAACACCTCTCCTAAGAGGAAAGGCTGACAGAATTGGAACTGTTCAGCCTGGAGAAGAGCTCTGTGGAGACCTTAGAGCAGCTTTCCAGTACCTAAAGGTGGCCTGCAAGATAGGTTTTCTTTGAGGGGTGTTGAGATACCCCATGCCTGGAAAGATTCGAGGTCAGGTTGGTCAGGCCTCTGATGTACAGGAAGCTGTCCCTGCTGTTTGCAGGGGTGTTGGACTTGAAGACCTTTACATGTCCCTTCCAACCCAGGTTATTCTGAGGCTCTGTGATTGAATGATTCTCGTGGATTCCTTCCACCTCAGGATATTCTGTGTTTCTCTGAGTGATTGTATGAAAACTGAAAAGTGCCTCTGGTCCTTACTTGAGCTTCAGCACCAGGGGAGGCATGCAGGATTATACGTGCAGTACATATTTGTGAAATGAGTGTAGGCCAAGTTGTTCGCTATAAGAGGAATTTGGAAAGGTATTACGTATGTGTTAGACAGACCAAGTGCAATCTCACATATGGCTGGGCTGGTTCATGTTTCAGCCTTTTGAACAGCTATCATTTGACTGGTCTGCTGATGAAAAGGTGAATTTCTCACCTACATCTTGAGAAGGACTTTAGAGGTTAAAAAGAGAAATGGTATTTTATTTCAGTAGGTATCAGTCATGCAGAGAGCACTGGTGCTGCATTGTAAGAGCAAATCAACTTCTGTGGCTGCAGAGAGATCATCAGTGGAGGAAAGTTCTGGCAGAGAACAATAACCAAAACAATGGAGTAAGGTTTAGGATGCAGCATGAGCAGTCTGTGAGAAGGATGTCATATAGCTGAGATACCTGCAGCAGCTCACTCCAGCTTAGCTACCTTGGAACAGGTTGTTCCTCTGAGGCAGCTTACAGCTTAATCTAAACCAATGATAGGCTGAAGTCATCATCAGCTGAAGTCAGGGGAAAGCTTCCTATTGGAATAAATCACATTTGGATCATGGATTTGGTGACCACTTTGCATGGACTGTTCAGCTCTCCTTCAAAACATATTTTCTTTCATTATTTTGCTATAAACAGAGAATAAAGCTGACATCTCCATTAACACCAAGAATAAACATTTTGTGGGTAATGCCATTCAGCTTTATTGGAAACCCCAAGGAAGCTCTTCAGGGGGAGGAAGTATTTTTTGTGCTTCTGTGGTTTCTGGTAAATACTGGATCAATGAAGTGAGCTCTGATGTTTGGTTTCACACTGAATGTAGCCAGGATTTGCTTTTCAGTGTTTGGCTGACTAACCTCATAAATTTCACCCTCATATGTTTCACCTGCAAAATTGAAACGGTCTTTTAAATCATAGTATCTTTTGAATAAACGCTATTTTGATTAATTTTAAAAATAAGAGGTATAAAAATTTATGTTCTGGAAACATCCAGTGAGAAATCTTCAATTATCTTTCTACTAATTTCATCCAGCACAGTGATTTTAGTCTTTTCCTGAAGAGCTAAAGAATATCTCTGTAGATATCCTCCAATTACAAAATTTTCTCCATAATTAAAATCTCACATGGAAATTTAAGACCCTTCAAAATAGTACTTTTAGAAAAAAATGTCCACTTAAGACTAGAGTTTTATAATGGCAATGCCATCAAAACATCAGTGTCAGCCTTGCTTCCTCACAAAATGGAACATGACTGATTGCTGGCTCTACAGGGTCCCCATCTAACCCCATCTTTCAGGAATCAGTTCACAGTTCCTTCTTAACAAACCTGGATGACAGCTTTTTTTTTTTCTTCCAAAATAGAAAGATGTTACTGTGTGGGTTTTTGCATGTGCTAATCATAAAGTGATTTTTAGGGAAACATAGGAAAGGCAGAGAGAGCCCTACATCACTGACTTGCATTTTTTATTTATATCAGAAATTATGTTGACTTGAGTTTTGTCTAATTTTATTGAAAGGAATTTTCAAAGAATCCGTATTTACATACTTAGCACTTTTTCAGAATTAGACCCATTTAATGTCCAGAAAAATCATTGAGCCATTAAAAACTGAACTGCAAAAATACCTCTCTCACATAAATCCCTATGCCTGAGGATATTGCTGATCTGCATTTTCAATGTAACAACACTTGGGTTTCATTCATGTCTTGTAACAAAGGAACATTAATTGAGAGGATCAAAAGCCTGCTTTCCAAAAGACATTTTTGTCACTGCTGACATTAATTTCCTCCATGTTCCTTGTTCCTGGGGCATTAGAATATTCTGGCTAAATTAATGGCTTTGATTTTTTTTTCCACTTTGAAGAAAATATTGGCACTTTTTTTTAAATAAGGTTTATCAGGTAAGGTCTAAGGTCTAAGGTCTATGTAAGACTGCTTATTAGAGTTCAGCTGACAGATGTGCTTGAAAGACACTGGCTCAAAAGACAGTTCAATTTGCTTGACCCTTCTGGCATTACTAAACCTACTACACCTTCATTTGTGTACCAACATGGCAAAGATTTTGCTTAGTTTAATTTGAGAGGCTCCTGGGCTTATGGATCTTGATGTAGAAAACATACAAATAGGAATAATCAAACAGAATTGCCTGTATGGAGACATAAAAGCCAGACCTTGTGATTGTAAGAATGCTTACAGCAGTGTAACATGAAAAGGCTTTTCCTCACACCTGTTGTTACTGGGTTCAAGTACAGGTGAGTGTATTCCTGATTTAATCTTTGAGGTAAAGGCCATGCATCTTTCAGGTAGGTGGACTCATCAGCATTCCTGAATTCTGCTTGAGTTTCTGTGCTAAGTGCTGCTCAGGAGTTAATGGATGGAGTCCCAGTTACCTAACCCTCATTGATGAACTGGAGAGGTGGCAATTTCTAGTCCCATGGGGATGGCAGGGAAGGAGAGATGCTTGTTGTTCTCCTGGCTCCTGTTTCTGTCTACACAGTGTGTATCCCTGTTACGCTGGTCCAAAATTCCTGCCTCTGCTTTAACCCCCACACTCCTGGACACCCCTTCTGCATAGGAATGACCAAATAACTTAGGTTTCCATTCTTCATTCTGTAAGTCATTCCTCTTCTTCCTCTCTTACCTGATGGGATAGGTAATGAAACACAAGATTAAGACACAGTTTAAGACAAAATAAATTGAGGAATTCTTTTAAAAACTGAAGACTCACAGCCATAAAGGGGAATCCAAGGCCTTTCCCAGCAGGTAGGGATCCTTGGCAGGTCCTTATACATCAGTGAAAGTGTGTCCTGCTAATGTAGGCCAATCTTAGAGCTTATCCTTTCTCTCCCAGCTGTCAGGATTTCCTAAATAACTTTCTGCATAATCCAGCCACAAGTATCAAGGAGAGGAGGGTCATGAGTCATCCAGGTTCTAAGAGAGGTACGAGGTTTATGACCTTCTTTGAAGGTTTCCTGTGCTTGCTCTTGTTTTCTTTCATTTCTCCCATTTTTTTTGTGACTTTCCCCACATAAGCTCCATTTCTTCTCCCAGAAAACTCATTAGGTGTTTGTCATCCATTCCAGTGGAACCAGGAATAAACTGGCATTGCAGAGTCGTTCACTTCAGCCTGACCTTGCCAAGCTGATCCTGCCAAGTGTTAGCTTAATTTTTTAACAAGAAAAACATAAGTAAATATATTTGAATAAAAATTGAACTGATTTGTTTTGCCAGAGAGAAATGGTTCATTTGGAGGCATCTCTTGGGAAAGCAAATGATTGCAAATTTTGATTTTAAAATCATGAGTAAAGATACTGATGGTACCTGTATTTAATCCAGAAATTCATTATTTAAGGTACACCAGGGTATAGGAGATCCCAGTTCAGTTCTCTCAGCTCAGTGTTAGAACTTGAGGCCATGCCTCTGGCTTTCCAAGGGAGAGCCTGACCTGCTACAAGCTTCTAGGGAACCCTAGAGAAGGAATGCCCTCCTCTCAGATCCTCACATGCATTTGTTTGGCTCCATATAAATGGTCATTTGTTACGGCAAGGCTCAGAAAATAGGGATATCCTGTCTGGGTGACTAGGCTGACCATCATGCTAGAGAAAATCTATTTCTGCATCAATAACTATTCAGCTGCTTTATGTAGAACAGTTAGATCAGGAGAGTTTGAGAGAATCATATATCCACCCTTTGCTGCAACTTATTCAATACTGCCTTAGAAAAGATCAGTGTCTTCTAGGAGAGAGCCTGGTATTTCCCCCACAAGCTCATGTTTGGATTACCCTGCAGCCTCAGATGAGAGCTGTGCTCCAGCCACACAACCAAACCCTGCAGCAGGAGCTTGCTTCAGTGCTTGTGGGTTGTGTGCTGGGAGAGAGAAAGGCTGAGCAGCCTTCTCGTGTTGCATCTAGTATGTGGTGTCTTTGGCAGGGTTCAGTAACACCTTATATTTGTCATTGTTTCTCAATAATTTCTATAGATGGCTTTTAACCTTGAGTATGAGTCCTATTCTGATCAAGGTGGGTGTGCAGTTCTCTGTTCATCGTGCATTATGTGCCCTTATTCCATTTGGAGAGACTACAGGAGAAGAAGTATTTTCTCTAAGACTTCAATACAAAGGGAAACAAATACAAATAGCAAAAATGGGGAGGGCTGTGTCTATATTATTGTCCTTTGCTAAATGCTACTCATGCTAAATGCTACAGCTTTTACAGCTTGGGCTGTAAAGCTTCAGTGAGGACAGTTCCTAACAGATTTTGTGTCAGAATCTGACTGCTGAATTATCCTGTAAGTGCCTCTCACTTTCACTGAAATGTGGTCAAATAAATTACTTTTTGGCAGCAGGTATGGGAAGTCACTGCCTGGTTCTCGCTCTCAGGCAAGCAGCTGATTTGCTTTCCTTTATTCTGTTTATTTGATGTCCTTTTGCAGGGAAGGCTGCTTGTCCCCCATCAGCCCAGAGTCATGGCCCCTTGTGCAGTCTTTCATATGCCACAACCGCATGCTCATCCTGGACGGCCACGTGCAGCTGAAGACGAGTCTGCAGACCCAGGAGCGACACCTTTTCCTCTTCACAGACCTTCTGGTTGTTGCCAAGTCCAAGTGAGTAAGGCCCCTCAGGCACTGATCCTGCAGAGCAGACCTTTTCTTCAGTGGAACATAGCATGGATTTCCAGAATGCTTTTATAATAGCAAATCTTCCCTAAATCATAAGGAAACATTTTATTTTGACCTCTTCAGGGACCTTTGAAAGCCTCATAGCCATAGAGGAATTTCAGGATGTAACATTTTATGGAAGTATCAGATATTCTTTGATATATTTCTTTTCTGTCATCTTCTGTACTTTGGGAGTGCAGTGTCACAAAAGACTCATTGGCACTCAGCTGTGTCCAATGTGCTACCTTCAACTTCTTGTTTTAGATAGGTCATCTTTAGTCCTGTGGGGTTTGGATAACATCAGTGGTTGTGTTGTAGAGGGATTAGAGGTTTTAACCTTTACCTGGAAGCTGCTTTGATACACACCAGGGATGAGCAGCTGTATTAAAATAGAGATTGCAGGCGGCACAGCAGTGTCTGTCTCTGTAGGTTGTCCTGTGCCAGAAGGAGCATGGGGAAGGGGAGCCATGCTGAGCAGTCTGGGTAGTGTTCATGTGTAATCAGGCTTGCTGTTGAGCTCTGATTATTCACTCTACCATTCACAATTAAATCACATTTACAAGCTGTGTCGAGCATGCCAGCTTCATGCGGCATTTGTGGTTTAAGGCAGTTTTAGAGGGTGCTTTCACTTGTTGTTATGGGTTATGGAGAGGTAATAATAAAAAATCCTGATGTAGCTTCACTGTCTGTTAGGCACTGTGTTGTGGTTTCACAGGGTGGGCAGTCTCAATGTGAGTCCTGGGCTTTTGCAATGTGTCATTTTGCTTAAGCAATTGTTTCAGGGGCTTCTGGGAAAAGCCAAAAGAAATCTGTGTTTTCTATAGAAATCTGAGCTGTGTCTGTTTGAATCACATATAGTAAACATAAGCCCCCCAGCTGAACTCCCTCACTTGATGTGGTGTGACAACACAGAGGATATTTTACACAAAACATGTTCCGCTATGGGTGGGTGGAGAACATAAGGATGTTTAGGGGAAGTCTTGGTGTTCTACCAGCACCAGCAGCAACAGCATTGTTACTGTATTGATTTTTGTTTGCTGCTGGTTTAGGGTGGGATTCACCTCACCTCATTTCAGCTGTAAAGTGAAATACTTGCAAATGACATACGTTTCTGCGTTCCTCTTACAGTCACTGAGGCAAAACCAGCTCCTTACTGTGGCAAAGTCACCTGTGCTGAAAGAGCATTGATAGTGAGGGGAGTCATGCTCTTGGGAGTCTCTCTCTCTCCACTGGCTACTCAGTGGGCATGGTCCACTAGCTTAGCTCCTTAATTGTGGAAGAGTACAGTCAGGAGGGATAAAGCCCCCCTCCCTGGTCAGCCTGCTGAGCACAAGCTGTATTAGAGCCCCTGAGCTGCACATTGCTGCAGGTTTGGCTGGGTCCCAGTGGGACTATTTGCATAGGAAAGCGCTAGTTGGTGTAACCGCACAAAAATCTGGTCCCCAGGGAGTAATAACAGCTCCTACAGCATGTGATTTAATGTGGTGAAGAGAAACAATGTTAAAAAAGGTGGAAGAGAACAATTTGTGCTTTTGCATGTGAAAAAAGGGGGGGAGCAAGTCTTTTCTAGAAATGGCAAAAATAGTATTTTGAGTGATTTTACTTCATGTATTTTGAAGAACTAATTGGGATGTTCTCTCTACAGCTGCCCTGTCAGCAATTAAAGCATCAGAGCTGTCACTAATGAATACTACTTAAAAATCAGCATTTTTAAAGCTGTCTCACACTAAAATGCCAATGCTGATTCCTAGAAGGAAAACCCAAGTGTGTGTATTGCTATGTGGCCGTGACTGTTGATTGCTATTGACTTTTCAACAGCTGGTACAGAGTCAAAGCAGTAAGACTAGGACAGAATTAGTGATACATTTGAATCTGACTTAACTTCAGAATTATTCCTTGTGAATAATTCTGTCTGAAGTAGTTTTTCAGCTTGGGGCTTATGAACCCCTAAGGTATCTTCAGTCCAGCTGGGCCCTGTGCAGGTGGGAGCTCAGCTGCAGGTGACCAGCCACTGTTCAAACGGAGCTCATGTACAATCAGACTTTGTGTGACCAGCAAATGGGTACAAGTTTTTGCTAAAGAGAGCAAGTATCTTGTGTCCTCTGAGCTTGCAGAGTAAACTGCTTGCACAGGACTGAGCTCCTGCTTAAAGGCAACAAATTGGCATTGCTCCCATAGGAATTTGTGAGGGGTGAGTAAGTCCTCTCATTAACTGGTCCATGTATGACTTTGGACAAGGGGCCTGTGGGTTCATTTTTTTGCTGCCTTCTAATAATACCTGAAATATAAACTCCTATGGTTTCCTATGATGCATTATACTAGTTTATAAAAAAATAAGAATGATACTCACGTGCTGTGCTCCTCTACTGCCCTATCCTTCACTACCTTCATATGAGGTTTAAGTCACAAATTAATTTATTGAGAGAGTTTTTCTAACTAAACCAAGGTCAAGTACGTAAAATGTTATACTCTTCTTTATGGATTGATTCGATTTCTTGCAGAGAGTGTATGTTTTTATTTGGCAGAATAAAAATTTCAAAGATCTGTTAGTTCAGTGATGAAGGTGTCTCACGTACATTTTTTTGTGGGAGACACAGAGAAATGGTTTCCTTTTTCTCCTTTGTGATGTGCACGTGCATACATATATGTGCCTTTTAAGGGTATTTTCCTGAAGTGGCTGGACATAGAAATTAATGGCTGAATTCATACATGGAATTACATCAGCAGTCTCACAGTAGATCCATAAATGCTTTTGTCAGAGAATTCAGTTAAGGAGATTAGCAAATCTGGGGAGAAATTAATCTCCCATCTGTTATCGACTGCAAGGTATCCAATTGTAAGCAAAAGGAACTCTGTGTACTCTGCAGAGGTGGCATCACTTGGGGTGTGCCAGTATCTACAGCAGTGGTCTTCATGATTTTTCTGTTGATTTTAGTTGATTTGGAATTTGCCTGATATTCACAATAACATTTTTTAGGAGACTTCCTTAGAAAGTATACAATACTCATTAGATTGTTACTGTACCCATTTTTTAAATGTTCTGTCATGCTTATTCCTTAGTCAGCAATATGTTCATTTCTAAAGGTAGTGCTTTGGCATTTAAATAGAAGACACATGTTTCACAAATGCTAAGAAGCCATGGATTGCAAAAGGACATGGCAGATAGGGATAAAATTATGCTTCAGGCTCTTCAGATGTTAATGGAGGCTACTGTTTCAGCACCTCTGGAAACCAGGCCACTTGAATACTGATAATAGCTGAAAGCTGTGACTAGGCATGGCACACAGGGAAGAATATACATCAAGCATGACTGGAGAACATCCTTGTGTTTCTACCAACACCCTGCTGACACCTGCTACTGGCACTGTTGAGATCTGGCTTTATGGACTGTAAATATTAAAAAATGACACAACATGTAGAGTGTTCAATGTACTGGGTAATGGCAAAAAGAAGTTGAAGAGAAAGGGAGGGTCAGCAGATTGATTTGGTGGAGTCAGACCAGACATCCATTTATTAACATCCACATTAGAATTGTATTTTTTTGTAAATCTACGTTTTCACAGTTCATTCAGTGGTCAGTCAGAATGCAATTATTTTGCATTCTTGACAGACCTTATTTGTTGCATCATAAACTCATTTGCTAACAAGCGTGTTGAAACATGCTTCTGTTCTAAAAGTTTCTCTTTAATTGGGTAGCAAAATGTAATAAAAAGAGGTGAAACGTTCAGCTGATCAGGAGACACCATAGCCTTAGGTTTGATAAGTACTGATGATTCTTTCTTGACCTTCCTCTGAATGTGCTGCGCTATCCCACCACACCTGTAGCACAGTGTCATCTGGAAAACTCCGACCAGCCAGGTTCATCTATGTCCTCTTTAAAGCCACGAGGTTCAAGTGCTTTCATGTTTCTGTGTTAGTTCAGTCTGTCCCAAACCAAATACCTTGTAAGAGGCTAATCTCAGAGAAGGTAGTCCATGCGTGCCAAAGCCCTAAGAAACTGCTCACCTGGCTTATTTATTTATAGAGCGCTAATCACCCTGGCGCCCAGCTCTGTCCCCATCCACATTTGCAACACAGTGGGGAGCTGATGTGCTCTTGGTTTCAGGGAGGGGACACTTCTCCTCCAGCCTTTGCCTGCTGGCCCAGGAGAACCATACTCAGGTAATTCTGCAAGGCTTGAAGTGAGTGTCTCTACACTGCTGCAGAGCTGGATTGACTTTGGGAGTTTTTACTTGATTCTCACAAAGCACTAGCACTCGCTAATCCTACAGAGGAAGGACGCTTATAAAGAGAAATCTATTGGAAGAAAATAATTGAAGTTCAAATGGGAAATTATGTAAATTTGACCTTTACTCAGTTGTTTAGTAACATAAAACATAGGAAGGGCCAAGTTTTTAAAAATTGGGAAAATTATGTCTCTATTTTGAGAATGTGCAAGTTCTTGGCTCATTCTCCAAGTGATGTGTTCCTAAAGCTACCATGTAGAAAGTTTGTGAAGGCTGTGTGGTGACCTGTGCTGTAGTTAACATAAATAGCAATTTTTTCTGCTTGTTTTTTCTTCAAGTTTTCTTCATTTGCCCTGGTCTAGTTGTCACTACTTAAACTCATCATCATTTTTGACCCTGAGACTAAGCAATAGAACTGTATTGTGAGCTCCTCAATGGCATTAAAGTCACTGAAAGGAGAGTCAAATACAAGTGGCAACCTTTGCCTCATAACAAAATTTGGAGGGCAACTCTAGACATGGACAGCTTGCCCCCGAGAAGGGGGATGTCCAGGGATGCCAGAAGCAATCTGTTTATCCCACAAATAAGAGATTTGTTTATCCCATTTAAATAAAAAATTGGTATGTTTTTATATGCAACCCAATAAAACATTTTCTTTAACTGAAGCAGAAGTGCTTCTTGTGTCAGCTCCAGTACAAACCTCACATGTGCCTGAAGGGCAAAAAACTAGTTGTTTAATCTGCTGTCTGTGTTTTCATGTGTGTGACACACCTGTGAACTTCCACCTGCAGGTCACACTCTCATTTCAAACTGAAGTGCCAAGCACGTCTCTGTGAGATGTGGACAGCATTTTGTACAGAAGAAGTGTGTGAAGGCAGCACAGACCCAGACCGGTCCTTTGTTTTGGGCTGGCCCACCACAAACTGTGTGGCAAACTTCAGGTAAGAATTGAGATATATTTTATTTAACAAGTTATGTAAATGTTTCTAGGCTGACAGATCATGAGACTGTCACAGATTCATTTCAGCACCGGTGAATGTGGGGAGCAGGAACTTGCTGATTCTCAAACCAATTCCTTCTATGGCTCTGAGCAAGTTGCCCTTCATTACCTAATCTTCCATCTCACTTATCATTTTAAAAAATGAGAAAATACATGATTTGGCAAAGCACTTTCTGTACTGCAAACTTGCTTAGTGGAAATTACCTTTTTTTTGGTATAACTCAACAAACACCTTGGCTAATTAATAAGATGAACTACAAATATTAAACAGCCAAGCTAATGAAAGGATCAAAGACACTCTTGTAAGACAATTTTAAACTGAGGGCTATGTATTGGAAGTAGCAGAAAAATTATAGTGAAATAATGACCTTTGTCCTATTTCTCTTTTTTGATTTAATTGTGCCAGAGAAAATGTCAAAATTCCTCTTAAAGCAGAATCTCTGAATTTTAATATAAAGAAAAAAAATTCGGCTGTCTTTGCAGCATTGACTGTAAGACACATAAGGGCTGTAGAGGTAATTTCAGTGATTAGGATAATTTTAGTCTCAGCAGGAGGGCTCTTTCGTCACTTTGGAAGAGGGAGGGCACCATCCCCCTGAAATCCCAGCTGCTTTGCCTGAGTCTTAGGAATCACATTTCCTTCTTTATCAACACAGAGCAAAAGCTGAAGTATCTGGCTTAATTTCTATGTCCCATTGTCCATACCTAAGGACAATGTTGTCTACAAATTGCAGTCTCCTGAGCTGGCTGAGCTGTTTGCTTTTTACATGTAACGGTCCTGAAACAGATGAAATTTTCTGTTGATTTTCAATTGAAATCTTGCCAGAATTTCAGGAGCTCTGCTCTAAAGACAGTATGTCTTTATCCTTTGTAGATAATTGAAAGTAGTTGAATAGGAAAGCAATAGCTTCAGTCAAAAACAGCTAGAGATTTTACAGAAGTGAAATTATTTGATGTCTGGAGGTAAAAAATCTAAAGGGCCATGTGTGAGTGCATAGATGTCTGTCCAGCAGAACTGAAACAACCAAATCAGAATCATGTTTTTACCATTTATAAAGTGCATTTCCCTCACAGCATCATTGAGTAGGTTTCTAGTTCCCTAAATGCCTGCTGTGTAAATTTGCAAAACTTGATTTGCAAAAGCAACAGTGGGAATAGCAGTTACATCTGGGCTAGGATTTAAATCAAGAAAGTTGAAGCAAAATGAGGTTAGATTCCTTGAACTGTCATATTATTAGCTATATTTTACTGGACTCCTTTTTATCCTTCCGAGTATACACATAAGATAAAGATAAATGAGATAAGCCTCAAAATGTCCAAAGTTAAACCCTACTAAGTACAGTGGGCTTTTATGTACTTTGTGATGTGCTGATAAAACAATAAATAAGAATTTGAGTGGAAAGAAATCTGTGTACCTGAGGAAATACCTTTAAAATTTGAATTGAGCTTTTTTTTTTTTAAGTGCCCTGCTCTTCTATTTGGACATTACTTTACATTTGCTACAAAATTCAGTGGTGAAGCTTTACCTTCTGTGGCAAAAATGGTAATTGGGGCTTTTAATCTCCCTGGCAGGCTTTTCAGTTGACTTTGCAGGGAAGCAGACTTTTCATTCAAATCTGGATAAACCTTTTAAGTTTTGGATGTATTTATGAAATTGCAACTAAAAAAAGGTACATTCCATTGTGGTTTGTAGAAGGTTTGTTTTGGTATTAGGATGATGACTGATTTGTCCTGTTTTTCCTTCAATTCTTTCAGGTCTGCAGAACAAAAGGAAACATGGCTGTCTGTTTTGCAAAGGTACTTTATTATATGGTCTTTAAAGACACTGGAAAGAGTCCTGGTCTAGACCAGTGATTCCCAAGCTGTGGTGCTTATGCCATCATGATAGATAAGCTCTTTCAAATATTAAAGAAAAAAAAATCTCATGTCTTCTCCCTCAGAAGATGTTGTGTGCTTTATGCAACAATCCCTGTGCAAGGAGGGTCAGCAGAAAACTGCAGCAATTCCTATCACACATTGTTCCTTCCCAACACAGCAGCAGGAGCCTCTGCCACTGTGGCTCGAGTTGAGCCCGGAGTTCTTTCCATGGTGGTGGCATTCAAGCAAGCCCAGCTCAGAAACCTCTGTTCTAACCTGTCTGCTGCTCAAGGCTGGCTGTATTTTGTTCTGAAAAACCATGCCCCATGCTGGAGGGTAAGGTGAAGGGTTTGCATAAATAGAGCTGTCTTATTTTGTGCAGTGTTTGGACAGAAAACTACTAGTGATGGTTCTCTTTTCTGATTGCCCAGTTCTTCTGGTTGAGGCTTGTGTCTTTACCTGATTCTTCAGAGTACCTTGATTGTTTAAATCATCCTTGCTGGGATGATTTTCAGTTCACTGTTCCCCTGTTCAGTCCTTTGAACTAGTCTCTACTGATGGAACTGATTCCAGTAGGAGTCTGTAGTGCAGACTCAGGCATCACAATGATGGGTAGTTTTAGCTTGATTTTGTTTCCATTTCTTTCTTGGCTGCTTACTCTGATTTCTGCAATGAACTTCAGTGCAAGAGGGCATTACTGGGGGCCAGCCACAGTCAGTCTCCCTTCCAGATACTGCTGGATTCTTCCTTGTCCTCACAGATCTTTTACTGCAGTACATCTGCAAATGATCTCCTTCTTACCAAGTTACTGCTTGATTGCTGTATAAATCTACGTCTTGCTATTTATGTGTGCAATATTAAAAATTTACTTGTTTTTTATTTGTTTTGTCAGTCGGATAAGAGAAGAGAAGGAAAAAGACAATCCTAAAAGCATTCATCTGACAATAATTGCAAAGGACGTGGGAACTTGTGCATATGTAAGTGTTCTTCAGCTCAACAGGGCTCTAAATCCACATGGCTATTCACCTGCCAATCCTTTGGATATTGAGAGGTTTCCTTTGGTTTGCAATCTCCTTTAAGGATTCAGCCCCTTGAAAAGTCTTGGCATAGGCAGCCCTGAAAGGTTTGTTGCCTGTCTTTAATACACAATTTCTGTTTCAAGGGCAGTGTGCTTGGTAAGAAATACTGGTTCTGGCACATGAACTAAAGACTGTACAGTGTGAAGTCCCAGGAAACACCTCTAGTAGAATTTATGCATAAGCATCTTCAGAAATGTCAGTACAACATTCCTCTTTTTTTTGTTTGTAAAACTTATCTAATCCCAGAGCAGCCTTCATTAAATTCTGCAAAGTTGCAGTTGTTTTATTGTTTATAATAATGTTAAGTCAGTAAATCAGTGTATAAGACCACTCTGAAATTGTCTTAAGCATGTTAATTCTCTAATAATTGGTGTTGGTGAATTTATAGGCAAAGACTAGATGGTAAAGAAAGGCCATCCATAGTGTGATTTTACTTTTTGACTATATAATTTTTAACCTATTTAATCTAAATTCTTGGATGTAGCCAGTTCCATAGAGATACCCTAGCATTCAGTGATAATCCATCCATTCTTCCTCTGCTTTTTGTCATTTCTTTCTAACTGTGCTTGTGACATCTGTATTTCAAGCTCAGAATCCTAAGGAGCATGGGCAAGGGCGTAAGATATTTTCACAGAAGTTAGATTTCACTGTAAGTCTTTGCCCAATAATGATTCTCCGCTTAGAATTCTATATTTGCATAAATGTAAGCATAAAGGAGTCTGCATTATTCTTTTTTTTTCCCCAGAAAATTATTATTAAGGTAAACAATGACAGAATTGCCAGGTTGCTAAGACAAAAGTTAATAAGCAGTACTAATAATTGTGACAGTTTAAATGCAGAACTGCAGATCAAGGTCTGCTCAGGTGTAAAAGCCTATAAATCATACATGCACTCAGGTGTTGCAGTCTCGTGCCAGGGTTTGTTGGGGCTTTCTGCAGTGTCTTTTCTCCTTAGCTATAATTAGCTCTTGTGCCATATATGGTCTCTTGATACTGACAGTCCTAGGAACGACACTCTGTAGTCTAGATATTATCAGTAATAAAACAGTAGAGGAACAGATGGAAATTTTGTGATGCACATAGTTCTTATGGTGCTGTGGTTCCTGTGCTACAGCAGCTGGAGACACCCAAGAATTATTTCATTTTTGGACAGTAGGGAAGGCTGAACACAAGGTACAAACTACATTCTAGCCAAGAGCAAAACTTATGCAAATATGCTGACCTACTCCTGAGAGCCAGATGTCATTGCTTCAGGCAAATGTTAAATTTTTTATGGTATGAGCATTCAGATCTATCCTGAAGCAAGATACACAGTATTCTCACTACTTTCCTTTCATTGCCATGGCAGCTTGTTACTGCCAGAGTCTTACACAAAGGTACAGCTCAGATCTTTTTTAAATGCAAAATGTCAGGGGATTGTTTCACCTGAACATCCTATGGCCAGTATAAAACTGACGTGCTGCACAAGGTGTCGGGGTATTGCAGACTGTCTTGGGACTGGCAGTAAACATCTAGATCCCAGCTCTGCTGTCTTCTCTTCTTTAAGGTGGGCCTGGGTGGTTTGTTGCAGTGGGCTTGCCTTGGTTCTGCCAAGGCTTTAGTCTGGCCATGACCCAGCTGCAATCCTGTGTAGTGCTGGTGGCAGAGCCAAGCCAGCCTCTAAGCGTGGGTGTGTACTGCAAGCATTGGAGCAACCCACGGAGCTGAGGTACAGAGCACTGCCCAGCAGGACAGGAGCACTCCTGCCAGGCAGCAGGTGCTGAAATCTCCCTCTGGAAAGACAGCTGTGGAAAGTGGCACTTTGGCTGACACAAAGCTTGGCACTCTGTGCTGGTCACCGTAGCTGGTTACAAAGTGGGGTCTCTGCTGCTCTGTGCTCTTCCAAACTGCCTATCAGCAGATTCTGGAGGATGCTGGAAAGGTCTGTTTGAACTGGATGGAACATTACCAAGAGGAAGTGCTTCTGGTACTAAGCCAAATCTAGCTTTGAGAAATCCATGTAGAATGTGGGAAAGGTTATGGGGATGAGCAGCCTGTGTACAATTCTTTCTTACCACGGAGATCTTCAGTTGAAAAGGACAGAAATTAACAATTGATGTTTCACTGAAAAAAACACCCTGAAATGTTTCATTTTTTAAAGGAAACTTCCATGCTTTAAAATTAATCAAACCATTATGTTTCCCTTATGCAGTGTCTAAAAGTGCAGTTAGTGGTTCTGACTTCTTGCATATTTTAACGTGGAAGTCATGTCCCAGTAATTGTAATACTCTCTCTTCTGACTGAGCTGTTGGGGAAGCAGGAAGCAAATACGGAAAGTATATGGCAAAGCAGAGGAATCAAACCTTGGTCTCAGACAGCTGGACCTTTATCTATGTAGTATAATTTATTTATCAAGTAAAATTTCAACAGGATATTCTCATTTTTTCTAACAATGGATTCTATAGAGCTACTGCACTTCAGATACTCTTTGCAAATCCAAACTTTTAATGCGACTTTCTCCTTCTCTTTTTTTTCTGTTCACAGTCAAAAACCCTAAGTGTAACCAATGTTGATACAGCCAATGATGTAATTCTGATGGCCCTGCAGCAGCTGGGAATTAATGTAAGTCCTTGCACCAGTTTTAATGAGTCTTTCTTTGTAGTTACTTTTAACAATCAGATCTTCCCTTGCACTTTTTCCAAGTTTTAGGATATGAACATTAATTAAATATTTTAACGTAGTAGTCCAGAGTTATTGAAATGCAGCAGAAGTGCCTTGTTAACATATAGACCTCCAAAGATTATCGAGTGCCTTAAAAGTTTTGAGTAAGCCTCTCATCCCTGTAAGGGATCAGTCATGTTTCAAGTTGCTTTTAAATCTCCTTTGCTGAGAGGGGCATATCTTGACACAAGAGGAGATATCTTGACACAAGAAGTGAGAGTTTGATAGAGCTCCTTTTGCATGCTTCAGTGTGAACAAGAAGCCTACTGGTCTGCCTGTTAGTTGGTTTCAGAGTGTGCAGACATGCATGATCAGCTGCACTGCTCTCAAGTGTCCCAGTCAGGTACTCTAAATATCCATGGACCTTTGGAGTTATGTGATACACTAATGTAACTCGGTGATTGCATGGAATCTGAATGCACCCAATTTAAACAGTGTCCTGAAACTATTCTGGAAAAAGGCTTTTACAGAATTTATGATAATGCAGGGTAGTGTACCAGATAGATGCAGTGATCCCTGATAGATCAAGTACTGCCTCAGCTGGCTTCCTTTGCCCTAAACCAGACTAGGTAGTGCCTCAGGTGTGGTAGAGGATCAGTGCCAGGGACAAGAATTCTGGCTTCTCACTGTGTTTCACAGTGTGGCTCCAACCAGTACCACTGATCATACAGAAGCTCCAGGATGACAGCTTTTTAACTGGTCTATCAGCTTGCTGTTTGGGTAACAGGATTTTTTAAAATGTTTTACTCATTATGCATATGTGGATCTCATTGCATGGAATCTGACAGGTCTTTCCTTACCACAGCCCTGAGTGTGAAGAGTCAAATATGATGAGCAAAGTGCCACTGTTATGCTTCCCTGGGGCTTCTGGAGACTCACAGCAAAAGTTGGAGTAACCTCAGAATTTGCCTTCCCCAGCATCCATTATCCCTAATTTACACAAGCTTTTAATGCAGGAGTCTGTTCTGCTAGCTTGGCATTTCCCAGGCACAGCAATTTGTGTCTACCCATCTTGTTATTGCTCAGACATTTCATTTACACCAGGGCTGGGGCCCTGGCTCAGAATCCAGTAGTCCATTTAATTAAGGAATCTCTAGAGTCGATAGAGAGATTGCAAGGTGAAAAGGATAAAAGGTGAATTAAAATTAGGATTTTAATTGCAGATTGTCTCCCCTGCTCTGCACCAAAAATCAGGAGACTAAGTGCTATTACAACTGCAAGTCTTTATTGTGATGTGCTTCATTTTCACCCATTTTATGGGTGTCATTTGCGCTTCCTCACTTTGTGTACAGAAAAACCAGGAAAATGGTAATATTTAAAGAGAATATTTTGTGATTAGCAGGATAAGGAGCTGGTTTTGTTTCAGCATTGTGTTCTTTTGTATGTATCACAATCAACCTTTTCCTCCTCTTTACATTTTTATTTCAAGTAGAAAAAGAATGAAAGCCATATGAAAGATGTAAAATCTTGCCTGCAGAATTATTTGCCCAGCTAATACACTACATTTTTTACTGCTTCTTCATAGCAAAAAGCCTTTTTTTTTTCATTAGAGGCGTATCATAAGATTAGCAATAAAATCAAACAAGATAAATAAATTAAGCTGTAGCCTGCATAACAATCAAACACCCAGCCCCCTGGTAGGATTGTTCTGGCTGTAAGGAAGCTCTGCCTTACATGCTGTATCAAGGTTTTTTATTTCTGTCCACAGAGAACCACTTGAAAGGAGCTCCATGACTTTTCAATGGCACTTATAAAAACTACATTTCACATATTGTGTGATTAATGGGGCTATTACTTTGGCTGAGTTCACTCTGGTTTAACACATCAGGGTTTTTTCCTCTGTGGTTTCTCTGATAAAATGACAGCTAGCTCGTGCAAAATGGCATTGATCATCTGTTCCAAATTATCAAGTGGGGCAGAAGGAAGGGCCTTGGGTTTCCCAGCTTTGTAAGTACACTTGCTGACTTTTCTGGAACAGTCACATCTATCCTGACAAATGGCCTCATAAAGCCATAAAGGACAGCATTTGCAGTCAGAGATGAGCAGTCTGCCTGCTGGAACCACGCTTACTGGCCCTTCCCTTCCCTGCTTCCCCTTCACAGCAACGAACCCTTTCATATATGTCTGTGAAAGGAAAAGCAAATACCCTTTCTTGTGCTCTTCAGCTGTATTTATTTGCTCCTGGCTGCTTGCCCCGAGGCATCAGAGATGTCTCCAAAGCCTATTTATTTTCCTTCTGCCCCCTGCTAGCTGACTTAACAGCAGTGCTAATATGGGCCAGAAAGCTCTGTCAGTCAGAGAGCAAACTGCAAAGGCTTTGTTGGGTGTATCAGCATTATATCAGGTGCATGCAGCAAGTAGGAAGAGTCTCAAAAGCCTTAGGAACACTGGGTGAAGGTCCAGAAAATACAAAATAGTAGGCAAGTCTGTTTAAAAGGAGGTAGGAATTAACTTTGATCTAAGTAAATGCTGTCATGAGGTATTTATCACTTTTTATAGCCAGAAAACTTTAAGATTTTTAACTATCCTGGTTTAGTAGTGTCACCAAAAAGGGATTTAAGGTAAAATAGATCACTTTTAATGCAGTGTATTTATCCACTTTTTATTTTGTACATTTATGCTAAAGGCAATATTTAGAATTCTCTTTAATTTGATTTGATTTAAATCAGAGGTTTTCACAGCTTTTCCCAAAAATCTCACATTCCCCAGTCTTTTGAAATTTGTCTCTTTTGATGTAAATTTATCCTCTCTGCTGTACACTTTAAAGAGGGCTCAGTAGTCTTAGAGCACCATCCAGCAGTCCCAAGCCCTTCCACACATAAGGGCTGCACAAAAAGGCTGACAGCAGCCCTACAACAAGATTTTGGGGCAGCACTGAGTGCCAGGAGCCTGGGGCTGCCATTCTTGCCTCGGCATCTTTAGGGTGGGCTCAGGTCTCAGGTGAAGGTGCTCCTGCCTTGTGCTCCAGTGTCAGTCACAGGATGCTGTTGGCTCACCAGCCTGAGCTCCTCTTGCTTAGAGATGTAGGAAAGCTGTGGAGAGATGGAGCAGAGCAGTGAAGTGGGCTCTGACATCCATCCCTCTGCTGCCAGGAGGCACTCCAGTCTGAGGGAAAGAACTGGGGGCAAATCTCCCCTTTTTCTTCAGAAATGATGGGCTCCAGCACTTCTCACTCCTCAGAGCTGAACCCAGGTCACATAAACCACACTGCACATGACAGACACACTGCAGGAATTTTGCTGGTGGAACTCTTGTGCACTACAAAAGTAAAGGGGATTCCTTTGACTCTGCTGGCAAGGTGCAGATTATCATTATATTGTGAGAAACTTTATGTGAGAACCTGTCCTTCATGGCTGATTCTTAATTTTGGTTTTAAAGGGCTCTGAAAAAGACTACAAGCTATGGGTGATTTCAGGAAGAGAACATGCTCCTTACCCTCTTATTGGTAAGTTGTTTGGATTGTTTTGTTTTTCAATATTCACTCAGTGGAAGCAAGAAATAGAGAGAAGACTGAAGTTCAGTTTCCTCTTTTGTTTTGTTTTTCCTGTTTTTTCTCTTACTTCCCTATCACATGAGTTTGCCTATCTGGGGAGTTAGGGAAATGGTGATCCTTTGTTTTGAAGAGCAACTGTCTGCTTGTGTCACTAAGAGGTTGAAGAAGTTCATTTATTTCTGCCCCAGTTTTGTTGCATGAGCCCCAGTGTTTCTGCAGAGTTGGCCTTTCCAGTCACCTCCTCTTCTGGAGGTTGTCCAGCTTTCCCATATTTCTTCCTACACCTCCATAGCATTGTCCTCTCCTCAGCAAAACTCACCAGAATTTTGAGAAATGATCTTTCCTTCCACAACTCAATTTAACTGATTCAATCCTTTCCAGTCCTGTATTTCTCATCCTGCCTGACAACTCCCCTCTGATTAGGAGCAAATTAGTGCTTATTAACTTTCTAAAATGCTTTTCAAAACATTTCATGACCAGGAATTAACACACAGGTCAGAAGTGATTGGATGGGGTGGTTTGGTTTTGGCCCATGATTCGCTAAGAACAAATCTCTTTCCATTAGTGAGAACATTTCCCTGTAGAAGCCCAGCATTACTTGTGCTGCATGAGTTTGCACATGATTAGAACAAGAAAGACTTGTGGGTTTTCTGTGTTTTTCTCCTGCAAATCTAATCCCAGTAAATCTTAGCATTCCTTCTCAAAGTAACCTTAGCTACAAATGCTTCACTGGAGTCAGAAAACATTAATATTTATAAAATGTCTAACTTGTGCACCTTATAGAGAGTGCAAACTGTTTTGCCTTTGAAACATACCAGACTTTTGGTTTCTGACCATTACTGTGTATCTTCTTCAGATCAAACTACATCCATGTCTTTAAACATAAAACCAGAGAATTCAGAAATGGGAAAGGCCTTTCTAATTGACTGACTCTCACTACAAATTCAAGTTGCAATCCTTGGAAAAGAAGACTCTGACGTGAAAGTGATGCTGTTCTTGATACTTATGCAAAGGTTTATTAGATAAGGCAAACTTTTATTACAGGTGCATGTCAGAAGCAGAGTTTGACTGTGCCATAGCTTCATACTGTAATCTCAAATAACACCTCTTCCGTTCTCTTAGTGCTCAAGTCCAACTGCAAGCTAACTAAAACATCTTAGCATTGCACCCACATTTCATGTATTTAATCCACCAGGTCTTTAGACAAGTCACAAACGCATCTTTCCGGTGGCATTCATGAAAGCTGCTCCAGAAATGAATTGCCTCTGTGTAGTCCCCAAAGATGCTGGTTAAAGCCAAGCATAGCTCATTTGCATCAGCCCTGTGATTAATGTTTCCTTCCTGTTTCAGCCTCAGACAGGAGCCATAATTGTGTCTCATTTGACTGAGTTGATGGCTGTTGGACTTAACATGTTGAGGGAGGGAAGATCACTTCCACACTGGAATATTTTGGTTTTGCATGCTCAGCAGAAATTTGACGTGACTCATCCCAAAATCTCATTTCTCTCCATAATGATGTGAGCAAGCAGTACCTAAACTTTCAGTGCCACAATAAAAGCAGTAGAAAGAGTAAACACTGAATTCAGAAATAGTCACTTCTGGTTTTTTCTGACGGGCTTTTATGTGATACATCTGTAATAGATCCTATTTTACTTTTACGTCTGTTTAACTACACCAAACACGGTAACTCCCTATCTGCCAGTGTATGATTTATGCCCGTGCAAATATGGAGAAAAGCAGCAATTCTTAGATTTCTGAGAAAGTGCTGCGGGCCAGCAAGCAAAATCTGCTTTTCCTCCAGGGCAGATGGAGTTTTGCAAGTCTGCAGTGAATCCAACAGAGATTATTACGATTTCTCTTTGAACAGGACATGAATATCCCTTTGGAATTACAATGAGCCACATTCGTGACGCTATGCCCCACGGATCAAAGCACTGTGCCTGCCCCAGGCAGCTTCAGGGCCCTTTCTCGACGGAGCAGCTGCCCCAGGAGCTGCAGTGCCAGTTTGTGCTGAAGCCCAGCCAGGTGGCTGTGTGCCAGCAGCTGAACGGTACGTTGTCCTCTCACCCCACGTCCCTCCCCAGCCTGGCCACCTGGCTCTGCTGCAGAAGGCAAATGTGCCGGGCTGGGGCGCAGTGGGAAGCTCAGAGGAGCGTGCAGGTGTATCTTCCAGCTGCTCAGGGGGTTTTGCAGTGTAGCTCTCACCGATCTGAGCATGCTGTTGTATATGTGTCATCTTTGTAAGTTACATTTTGACAAGCTGCCTGTCAAGTGATTGTTCTGAAGTCAGCAAAAGAAAGACAGAATCTCTCCCCTGCAATTTTTGTGAGTCTGTTAGCTGAGCTTCTCTCTGCAGCCCTTGCTGTGCTCTGTGACAAGGCAGGGTGGTTTCATGGTTCAAGAGTCAAGGCTTTGGCACAGAATTCCCATGCAACATTTGGCAGCGTCCTTCATCTCAATAAGGTACTTAGGACTACACTCTACCTCACTGGGACTCTCAAGTGGCAAAGTTTAGGCAGGTACTTGGGTACCTAGATGAGGTGAGCAAATAGAACTTTATTTCAGTGCTCTTTGAGTAAAATAAAGAAAGTAATATTTTCTTCTGCCTTTGCCCTTGGTGCTGTAAAAATACGAGCACCTGCTCTCCGTTTTGCGCTCTGTTGTCAGCGACACAATGACTGCGCTCTACTCATGATAAACCAAATGAGGAGATAGTGACAGGATTGGGAAATTAGACTTAGGGCAAGGATACATCCCATGGTGTGTTTTTGTTGTTCTCAACACACTAGCATTCTCAGCTCAATTAGGAACTCTGCCCTACTTCACCATTAATAACTATATCATAGAAAAAATAACATCCACACTGTTATCTTGGGCACTCCCCGATACTTAAGATCAACCACAATATATGAATAGGAATAGAATCCATTTGTTATGGTTTTAGAAATTAAATACAGTGAAACTATACCAGAGTCCACTACAAATTATTCTGGAAATTGATTATATTTTATATAAATTAATTTCCTTTCCACATGCATTCATGCACCCCCCTCCCAGTAATTTGTATCATATATTACTTCATGGCATATTTTAAGAATGAGGCAATCTAGCAAAGGGGTGTAATTAGGTTTACAGGCCCTGCTTTGGCAGCTGATGTTGACTGGCAAAAGAAAATAGAAATGCAAATCAGGCCTGTAGAGTTGTAATGCAGATGTGTTATCATCAGTGCTGTGCAAGCTGCAGGAGTGGAGTGAGCCTGGCTTGGGGCAGCAGAAGCCTGGGGCAGCCTGCAGGTCATGCACAGGGACTGCACTAAATTGGAGAAAGGCTTTTAATCCATTCACCTTTCCTTCTTTCATCAGACAAAACCTGTTGAAGTGATGTGTAGGTGTAACTGCTTGAAAATCAGGTTACCTCACATACAGTGCTGTTCCTTGTGCTTTTCCTGACTGTTTTGGGTTTGGAAAATGGCAAAAATTATCTGCATGAAAGCCAAGGCTATGGTCTGGCTTTTGAACTCCAAATCAGCAAGCCAAAATGTGGGTTGGGTACCCACTGGGCACAGTGCCACATACAGGGAGAATTTACAGAGTAAATTCAGCATCTGTAACTCCACACTTCACTGCCACATGCTGTGCTGTCCTGCCTGCCATCACTTCCCTGCAGTGGGATACCACTGTGCTGTCCCTGCTGGAGGCAGCAAGGAGCAGCTGCCCAGCTCCACCAGCGTGCACCACGGTGGGACAGCAGTGTAGGTGCTGACAGGCAGGCATGACTGACAGCTGGCCCTCATGACAAGTTAGTGGCTCTGTGGACATCAAATGTGGTGGTGTAACTGCATCAGCTGTCCTGGAGGATGGTTAAAACAGTACAAGAGAGTTTTCTGTGTGGAAGAAATGGAGTGTTTCTGTGGCCTCTGCTGTGGCCTTTCAGCATGTAACAGGAATGGTCACCTACCAGTCAAACATAGCCATTAAATTATGCTCCTGAGCACATTGTTAAATAGAGCTGAAGATTCATATAGAAGTTTCTGATTAGTTTCAAGGAGAGGAAATGGCATTTCCATGGCTAGGGTATTAACTATGACTAGACATTCCCTTCATGTAAAATATGAGCAAGAAGAGGTGGCTGCTGTGAGCTCTGACCAAAATTTTCCAACAAACTGGTATTACTTTTTTTCTGATTCTGGCTTAGAATAATCCACCAGAGCAAGGCCATGAGGTCTTTGTGTGGAAGTACTTCTGCAGAGCAATAATTGGCATCTGTCTTGGCTGAGAGGAGTCTGGTCTTTTCCTAGTATTATAACTTTGCACAAGTTCAAGGAAAGAAAGTGAACACCCACCTCTTCTCATCTCCTTTTCAGCTTAAGACTTGTGAACACCCTTAAAAAAGGGGTATGAAAAGGATGAGTTTTCCTATTTTTCAGTGAATGTTAATTTTTAAGTGACAGGGCAATTCATTGCCACACAGCAGTTTTTGGCTTCTGCCCTGGTGTGCTGAAGAACACTGGCTGAGATTTCCTTCCTGTCCCAGGAGAGAGCTGCAGTTTGTTGCAATGACCCCTTGTTCACATTCTCAGTTTGAGACATGGCTTTTAAGGGAGGAACAATCAGTAAGACACTGAGAAGAGTTCCTAATTTTAAAACTCATTTCTTTCTTCACTTCTGCTATTCCTTGTTCTCCAAAATAGCATCTTGATTTTTTCTTCCACTGAGACCTACAGGGTGTACAGAAAAAACCACCAGTATGTATTTGCCATTGTGTCACTAGAACGCTGGCAAACCTTCATTTGTGAAGCAAACCTTATTCAGGTGTCAATATCTAGCTCATCTGAAGGAAAAAAATACAATTCTGAAAGTTACAGGTCAGTTATGGTCTCCCAAAATATGATGTGTCAAGTAAAGCCTAGACACTGCCAGACTTACATTTCTTGAAGCTTTGGACTGTTTAAAATGTATATCCTCATTATTTTTTATGAAAAGAATTTTTCTTCAGGCTTTCACATTCATATGTTCACATTTTGAGTTAAACTGTAACTTTTCATCCTGTAAGCATTTAATGAAAAGTCTTCCACCCATTCCCAGAGGGAGCATGATCTGGAATGGAATGATCTATAATGAAAATCACTCTTTGAGCTAAAAACCAAATTCTAATAAAGTATAGGCGAGAATAAAGTATTGGAGAGAAAAATCTGGTATTGTACCACAATCCTTAATTCTGCAAGACTTGGTTCTGGCCTCCACAACAGCAGAAATTAAAATGTTTGGAAGAACCAGCTAATTAAAATGTGTATGGGGTAGGCAAGCAACTAAATCAATGCTGATTAGCTTTGAAAACATCTCAAAAAGGAAAATTCTATCAGAATAAGTTTTTCCCAGTTAGCACTTCTGTCATAAACAGTCTGCACTCCTTTTCCCTTTAGCAGTAACCCATGCTGTTAAGAAGACTTCACAGTGGCTGATGTTGAGAAAGGTCATATAAAAACCCCCTTTTTGTGTCCCAATAGCAGTATTTCCTTCTCTCCAGCCTCCAAACAGGAGTTTCAGTTAGCACGCCTGCCTTGCTGTCTGATGAGGTTTGTTGCAATGGAGACAAGCAGAGCCCATCAGTGTGCTGCAATGCCAGCTGGAAGGCACTGATTAAAGGGCAGGCACCATCCCTGGGCCATGGTCAGCAAATGCTTGGAGTGAGGACACTGATGATGCTCCTACATTGTGGAGAAGAGAGCAAAGGCAGTGACTTTTCTTGGTTGGAAAATGCCCCATCCCATTAGTTGATTCTCTGGTGGTATTTGTGGGGAAGAGTCTCCCACATTGTCAGGAGACCTAGGATCACCCTGGACAGCATGATGAGGTGAGGGCAGTGGATTTACTCCCGTGGGTGGAAGATGAGTTATTTAGCAGAGTGCAGCTGTGTGAAGTCAGCAGACTGAGGTTTGCCATCCTGCACTTGGTGGAGAGTGCTGACATTGCTCCAGCAGTGCAGGGCAGATCCTGGTGGTGCTCTTCAGGGCATGAGTAAGGCAACACATTCAACACACACACACAGTGGTATGTACTTGGTGGATTAGGCTTAGCTGGATGCAAGGAGTTGGTTGAGTTCATGACATTTTTTCCTTTGAAACCATAGCAACCACCAAAACCCAAATACTGGAACTAGAATTGAAATGCATTTCTCATAATAAACACCTTTCTCTTTCCCCAGACTTAAGCCAAAAGTCATTTAAAAGGAAAAGATCTATCATAAATTGGGCTTTTTGGCGTGGCCCAGGCACTCACTTGGACAATGCACCCCTCTCCTCAACATCTGCTGCTCCTGGGAAGCTCTTTGGCCTCTTACTAACAACCATCTGTGAGGATGACAACCTGCCCAAACCCCTCTTGGTGAGTCCCAGGCTCAGGGTTGGGTCTTACAGTGGTGGAATGTCTCTGTGTAGTAAATGAAGATATGTTTGTAAATGGAACATTGAAATTACCCAAGGAAAGAAACAAGAAAGATTTCCATAGGGAAACCTCATTTGTGATTCCCAGCAAGAACTTTGTGGTCAGGCCCAGTTAATAACAGCTTGAGAAATGCATGTGATCAGTCGTCTGCTCTGGGCTATTTCTCCTTTACAGCCCATGCTATAAGGCTGGTTCCCTAATCCTCACTTACACAGTGTAAATAAATGCCACATTCACACATACTTTTTAAACCACTCCCAAGATCCCTGTAAAATCCCCACATCCATAAATGTCTCATCTACTGTCCCATATAGGCAGCCCACGCATGCATAAAAATGCCTGCCCATAACTAGGCAATTCCTGAGCCTTTCTTGAAGTCATTCCAGGGCAGGCAAGCACTCCTGAGTCCTCATTTTTGGTCTGACAGCACCACTGCAAAAAAATAGGTGGGAATGTGGAGACTACAGTAGCATCTTTTCATCCTGTCTTGAGGGAGCTCTGGTGCTGTGGGTGCTCTCAAAACCAGCCTGGGACCAATAAAAATGTTGTCCTAGAGCCCATTCCTAGGCATAATTGAGGCATATATGTGGCATTTTTGGTCATTAGAAGGCCCTGTTGTCAGTACAGCAGATGAAGTATTTAGAAAGTGGGAATGAGCCCTGCAGGATTGGGTCCTTGATCCTAACAGCCTGACTTCTGGCTGGGAGGAACTGCCAGAACCCCACTGAAATCAGTGGGGTCACACCAGGGTAAAAGAAGAGATGTTCTGTCTCCTAAGACAGGTGCTTGATGTGCTGCTTCATCACTGCCTGAATAGTGAATCATACCAGGATGTTCCAGGTCTTTTAGTCGTGTTTTCTTTGGAAGGAGTGTGCATTTTCATTATTTAGGTTGTTTAAATAAGCCCTCCAGAGATGGACTCTGTATGGCTATGATCACCTGATCTCTCCTTCTCTCTGTTTAAGAGATGAGCCAATGCTGCATTTCAGAAATTTCTCCAAAACAGAAATAATAGTAAATTTTTATTTGAAAAAAATCCCCGAAGTTACTAAGCATGGAATCTACGGCTTGGTAGACTTCGTGCTTTGAATTTTAAACATTATGTTTATACCACAAATAGAACTTCTGAATTCATTTAGCATCTCTGGAGAATAGAATACTGGGGAACTGAATGGGATTTACCTGCAAGAGAATAAATAGCAGGGATGAATGCTGCAGGCATGCTGGATAACTGCTTCAGAGCTTCCAGCTTGCTTTCACAGCTGAAGGGCTCTCTTTTAGCCATTGCCACACTGAATTGTTTTGCACCATAGCATCATTCATGAAATTTCATCTGGGTTTGTTAGTTTAATAGGGGCTTCCCATTTTTATCTTGTATTTTGTTCAAAACGTATTTTGAAAGGGTTTGTTCGTGTGCTAACATCCTCTGCTGTGGGACTCAGCCTGTTTTGATGGGAGAGCTCTAAATTCCTGCAAAGAGAATGAAAATGCTGACATGAGTCCTGCTGCCATGAAGGTGCTCCTCCAAAGCATCTGTACTTCCATTAATTCTTGATCTTGGACTTCTGCAAGAGTGGGAAAGAAACATGAAAAAACAAAAGCAAAAGTAATAGCTTCCATTAGACTTACTTGCTCTGCTGTGTGGCAGGAAGACCTACCTAACAGCCCAGACTAGGAAAGTCCCCAAACTCCATTCCTTATCCATTGCTGTTCACTAATTCAGTTTAATGATGATGGACCAGTGTCCCAGGACCCCCCCTCCATGTCCCTTGTCTTGCCATCATTTTTGATAACTTGGTCCTCAGGCCACTGTGTGCATGCACATAATCCCAGAGGCTGTCTGCACGTGTTTCCCCTTTCCAAGAGATAACCATGACAAACTCTACATTGCTTGGAGCAGGCCTGCAAGAGTTGACCTGCATGTCTGAGAGATGGCCCTCAGGAGACTGTAGAGAACTAAGCATCTGGCAGACATCCTGAACATGTTATCTCAGGAGAAGTTTCAGCATTTCTTTTTTTCCTTGTTTTCCTCTTATGGGAAATCTGCTTGTTTTCCCTTCTCTGTAATAAGCTGTCTACTTGTTTAATGCTATGCAGCCTCGCTGGCTTCAGGGAAGCCACAAGCTGAGCTTTATCCCTCTTGGAGTGACCTCTCAAGCAGGAGCACCTTGCCTCAGAGTTGGTTCTGCTGAAAGCCCTGAGCTGCTTGCAGAGTCTGATATTGCTCACAAGCAGCAAAGGGGTAAAAACCTGACTGATCAGCTGTAGAAGTGCAGATATATCTTAACAAACAAAGCACTTTCTAGTTTAGATAAAAATCTCCTTTTTTCAGATATCAACAGTGAAACAGAATTCTATCTGTGGTTGGTGATAATATTAACTACAATGATGAGCAGTGAGGGTCTCATATCTTTCTGCAAAGCAGTGTCTGGCTGAGGCCACTGTCAAATGCAAAGCTTTGAATTAGATAGACCACTCTCCTTTTCCCACACCACAGCGTTTATATGTTTAAATGACTTGGCTGAAACTTGCACAGGTCCTGGAAGGTCATGAAGAAAGTGCTCAGCAGTGGCAGCACAGTATTTCTGCGGGGATGTTTTCCAAAGTGAGAGCTCTAAATCACAGCTTTGCTGTGCAGTTTGGCATGGTTTGGAGAGTGAGCCTTGATTTCTGATATTTTTTAGGACTAAAAAGTTTTCAGCTGTGGCAAAAATGGCAAAACTGCATTTTAGTGGCACTGGACAATAAAATATATTTATGGGAAATCCTCTTTGCCTTTTTAATTTTTTTAGGACATGCTTTCCCTCCTTTACCAAGAGGGGCCTTCCACCAAGGGTATTTTCAGACGTTCTGGAAGTGCAAAAACATTCAAAGAGCTAAAGGAGAAGCTTGATTCAGGCACTGAAGTGGACCTGGCCCGTGAATCCATATTTGTGACAGCATCTTTGTTTAAGGTATGTGAAGAATGTTCCTGTCTCTCTTTTTGGGTGAGAGCAGCACAGATCCTGTGCTCAGCCGAGGAGAGCTTTTCTCCAGGGACAGGCCCAAAGAGGAATGAATTAACAAGAAGGGGGTGACACATCAACCTTGTGAGGATCTCCACAGGAGGCTACCACTGATTTAAGATGAGGAAGAGGAGTAGCCAGCTTGTTTTGCTGATGGCTTTCCTGAGGTCTGTGCTACAGCCTGGTCCTGTTACTCTCTGCATATGAAATACTAAAAGGCATGTTTGCAGACCTTACACATCAGTACTGCCCTACACTGCAAATCCCAGTGAGTTTATAGTGTTGCCATAAGTATTTTGATTATTTTCTCCATGCATTATGCAGTCTTGTATGTCGAAACCAATGTTCCTTGTACAAAAAAAGCATCACCCTAGCTATTTTGGGAAGCTAGGATTTGCCCCTCTTCCTAAACTGCACCAATTTTCATGCTCATGGTTGAAGTGTTAGGAAAGAGGAATAGCAGGACTATCAATGACTAGTTTGAGTACTCCATTGATTAGGGGAAGAAGGGTAGTGATGCCTTGGAGTGCTTATAATCTGGAGGTATTTGAGCTTGTCAGCTGAGAAGGAGAAACAGGGACTACAGATGAAGTTAAGTGGTAAGACAGACATTATGCAACGTCAAAATAACTGGTCTCACTGCAGATATTATAGTTCAGCAATATCAGATAAAGCATTCAAATACCTCTATTTTGACAGGAAAAGGTGGATAAAGGCCAGAAAATAATCACTTTAAGCATAATCTAAAGTGCCTCTATCTTAGATTATTTTCTTCTGGTTTTATGTGGTTATGTGTAACAATGTACTTGCCAGTGAGCGCTGTCCAAGATACATCCTCTTGTATCTGTGTATCTTATTCCTATTCCCTCACATGCCCCAGAACAGCTGTTCACGTGTTTTGTTCTTCTTTTCTCTTGATAAGGATTTTCTTCGCAACATCCCAGGCAGTATTTTATCATCCCAGCTGTGTGATAAGTGGGTCTCTGTGCTGGATCAAGGAAACAATGAAGAGAAGATAAAAAGCATCCAAAGGTAGTTATTTATATTCTCTACATTCTTTTCCTATAAATGTATATCCCAGGATCACAAGTATTCAACTTGCAATTATATATTTTTTAACAAGAACAAGAACATCTCTTTGACACCCTCCCTGGTTTAATTAGTGGACCACGTTACCCTGTTTCTGCATTTCCATTATTTTGACTTGTGTATATCTATGGAAAGTGGTCACTAAAGTGAAGAATTCTGTTTTTATATGTTTTCAGGTTATTAGAACATCTCCCCAGAGCTAATGTTGTTCTCTTGCGTTACATCTTTGGAGTACTGCATGGAATAGAAATGCGATCTGAGGAGAACCAGATGAATGCCTTTAATCTAGCTGTCTGCATTGCACCTAGCCTGCTCTGGCCTCCTGTATCCTCCACTCCTGATATAGAAAGTGAATTTATTAAAAAGGTGAGAAACACTTCGGTGTAGCACCAAACCAAACCAACCTTCATCCCATTCAACCAGGCTGTTGGTTGCAAACATGAGAACACTCAGTACTTCCTCAAATCAGGATTTGTCCTCTTATCAGGCCTCCAGCAACATTCATCAATCCATTCTCATAACCTTCCTGGAAGAAGGGGAGAGAGGTCATAAAGCAATGCCCAGTGTATCAGCAAAATGCTTCTCTCATCAAGATCTCTGGTTGTGGTGATCTTGGAACAGAACAGAGTAGAATGGAAAATATGTTTACAAGGATGTGTACCAGGACAGTTTATCAGGCCCAGGAGACTGAGAGAATAGTTCCTGGCTGCCTTCATAGATGACACTTCGCTCCTGTTCCTCATCTGTATGGTGAGCTTGTCCTGAGTTGAGTAATAGAAGATCTGATATCTCTCTCACATTGCTTTGTTGCAGATTTCTAGTCTGGTACAGTTCCTCATTGAGAATTGCTGCAGGATTTTTGGAGATGAAATTACCTCCCTCTTTGGAGAAATACTGATGACATGCAAGAGAGAGAACAGCTCAGGTAATGCAGATTGATGTTTCGATCCTATTAAGACAGATAAACTCAGCCAGGCAAAAGATCAGTATATTCCATGGAAGAAGGCTGTTCCTTCTTCATGTGGTGTTCCCAGGTACTCCTGTTCTCTTTCCATTCAATTCCCCAAAGAATTGGTCAACTTACCCTAGACCTGGATCATATCACAAAATGCTTTCACAAAGACTCTTGCTCCTATACCAGTCATCTGAACCACTACGGTTAAAAAAGGAGGGAGGGGAAACAAAGAAAACAAAAAAAGAAAAATCTAGTGAAGGTTTCCTCTCAAATCTAGCTTGTGTTTTCCCAAAATATCAGGAGGTCAGTCATGAACAATGGTCATAATACAGCTGTCACACCATTACATTAGGGTTGAAAGTGTCTGTTCACTATCAAAAGAGAGAGATCTCCAGAGTTTCAATGGGACATCCAGATTTTGCTGCTAGCACAGAAAAATCATGGAACTGGGGACTGAAAGTGTTTGACAGACTAGCTGACAGAGTTTTCCAGATTATCATTAATGCTTTTTTACTCTCCAACCCTCTGATTTTCACTGGAGTTTTGTGTCTCTCCTTGAAGTATTTCTAAAGCAGCATTTTTTGTAAAATAAATTTTGTCACAGGTGGCCTGCACTGAAAGTGGTAATAGCACTTGTGTCAGCATGTCTGACTGACTGTGTGTGGCTATTTCAAACTCCTCATGCTCTGCCTCCAGAGAGATTGGGTGAAATTTGGCCTGCCCCCTCCCCAGGAGGGAAGCACACGGGATCTGCTGTGCTGGGATGTGCTGGCAGTGAGAGCTGAGACCCACGACAGGTCACAGCAGCTGAACGAGCAGGCACTGAGGCGTGGTGACTGCCCGGGCATGAACTGTGTCTGCTGCAAATGTGAGATAAGGCAGCTTAGCCTAACCCAGAGCAAAAGAAATTTAATGTAATTCCAATTATTGCAGGTACAGGATAGGGTCCAGGTGTGCAGTGCTCAGTGCAAATGAGGTGGCTGTTTAAGCCTAAAACTTCACACTGTTGCTCTTAAAAATACTGTATTTTCTGGAAGAAGTAGAGGTAAGAAGTATACCCTGTTATCTTCATTTGTCTAAAAGAAGGATATAAAGATTAAACGTTGCTTTCAATATTCAGTAATGAAAAGAAAAAATAAATACATTATCAATATATGTATATCATATATATATATATCTATGTATATAAATTATTGTTTGCAGCTGGATTAGCTACTATCTACTTTAAAAAAACAAACCAAAGCAAAATCACAACAAAAACCCCCTAACTCTTACTTGTGCCATTATCCTGTATTTCTTGACTGAACAGTAGCTTAGTACCCACTAGAGCTTCTCCAGTTCAATATTAAGAGAGTAATTTTTAATGAAATTATTAGTACTTTTGCTTGAAGAATCTTTAAAGGGCAAATGCTCCTGAAAGTAAAGGATACTTTCCAGAAAAAAAAAAAAAGGCAAAAAAAAAAAAAAGCAGCAGCTTGTAAAGAGGGTGCTTCAGTCACTGATGTGTTAACACTTGGTTTGTCCTTGCAGATGTTGCTTCTCTTCATCAGAATGACTCTTCCTATGACAGCCTGGAAAATGAGGCGAATGATGAAGCTGACTCTTCCTCCAGTGACTGGATTAAAACCCGTGATCAGGATTACAGAAGCAGGGAGTCTGTCTTCACTCTGAGCGATGGCGATTCGGAGCAGACGGAGGTGGATGAAATCCAAAGCCAGACCAAACTGAAGCAGTTGGAAATTTCTGACGACGCGCACCCGAAGTTTTCCTTGCAAGAAAACTCAAAGGAGTCTCCCTACTCCAGCGGTTTCCCCTCAGCGGCTACCTCGGGTGCTCCCAAGACTGTGAGGAGGCAGCGGCGCTGCTCCGAGCCCGCAGTCGGCCTGCAGAGCTCCAGCTCGGCCCGCGCCGCGGCCGGGCGCGAGAAGGCCGCGCGCAAAGCCAGCTGTGACGTTGTGCTGTCCCACGGAGACGAAGAGTGTCTCTGCCAGCGCCAGTCCTTGCAGCTGGAAAGGCAAAAGCTCGGCAATCAGGGCTTGCTTGTAGGGATTGACGTTGGTAAAAGTGACAGCACAAACAAAAACGTTGAGAGGAAAGACCTGTTTCATTGTCTCCTGCCTCCAACGCCAGAGGGATTAAATACTTGCTCAGGATTTAGCTCTTTTAGCCAGTCTTCCTCTGGGACATCTCCATCTGTGTCGTCAATTTGCTCCCTGGACAGTGCTTTCTCCCAGTTTTCAGACCAGGCTCTGTTTACCTTAAGTGAAACTTCCTCCCCTTTCGATAGCACTTTCCAGTTGCTAAAGAAACACGAGGACGCTGCTGCTGCTGCTCTGGCTGATGACTGTTTCCTGCCACCTACCACAGTGCCACCATCTCCACAACCTACTGACACTGGGGCTGAGAGGGGCTTGGTGGGGCCCAGCAGCAGGTCAGCACCCCTGAAACCTACTGATGGAGTCGAGGGCTGTTTCATTAAGCCTGACCTTTGGCCATTGCCTCTGAAAGTCACTGGGAGAGACGGACTTCACGATCAAAGAGATGGTCTAGAAAAGCATTACAGCAATCCAAAGTTTGAAGAGACTGACCAAAGCTTTTTGCAGAGGAATCTTAATGCTTAAAATAAACACCATAAAGAAAATGCCTTTGGTGTTGATGTGTGTTCATTTTAAGTTTAACATCCAGATTGTTCAAATTTAATTGAGCAGTCCCTGGACTCACAGGTTTTCTTTTTTTTAGGAAACCGAGTAATGTTCCAATATAAAGCTTTGAGGGAACATTGCAGGAATAATAAAAATTGCTGAGAAGCAAGCTGAAATCTCCTGAAAATGTGGAAGGGACCCAGGAGGTAACTAAGGCCAGTGTCCTGTTCCCTGACCCTGCGAGGGCAGCGGGCTGCCTGCTGGGCCTCTCTCCTTGACCACTCGAGTGTTGAGCCTTGAGATGTGAGTCCCAGTCCTTTGTGCTTTTGATGTAGCGTGCAAAGTCAGCATAGCTTCCATAACTGTGGTATTATACTACTGTTCTGAAACTGATAAATATGACCTTCATTGTCCTCCAAGGAGTAAGTGTGTTGTTTTCTGTATGTTTATACAGTATGTTTGATAGGTGTAGTTATTTCTTTCACGCTGCAAAAGAAAGAAAAAAGTAAACCCAAAAATATGTAAAGGGAAACGCTGAATCTTGTAACTAACACCTTGCAACTCTGTGTTTCATTTATTGTGCTTTGTTGGCTGTTCTGTTCATGTTTAAGTTGTGAATAGTTTCTTAACATTGCTGTAAATGGCATTATGTATTATTGCAAGCAGAACACGTGTAATTTTATTATGCAACATCTAAAACATAAAACCACAGAATGGATTGGTTTGGAAAGGACCTTAAAGATCATCCAGTTCCAACCTCCTGCCATAGAGACAGGGATACCTCAGAGTATCTCGCTCAGTTGCTCAGAGTCCCATCCAACCCAGCCTTGAATACTTCCAGGGATGGGGCATCCATAACTTCTTGGGCAACCTGTTCTAGTGCTTCACCACTCTCTGAGTAGAATTTCTTCCTAATCTAATCCTGTTCTCTTTTAATTTAAAACATTGCCCTTTGTCCTGCTGCTATCTGACCTCATAAAAAGTCACCTCCCTTCTTTTTAGAAGCTCCCTTAAGGTAGTAGAAGGCCTAAGTGATGTCTTCCTGTAGCCTCCTCTTCTCCAGGCTTAACAATCCCAACTCTTTCAACATTTCCTCGCAGAAGAGGTTTTCCTTTCCTCTAATGTTCTTTATGGTCCTTCTCTGAACTCCCTCCAGCAGTCCCTGTGCTCCCTGTGCTGGGAGCCCAGAGCTGAAGCAGCCCTGCAGGTGGGCTCTGAGCAGAGCAGAGGGGCAGAATCCCCTCCCTGGCCCTGCTGCCCACCACTGGATGCAGCCCAGGGCACGTTTGGCTCTCTGGGCTGTGAGAGCACACTGGCAGCTCGTGGCCAGCCTCTCACCCTCCAGCACCTGCAAATCCTTCTTGGCAGGGCTGCTCTCAGTGAGTTCTTCTCCCAGTCTGTACCTGTATCTGGGCTTGTCCTGACCCAGGGCAAGGTGCAGCACCTTGCACTTAGACTTGCTGAGCCTCCTGACGGTCTAATGGGCCCACTTCTCAAGTTTGTCCAGGTCCCTCTGGGTGGCATCCCGTCCTTCTGTTGTGTCAACTGCACCTCTCAGCATCCTGTCACCTGCCAACCTGCCGAGGGTGCACTCGGTCTCACTGTCTGTGTCCTACATCATATAATATATTGGAGTAATGCATTATCTAAATGCTTTGAGTTTGTATAATATATCCTGTTAAATTTTGCTATTATATATGTTCTGAAAAAAATGTGTATTTTTGTACTTGCAAAAAACTGCTGCTAATTTTACAAGTTCTGTTTTGTTGTTATGGCACTGGTATTGATGTGTATGCATTCAATGCTATATATTAAATATTATTTGTTATGTCATAAATTCAGTTTATATTCTGTGGAATTTTTTTTATGTGTCAGTTCTACAAGCTATTGCTGAAGCAGAATTCCCTATGATACCACTGCAAATCTTGTGTGAGAAAGGACTGAAGCATTTTCCTTCCTACTGCGCGTCATCATCCCATTCATTTTTGTAAATTCCAGTAATTCTCAAGTAAGAATTCCACTCTTTGTCTCTTCATCTAGTGGTAGGAGGATGTTTTCAACTAATGGGATTGAGTCAACAATATGGAGGTAAAGAGAGATCTCATGGGATAATACCTGTTAGGATTGGGAACAAGGAAAGGAGTGGAGTAAACCAATGAACGAGAGCAAGATTTATTCTTTAATATTAGCAGGTTCTTCTTTTTCATATTCAGCTGTTTTAATGACAACAGTGGTATGCAGAATCTGATCTGTAGCAGTCACCTTGCAAAGGTAAAATACTTGGTATGCATTTTGAGACCTGTCATCTAACAGCCCTACATATACACCTCCTTCAAAACAAACAAAGAAAAGACTGATTGATGTGATGCTATTTTGAAATAAAACAGCTACTCTGCATTTCCATTTCTATTCAAAACAGTAAAAAGCATATTGCCATGCTGCCAAGATTGCATCGAGTAGCAAATACTGATTCATTGCATCAATAATAAAGCTTTAGAAAATCTCCAGTCTCTGCAACATAAATTTTCTGTCCTGCACGTGGTACCCTCCTACAAGTCATTTATCTCTGCTGTCTGAAAAGAGTACATCTGAGTGTGCTTGGATGTAAAGGGAGCTATGTGTCTGCTTTTGAGCAGTAGCTAATGCTGGAGTGATTTCAGCTTTAAATGTATGGCAGACAAGCTGGATGTAGACCCAGCACAATTTGAAATGCACTTGTGTCTTATAAGACACACACCCTGCTGTAGGAATGTAGGAGAATGCCCCCTAATGACAGAGTGGCAAAGCTAGCCTTTGTCCCCCAGAAAAGGAAAGAAGCCCAGAAGTTTCTCCCAACGATCAGGTGAAAAGCCACCTTATAGGACCCCAGAGACTTCACTAAAACCTTAGGGTCACCTAATTGGATAGAAGCCAATAAGTCCCACCTGGCCCACCAAGTAGAAAAGAAGAAAACAAAAGAGCCACGAGGCTTTTGTGAAGGTGTTTGTACCAGGGGCAGACCTCTGTACCTGGCTCGGATTTTGTTTGTTATTTCTTCTGTTATTAAACCTCTTTGTTTCTAACACTGCAGCTGAAGCCATCCTGCTCATTATTTGCCTCCAAAGGTAATAGCTAAGCTATCCTTGGGTGAATTAGGTTCCCTTTTGAAGGCTCATAAAACCCTGGCCCGACAAAACGGAACCTAATACCCTGCTGCTGCACAAGGCGTGTTCTGTGACAATCACTAAAAAGAGCACTAATGGGGAAAATCACTGCCTGCAGCACCTCTGGGCTGCAGCATACAGTGAGGGAATTAAATGCTGCTAAGACCCAACATGGATCACACTGAATGTTTTTAGAGTGTCAGAGGCAGCTCTGAGCACTGCAGTAAGCATTCCCCTGGCTCTGCTGTGGGTCTCCTACACAGGCTCCAGGTGGATCTCTGCATCCCCATGGATCTCCATGGGCTGCAGGGGCACAGCTGCCTCAGCATGGGCTGCTCCAAGGGCTGCAGGGGAATCTCAGCTCAGTGCCTGGAGCCCCTCCTGCCCTCCTCTGCACTGAGCTGGGAGTCTGCAGCGCCATTTCACATATTCTCACTCCTCTCTCCAAGTGCCAATGTGCATTTTTTTGCCTTTCTTTAACCCTGTTATCCCAGCTGCTGGCTTCAGCCATGACCAGCAGCAGGACCATCTTGGAGCAGGCTGGCATTGGCCCTGTTGGATACAGGGAAGCTTCTGACAGCATTTCACACACACCCCCACCCACATTCTCCTGTAGCCCCCTGCCATGCACATCCAATGCATTCTGTGAGAAGGTGGTGGGCTGGAGGTGGCCCCGAGCACTGAGCCCCCACTTCTGCCCTGGCTGCAGCTGAGTGTCCCCCCTGTTCACTGTGGGTCACCTGTCCCCATAAACTCCATGTAAGCCTGTCTCCATAAACTAGGGTGGCTGCTTTGGGGGAGCTGCTCAAGTTTTTGTGAAAAATGGTAGGTGAGATGTTTCCCAAATGCTTACTTCTTTGGTGAAGTACCAAAACCTCACAGAAAAAAAAAAAACATAAAACAAAAAGATGAGTGAGTTAGGGAAGAAACAGCAGCTGTGACTTCTCATTTACTGCTATCAAAGACAGAAAATGAAGCAAACTGACAAATTACCTCACTACTTGGACTTTCTGTCCCACAGGGGTTAATGTTCTCATTGTTAATGAGCATCCTGCCTCTGTTTCACAAGCACTAGCCATCATTCCTTTCAGGTAATTTCAGAGATTACTATAATGTAAATTTAGATCAGTTTGTTCTCAGCCTGCTTTGAAAGTTTTTTCAATTTTTTGGTTTGGTGATTTTTTGGGTTTTTTTTGTGGGGTCTTCCATTCTTCTTCAACCGCATAAATGCTATTGCTTCATCCCTGCAAGTTTTATCTTTCTAGCACAGCCCAATTCAGAAGAAGGGAAGACATGCACCATCTAATCCTTGTCTAAAGGAGCTTGTAGAGCTCAAGAAATTATAGATCTAGGAAATGAAGCATGACCTTTAAACTGAAGGTGTCACTCTATCCAAAACTCTGAATCACTGGACTTCTGTTAATAGCTGCCGTTTCACACCCTGTTTTTTTCTGGGGACATATGTGGTCCCCAGACCTGGTAGTTGACATCTCATTTCTAGATCTACTCATTATCTACTCTATGATATTGGACAAACTTCTTCGCCTCCTCTGCTGCCTGTTTTGCACCACTTGCCTTTTCTCACATCATGTGCCCAAGAGTATTGATGGTGATGTCTTAAATAACCCAGAAAAGGTCTAAGAAACCAGAAAAGGCTGTGGTCTTATATCCAGTCTTCAGGTTGTCCCAATAAACATATATTTGGAGCAGAGACTAAGATACTTTTCCCTCAGTATCTAGCATTTCTCCATATCCTGTGTTTGGACTACCTGACCATGCCTAAGGACATAGCCTCAGTCCAGACACCTGTGGCCATCCTCAAGCACTCACATCTGGAGGGTGACCCAAGGCACCAGCCGCACTGGGAAAAGCCGTGTGGGAAGGGCCTGATGTGGGAAGAGGCTGAGCAAGGGGCTGGTTTGCAAAAAACAAATTTTTGGCATTTGTGCACGGCCACTTCCGCGTGGAAGAGTCCTTCGCTCCTGCCAAGTGTGAGAGGCACTGGAGCGTGATGTCTGCCGGCTGAGCAGAGCCTCACACCAGCGTCAGGGGAAGGGAGGCAGCTCTCCCTGCCGCAGACGTGCTCGCATGGTTTCACTCGCTCCCAGGATTTGTTACCAACATCTCTGCATTGAGGCCACTGTCGAGCTAAACTGATTGACCCCCCGGTGTCCAAAGGGGAAGATTCTTTGGTTAAAGGTGTTGGATATTTCTGTTAAAGCATGGTTGGCACACAAGGCCTAAAGGTTTAGGACATCGTTTGTGTTTCATAAATATGCACAGTGCAGTCTGGACTGTCATTTTTCCTTGATAGTAGGTTTGCTCCAGGCCCTGTTTTGTCGGTTTCATTGTGGCTTCACTGCAAATGTCAGCAGTTCCTCGAGGACAAGTACTCGGTAGCTGCTGCCAGTTTCATTAAGTTAAATATTTCAGAATTTAGCCATTCTGTGACCCTGCATGGGAGAGGCGTTTCCAGTACAGAAATTATTTCTCTGCACTTGATTCTCATGTCACAAACCATTTCTGTCAATGTACTACAAATCTGCTCTCAGTCTGGGCAATAATTCTGATATGACCATTGAAGGCAAGGCTCTCATCCTCCTCCTCCTCTTGGCTTTTTAGAGTTTCCACAGGGTTCCCAGCTGTCCCAGAGGCTGGGATGGGTAGGGGGGCTCGGTGGTCTGCCAGCCAGGGAGGGAAGGGACAGGAATGTGCTGCCAGGGTGCACAGCTGAGGCTACACCATCCCAGCTGAGGGTTCAGACAGTGACCTGACCGTGAGGGCTGATAAAGACAGAGTGACCTGTCTTTAAAGAAAGTGGAGAGTGACCCACTGGTGACTGAAGCCTGCACTCAAGAGGATCCCCACAGGAATCAAAGGGCAATGCTGGCTGTAGGACCCCAGTCAGTCCACCTACACCAAGGCAGCTCCATCCCTTTCTCTTGGGCTGTCAGAGGAGAGGAGTCAGCTCAGGGTTCCTGGGTGAACCCCTCCAAGGCATTAGTGGGACCCTGCAGGAACATGAGGGGCTGTGGGGGAAAAGTGTTTGAGGATGCTGCATGGACAACCTCTTAGGAGGTGTTCCATGTGGGCTGTAGCACTGTGACAGGCTTATTGTGGGATGTTTAGGGTAAGGATCAAAGGCAGGGACAGGGAGGGATTAAGATGGACAGGGGAGGAACCAGAACAAAAAATAGAGGGGAAAGGGATTAAAGGGGCTAGTGTGGGTGACAGCTGGCTGGTCGAACACAACCCTCTGACCGAGCTCTGTACCTCATCGCCACAGCCTGCCCTACTCTTACTCGATATTCAGAGGTAATGATGTAACTAATTATGTATTACTAATAATAATCGCTGTTTCATTCTCTCAGTTGCCTTTCTGTGTGAGCACACCCTCTACTCTGAGTCCATGTGAGAGAGCAGCGCCAACCTTCAAGCTGGACAAATGAGCAGCTGCAACTGAGCCAAGTGCCAGCAGCTGGAATGAGACCACAAACCTCAGAGACTGGAGGGTGCCAGTGCCAGCACCTGGGGGAACTGGGGCCAGCTCTGGGGCACACTGAGTAGCCAATGCCAGATACTGGGGAGACCATTTTCCATGTGTGTGTGCATATGTGCCTGGCGGATGTCACTCCTGATGAGCTGGAAGGAGCAGTGCCAGCCGCGTGAGCTGCTCACGTGTGTGCCAGCCCTGTGTGCAAGTGCCTGCCCCACAACAGAGAGAGCAGATTTGAACAAGAACGAGGGTTTAAAATGTCTAGTGTTCCATGGACAGCTTGCACAGATGTAGTGTAAATTGCTTGTAAAGGACCTAGTGCAGGAGAGGGATGAAATCCCTCCCCAAATCCAGTCAAAGTCACCCAGGGCTCAGTCACCATTTGCTGCAGGGAGCAGCTCATGTGCAGCCTGACCTTGAGAAGGCAACAGCAGCTCTGTTAATACTATGACTTAAATGTTTTCCCTGAAGAAATGGTTTTTACCTGAAACACCACAGAAAGCACCATTGGAAGTTCCCTTAGCAGAGGTGGGGCCTGACTATGTGGAGGTGGCAGAAAGGAGGCAGGGCTAAACTTAATTGTTTTGTGGGCACAACTGCTCAGGAAAGGGACATCTGACACCACAAGTGTCATGACTTGAGTCCACAGATGTTCATGACTCAAGGAACCTGAGGTGACCAAGCAGACAAGGAAGTTCATGGCCCAAAGTCATCTTTCCAAGAAGGACTTGGTCTCCACAGATGGCTGTCATTGAATGATTGTCTTCATTGCTCAGGCCCAACTGAACACTTCCATGGCATTGCCATCCCTCTACTGAATGTCCATATACTTGCAGAAATGTGCAGCATCTAAATGATGTCATGCTTTTCATCCAGAGATAGATGAGGAGTCTGGAAGATTACCTTCAGCAGAGTTCCTGGGCTTGGGCTTAGCTTCTATGTGTAAATAGTCCCAGAGAAGCCCAATAAAATTGCTTATGCACTTAAATTCCTTACTGGGCTGGAGCCGTGCCTATTTTCTAAATAAATTAGAAACCATACCAGATGTTCCTGGTTTATTGAAAAAAAATTATTCCTATGAAGATTTCATTAAAAATTTTAATTTATATTACAGAGGTCTATCTATTATTTGATAAAGTAGAGACTTCCAAAATATTCTTTTATGGTGTAAGAAATAATAAAAAGTATTCAATACTTATGCATTCTGTCTAGATATAATAATAAAATTTAAAAAAAAAAGAAAAAAAGAAAAGGATTTGTCCAATAAAATGTTTGGCAAAGCCAAAGTCTGAATTTTTTCCATGTTTTTACCTTGGGATATGAATTTACTGTCGACTTGTCTGAAGTATGTAAATTCAACACACACAGTAATTGGTTTACTACACAGAAACTGAGGGCTTGGACTTTGCCAAGAATTTTTACTGTGTAAATTCTTCACTTTCCTCACATTCAAAAAGGCCATAAAAGCCATAACTCTGAAAACAGGTCTCAGTGAACAAAATCTCAGCCCTGCCTCAGGGTGAGGAGACCCACACAATGTGGGTGCAGAGCAGGTCCCACTGTCCCATGGGTTGTTCCAAGGTATTTATGGCCTTTATACAATCCCCATACTTCCCTTTCTTTTAGGAATGCTTAGATCCCATCCTTGAAGAGAAAAGATGACTCTTGACATGGCTCATTTAGCTCATAGGAGAGTCCATCACACCTGCAGTCATCAGTTAGCAGTGTAAACCACCAGATCCTGATGCTCCTTGCATGCCCAGTGACAAAGTGGCTCCAGTAACACACTTGTCACTTCCACTGGAAGAACTCCCCATCATTCTGTTGTCACAAGCCCACAGCTCCTTTGTTTCTGCCAGTCTCTTTGATCTCCTCTCCAGGTGGCACTGGAACAAGTGAAGTCCCCAACACGGAATGTATCAGACCCAGCCGGTCAGGGTTCAGCTCCAGCAGGTGAGTACCTGGGGAGGGAGGAGGAGCTGTTTCACCATGGATTTCCATACATTTAGAAGTCAAAATCCTACATGGATCAACTGAAAAGGGAATTCAGGAATGGAGCACATTCGAGAAGCCCATTCCTGGCATGGAGAATCCTTGCTCTTGTCATCCCTTGAGCATCACCTCCCCACTGAGCACAGCCCAGGTGTCTGAGTGCTCTCCTCGTGCTGTGCTTGGAGGGCCTTTGGGGGACCACCCCACAAACCCAAAATAACCCATCAGGTTTGAGGCAGGATTACTTTATTTTCCTGTCAGTAAATATGATTATAAAATATCAACCCAACAATTACAGATTCAGCCTGTTCCCTTGCTGATTTCAGCTTTTTTTAGGTGGGTGTTATTGATTACAAGGAACTGATAAAAATAAATATGATTTATTTTCCTTTTTTTTTTTTTTTTGCTTAGCTATTCCCAAAGGAAAAGAATTTGCATAGAACAATCTTTTTAAAGAAAAATCCAAAAAGTTCACACCAAGGTGAGCTCATTTTTTAAAATAAATAGACAAAACAACAAAAATCAGCAAGCAGATCTTTTTAAGTTAAAAGCTTGGAAATCATATTTTTCAGTCATATATTTATTTACCACGATATTTAACCTAGAGGTGACACTTTGGTTTCAGCTGTTGACTGGGGAATATCCATGCCCAGCTCCTAACAGGGAGCCCTCCTGGAGGGGCTCCCCAGTGGCCACCAGATCTGGGTGGTTCATTGCTCAAGAACACTCACACACACGCTAAATACTAAAGTAGCCAATGCTCTTGACAAAATTGCCCAGAGCAACAACTTCTTCTGGAGGTGGGAAGATGAGGACAGGGCTGCCTCATGCATCTGCTCCATGTTGTGATGGATATCCACATGGGAAGAGCCTCCCTGCAGCACTGGGGCTGGTGCCAGCACTGGCTCTGCCCCCTTCTCCCTCCTTGGGGGCAGGCACTGAGGACAGGGGAGAGGAGCACCAGCTGTGGTGGTGGCTTTGCCTCCTTGCTCAGGTGATGCCTGCATGTTCCCATGCAGGGAAATGGTGCAAAAAGCTTTTGGGTCCGCACCAGATTTAGGCCTCTTGGACTTGCTGTAGCAGTGAGTCAAGGCTGAGCTCTGCCTGCATGGGAAAGGTCCTCTGGGGCTTTGTTCCAAACCTGCACCTGCAATAAAGTGCTGGTGAAGGCTTGGCTAAAACCACAACCAAAGTTTCCAACCTGCCCTCTCCCAGGCCCAGGGCACCCAAAAAGCCCTGGCATCCCAAAGTGCCCAGGCCTGAAGCTGCGTACTGCCAGACCTTGCAGGACCTCGAGCAGTCAGGTCACAAAGCCTGCTGCTTTCCTGGAGCAAGGGAGCTCACATCTTTGAGCAGTCAGAGCTTTTCACTGGTTGAGGGCGTGGGGAAGGTTTTTATTTGCCGGAATATCAGGGAGTGGATGCGTTCTGTATGCAACATTAAGTGTTATACCAAAAATTGGCCCAGAAGGATGCGGTCTGATGCCGTTTTTTGCCGATTTACCATACGAAATTGGTCTTAATTGGAGTCTGGGCACTTGGTGAGCGCCAGAAAAGCTCCATATGCATATGCATGTGCGTGCACTCATGTGTGCGGGCAGAGGAGGAGCACGGCCAGCATTGCCTGTTGCCCCTCGGCCCCTCGGGGCTGGCTCAGGGCAGGAGCAGCAGAGGGATTGAGCCCCACACGCGGTGAGCCAGCCCCAGCGCCGGGCTCTTGCCCAAATTGCTGCCAAGACACTGCTGGCTGTGGAGAAGGGCATCAAAGAAAGCGGGCTGGGCTCGCAGGCAGCGAAAAACAGGACGGTATTCTTCAGATAATTTATTTGCAATGAATAATTCAGCTAGCTTTAGCTGGGAAGCTGGATTAAATGCAGAGCATTAGGCACGCTGAGAGCCCCCAATAAAGGGCGCTATTCACTCCTAGCACAAAGGAATATTATTTACTATCATTAATTAACTTCCACACAAAGCCACAGCCATTTCCTTAGGTTCTGAGAAAGAATACGAGCAGAATGCGAGCACAGAGCTGCCGCACTTTCCCCGCGGTGTCCTCTCCGCAGACGCACGCTGGCTGCAGGCTGCGCTTGGCCCCGCAGGGCGGTTTTGGCAGCGCTGTCCCTGTGCAGGAGCACAGGCAGGGGATGGAGGAGCCGAGCCCCTGTCCCTGCCCCTCTGCGGGGCTGTGCTGGGGGTCCTGCCCCACCCCTTGTCCCCCAGGCGGCTGCAGAAGCCCGGGGGATGACACAAAGCGGCATTCCCCACGCTCCTGCATCTCGGGATTCACACAGCACAAGGAGGCAGGGAGGCGTTTGCCTTTGGGAAATGGGTTGAGAGTCTGGGTGCTCCATCCAGAGCATGTTTTAGATTTAATGAACCGCTGTGCTAATTAGTTCTCTGAAGTGTCTGCTTTGAAATACCAAGCTTTAGGATAAGTAGAAATGCAAATTCTTGGCAATTATTATTGCTGCTGCAGTAGGGACTAGAGAGCGGCTCCTTGCAAGCAAAAAGGGAGATAGGCAGCTTGTGGTTACAGAGCTTGTTTTCCTCTGTTACATTGTGCTCTTGGCAGGTGATGCCAGAGATCACACAAAAGGCTGGGTGGAGATTCTTGGTCAAAATATTTTTCTGTTGGAAGACAAGGGTTTAAGTTATATTGGAATATTTCATAAATACACATTGATTTTTTAATTATTTTTTCTGGTTTAGTGCTGAAGCCCTGTTCTCTTTATCCATGAAAGTCCAGATTTTCCTCTGAGATTTTAGATGAAAAAGGCAAAACAAAATTCTATGTCAGATCTTGCTTCAAGGAATGACATACTTTTAGAAACATCAAGAAAGGAAGTCAGAAAATTAAGTCTCAAATGGAATTAGAGGTTCCATTTGATTCCATGTGATTTCCCCCTACTTTTTTTATTTGCTGAGAAATCTTGAGGGCTTTGCAGCCCAAGCATTCTGCTGGGAGAAGGATGTGGGGTGGCTGAGCAAGGAACAGACCTGCCAGCAATCTGACAGTGCTGCACCAACCAGCTCAGGCTGAAGCTGGAGACACACCCTGGCAGAGGGCAGGACGTGGGGTAGAATTAATTTCCTCCACAGTGGCTGGTACAGGGCTGTGTTTTAGATTTGTGCTGAGCAGAGGGCTGATAACACAGAGATGTTTTTGTTATTGCTGAGCAGGGCTCACACAGAGCCAAGGCCTTTTCTGCTTTTGTACTGCCATGCTGGGGAGGGGGCTGGGGGTGCTCGTGAGGTTGGGAGGGGACACAGCCAGGACAGGTGACCCCAAGTGACCAAAGGACATTCCAGACCATCTGACATCATGCTCTGTGCATAAAGTGGGGGGAAGGAGGAAGAGGAGAACATTTGCAGTGATGGCTTTTTTCTTCCCAAGTTGCTATTACATGTGGTGGGTCCCTGCTCTCCTGGGGATGGCTGAACACCAGCCTGCCCATGGGAAGCAGGGAATTCCTTGTTTTGCTTTGCTTGTGTGCATGGCTTTTGCTTTGCCTATTAAAATGTCTTTGTCTCAAGCCATGAGTTTTTCCACCTCTCACCCTCGTGATTCTCTCCCTGATCCCACTGCTGGGGCTGTGAGTGAGTGCCTGTGTGGGGCTTGGCTGCTGCCTGGGGTCACTCCGTGACAGAGACGTGGCACAGGGGTCATGCCACACAGGTCTCGGCAGGAGCCTAAGTGGTTCTCTAGGATTTAGGTGCCTTTAGGTGGAATTTAGGTTAAATCCCATTGTAGTTGGGATTTAGAAGGACCAGCTCTAGCCATTGTTACCTCTATTTTAGTGTCTAGAGTGCACTGACAGGCAGTCACAAAGCTGCTAGACATGGCCTCAGTGTGGTGGGGTGATGTGGGAGGGGGTTTGTGCACTGCCCATCCCAGAGGCTGCCTGAAGCCAGAGGTGCCTTGGCAGAAGCCCTGCATCCCACCCTCTGGCAGCAGCAGCCAGCATTCCCCACGTGCCCCCTGCTTTGGGCTGCCCAGGGCTGCTGTGTGTGCATGGGCCCTTGGAACCCCTCAAGCTGCCTTCTCCTGGTCTTGCAAAGGCAAGAGCAAGACGTGGTGGGGAGAGGGAATTTTCACACAGAGAAATCTGGCACAAAGCAGGAGTTGAGTTTTCTCCTGTTGGTCCTTTCTGTTCCCATACAAGAGCTCCATCATCCCACCGAGCTCCTGAGACAGGGAACAAGCTGTGATTTTTAAAAGTAATTGCCTGTGGGAGATATTAATTCTATTTTTATCCTTCCCTGTAACAAAAGCTTTTCAATAATGTCCTCACCACTCATCAGCATTACCCACTAAATACATTTAAATAACACAGTTTCTGTACTATCCTTTTAACTCCCTGCTTGCCTCTTGATATTTGGCCCAAGAAATAAATGCCACATTTCTGTTTCCAACACTATTGTACTTACACACTCTCAGGACACTTCCAAAGATCATTTCCTAAGACAGAAAGGTACTCTGTTGTGAAGGGGACTGTCCTAACCTGGAAAACAAGAAAGCAGCACACACACACTCAGCTCAGAGATCAATTGGAAATGCACACAGTAAAAAAAAAGAGTTTAGGAGTCAATCTGAGCTTCAAATTCCATTTGAACAACAAAGATTCGGTAGAGAGGATTCATGAAGCAGCTTGGTTGCATACTCCCTGATAAAACTGGGATTAGCAAATATTTTGAACATAGAGCTGCATTAAATACAAAATGTAGACCCACCCTAAACCACACACAGGCACAGCAAACACATAGTGAGCAGAAAGAAGCCATGAAGCACTGGGCTAGACTAAGGTGACTGCCAACCTTCATCAAAACTCCCCAAACAATTAAAAAAAACCCAAACCAAAATAAAAAGCTGCCTGCAGAGATTAATGGGAAAGAAATGAGCCATAAAGAGTGCTCAGATCACCCCTTACCCTGTGTCACTGCTAGGGACTCTGCCTTGGTGGTCACAGGCTGTGAGTGTGCCCTAGCAGGGTCCCTGAGCCACAGGCTCCCACAAGGAGGCAGGACAGTGCAGGGAGTGGGCTCACAGCCCTGGGAGCAGAGGTGCACCACATCAAACCCCCTTCATGCTAAACCAGCCCAAGATCCACAAATGGAGAGATTAAAAGTCAGCCTTTCAGCAGGGGGAAATGGACCTAAGGCTTTGCACCTTCTGAGGCACAGCCCTCAGTTCCTTGCCCATGATGAAGATGAATCACAAAAAAACTCCTTGGTTGCAGAGCCAGGGGTGATTAAAATGTCTCTAATCCTCCCACTCTAAGTTCCTTAATTTCCCAAGACAAATGATAGCATCTATTTACATAGTAATAGTAATTTACATATTCTGTGCAGACTGACAGAAAAACAAAAAGATCCACCCAAGATCATAAAGGTTTCTCCTCCTTCTGGGTATATCGTGAAAAATGTTAAATAATTACAACCTAGTTGGAAGAGCACACTTAAAAATAACTTTTCTTAGACCTGTGTTGGTTTTTTTTTACCCACAACCTCTCTGGCCCTCCAGGCACCTCCCACCCACTCCAATCTCATCACCAGAAGCAAGATACATAAGGTTAGAAATTATTTGGGTAAAAACTGAGTGACCATTAGTCACCAAACCTGACTAACTGGGAGAGCTGATAAAGACCCAGAAGAACCCAGTTACTCACAAGAGATGTGCATTCACAGCACTCCAATTCTGGCTCTCAGCTTCTGATTCTCAAGGGATCCAGCTGCTTTCAAAAGGTAAAACATCAATGAGAAATTCATTATTACTTCACATATGAAAAATTATGGACTCCATGGACTTGGCTATTTTTCCAGCTGAGTGGTTTCCTAACAATTATCATTTTTCCTTCTCAGCCTTGATCTCTGAAGAGCTTTCTCTGGATTTTTTTTTCTAGGAGAACAGTTTTGCCTTCTAAAGCCACTTATCCCCATGGTGATTATTCAGCTATTGCCAGAGTAGGACACATTGGGTTCACCAGAGGCTCTACACTAAGAATAACCTTTGAACTAGCTCTTCAACTGAATCCTTATTCTTGGCATTTGTATTTATGAAAAATCAGCAGTAAAACCACTTTTAAGGCCCATTGAGAAAATGTCTTGGGTAATACTCCTGATATCCTGGAGTATTTTTTTTTTTTTTACTCCTCCTGGGGTAAAAAAAAAAAAAAAAAAAATTGTTAATGAGAACTGCTTTATAATGTGCCACAAATTATTTAATATATTAAACTAATAAAGTCTGTAAAAATACACCAAATTTCAGTAATCAACTTCCTCAAAAAAATCAGGACAAGATCAGCAATAAACTTAACAGATACACCGCAAATTTTATGCAACAAACTTACCAGATGCACAAAGTTTATGCAGTTGCCTCATCAAGTGCACTGCGGGTTGAAATTGGTGATCTCTGAACATTCCTTCCAGCCCAAACTGTTCTGAGATTGTGTCACTCCCCAGGCAGATTGCTGGGGTTTACACCCTTCTGTCCATCATTTTGAGAAATAATGCAACATTAGAAAAGACCTGTTAGATCCTGTGCTATAGAGAGATAATTTCAGTATTTACCAGACTTGGAAAACATTATGAACATGTGTAGCACAATTAAATGGCATCATGTGCCAACCAGAATTGATTTCCTGCACACACATTCTAAATTAACTGCTTCATTGAAGAGCATGTGTGAAGAGAAATACACAAAGAAAAATATTCAGATTTCACACTTTTTTTTCACAAGGGAAAAAAATTCGAAAAATTCAGAAGTTAATTACATTTTCCATGAGACTTCTGCTGCTTCATCTTTTCAGAAGAACTGATGGTAATATTTCTAAGGAGCACATCCAAGCCAGCAGCATGAGCAGAGAGCTGTGCCTGGCAGAGGCAGCACACAGAGGCCATGGGGCTGGATGGAGCTGTTTGGATGTGGCTTTTTTGTGCAGTCACCAATTAAATTGTCTCCTGCTCCCTGCTCAGCCACCCAAGGCAGCTCCAGCACTTCCAGCAGGAGCTCTGGCAGGAGCCACGCAGCAGAGACCTGAGGTTTTCTGGCTTTGTGTGGCTCTGGGAATGTCTGCTCCACAAATTCCTTTGGGCAGCTCCTCCAGTGCTGAGCTGTGCAGCAGTGTCATGCTGGGGTCACACCCTGGCTTCCTCCTGCAGCTCCTGGGCATGGAATAGGGGACACAGCCAGTGATGTGGCACTGGAGCCACGAGCTGCTCCTGCACCCCTTCCCTGTTTCCTCTGGCAGCTCCTGCAGAGCTTGTATTTCTACCAGCACTTTACCCCACTGGGATTCCGGGCATCATGGTTCTCTTACTTGGAAAGTCAGATAAAGCTGAGGATTTTCATTATTGGAAAGAGCAGAGCTTGCTTTCAATGCAAATATTGACTTGTGTGGTATAAAGAAAATTTTTGCAGCATACCTGATGTCTCTCTGACAAAGGAACACCATAAAAAGGACATAAATTGAGCAGAAGACAAACAGATGTACCCTCTGAGTGAGTGGAAGTCACAAGAAGCTGCAGGCAATGCAGTGGGAGGGAACAGTCAATAAATCACAGGCTCTCCTGCAGAATCAGTGTAGGAAGTAACAGCAGAGAGCGCTGGGAGCTCACTGCATGCCCCAATGGGGCCTGGCCATGTGGGCTTTTTTATATCCAAATATTCAGTGTGCTCTTGAAAGAATATTGTGGTTTTCACTTTTGAAATAGTACTGTGACTTTTGTCAAATGCAATTTGTTTAAACACTTTTGCTAAACCAAAATATACCAGCGTGTTTATTTTGGAGACGTGAGGAGCAAGTGGCAAAGATTGGCAAAAGGTCTTTTCCTTCCCTCAGTGGATTTGGGTCAAGTGTTTACAGATTCACACATGCTGCCAGAGCAGCATCCATCCAATTTTCTGGCAGGAATGAACTCCTTAATTAACATGGATCTCCATCTGGCCTTGAAGGTGAACATGAGTTTGCAGCAAAAAAACCTTTCCATGTATTTTTGAGTGCACTCCAGATTTTAAGGAGCTAAAAAAATCCCTATTGGTCTGGTAAAGAGCATCTCATTGCAGACAACACAAACTGCTGCCCGTGCCTGCATTGGGCAGCACGTCAGGTCCTGGGTCAGTTGCACTTGCACAGGTTACCCTGCAGCTCAAGCTGAGCTGATTCTTTACTCACTAGCTAAAAGATTTGGGGAAATTATTTTGCCAGAGAGTAAGAACTTCTGGTACCTGTCCCTCAGGGGAATGTTAATGTTACAAATTTCCTGTGATTAGAGCCATTATGGAGACTTTTCAGCTGGAAGGAAGTAGAAATGGATTAAGAGTATTATATATGGTGGCTTTATGGTAAACCAGGAGCAGCCCAGTGCTGGGCAGTGGGCAGCACTGATTAACCAGTTATATAAGCAGTGAAACACCACAGCAAATATCTGGTACTCTGTACTTTTACTCTAAGAATTAACTCCTGTTCCCCAGTAATTGTCTTTCCCCCTTCATTTCTGTCTGCTGCTATAAAGATCTCTGATGTCTTGTGCCCCCTTTAAGCATTTTTACCTCCAAAAGTAAGTGCTATAACAGGCAACTCAGAAGCTAGGTGTTTCCCAACCTTTTAAACCAAATATTTGATAAAAGGCAAAACAGTAGAGAACAAAGACCAGTGATGAGGTTTTTAATGAAGGTAATGTTTAATGTGAAGCTCACATTGAATGCTCAGACACAGGCTCTTCAAACTGGAAAAACATTTTCTGTATACATCACTCAGCAGAGGGAGATCCCAGATTCCTGAGCTTCCCTGCCAGGACAACAATCACCCTCAGGGCAGCTCTGCTCTTCCCCCCAGACCTCTGCCTCAGAGACTCCTGTTGCTGCCCTCCTCCTGGAAGGACAGCCCCAGAAGGGCAGGAAACTTCAAGACAAGGGACATTGATTGCTTTTATTTCTCCATGCCAGGACAAAACATGTTTTTCCTGATTTTCTGATGCAATTCCAAAAGCTGTGATGATCATAATGACTCAATTAGGCTGGAAGAAAAAACTAGAAAGTGCTGAAATCTGAAGCAGAGACTCTCCTGCTCCAGCCATCCCCTGCTGTGCTCCCTCCTGACAATCATCAGTCCCTGGAACTGAACCACAGCCTGAACAAGCTTCCCTGTCACTCTGAGCTACCATATTCCTCATCTCTGTGACAACATTTGTTTTCTTTTACAGCTATTTTCATCTGTTGCTAAACATTCCTCTGAAATGACACCTTCTCCTTTAATCTGCAGCCAAAACCCATTTCTTGCTCCCTGGGTGGGACATGTCGGCCTCTCTCCTGGATCTGAACAGCTGCAGCTGCATCACTGGGATCTTGTGTCCTGTTTCCTTCTCTTTCTCCCCTCCAGTCAGAGTTCTCTAGAAAAGGAATACCCTTCTAATTCCAAGCCAATCCCAGTAAAGCCTGTGAGCACTCACCATATCAAAAGCTAGTGCTAGCTTACCTATGCAAAGCAGGGCTGCTCCTTGAAGAAGAATTAAATGAAAATGAGTTGCTGACCTGCCCCTGAGTCTGCTCAGATGCACTTGGATGGAGCAAGAACATCCAACTTACCTGGATATTTGTTTGATCCAAAACTGGATCCTTAAGAAGAGGCATTTTTTATCAACGTGAAGGAGGAATGGTCTCCGTGGCCTGGTATTTCCTTCAGCGAGATGGCAGACTTCTCCAAACCCAGAGATTTCAGCCCCCAGCTGCCAGTGGCAGTTTGCTGCCAACAGGAGAACCCAATCAGCCAGAGCTGCGAGCAGGTACAGCTGCACAGGAGCCTGCAGGCTTCCCTGGAGTATCTGGAAGAGGTCACTTAACGTGGCACCAGCATCCCCGGTTGTGACCACTTGCTGGAGAAACCAGGAGCACAAATGTCCCACGTTGAACAGTTAGGCTGTGTGATTGATGGCTCACTGCCACCAGGCTATGGCAGCAGACGCACGGTGACAAGCAGGGAACCCCATGGCCGCACCAGAGCAGTGATGGGGCTGCTCCCAGGGCTGTCCCGGGAAGCCACCAGTCCCACGGCCACCGGCAGGGCTCACGGCCAAAAGTGCAGGTGTGTTACACGAAATAACACGATGCGGACATGCTGCTACTTTCAAGGTAAAAGGGAAGTTTATTTTCTGACTCTCAACATTTATAGATTTCCAAAAGTGACAGTGGATTGGAGGGTGAAAGTGCCACCTCTCCAATGACACTGGACAAACCAACAGTCCATCAAATTTCTTCTCCTCCACAAAAGAATGCAAAACAATAAGCTATTTACATAAAGTGTGTGAGAAAGTTCGTTACAAGAATGTAAACACCAGAAGGCTTAGAAAATCTTAAAAAATCAGGGCGGCACGGGTGCCTGCGGGGCTGGGGCGTTCCGTGTGCGTGTGCCCGATGGCTGTGTGTCCGTGAATCTGCGTGTCACTGTCAGCTGCGGCTGATTTGGCACACACGCCAAGCCCTGCAGCCCGGCCTGAAGCAGCAGTAGCGCTTTTCCAGCGCCAGCCCCGCGCTCCCGGCGCTGCCCGGACCCCGAGCCGGCTGCAGAGCGAGCAGCGCCCGCCGCGGCGGTGCCCGAGCGGGGCTGCCCCAGCACGCTCCCGTGTGCGGGTTTTCATCCCTGGAGCGCTGCGCTGCAGGGATTTACCGCCTGGGGTCAGCACCAGCCGAGGCAATGCCTGGAATACAGGTTCTGTGAGCCACGAACGGGAGCGGACCCAAAGAAGGCGGCACCCAGCCTGCTCAGACCGTGCTAGACTCTCATCTCTCGCAGATCCCTAGTGCCGGCTCGGGGGGAGGCACCGCGCTGTGGAATTGGGTAAGCGCAGGGAACGCGATGCCGGCTGGACCTGAGCACACGGGGCAGTGTAAATGCACGGAGCAGCCTTTTCCTGGCTGGGCTGGGGTCAAGGGAGCTCCCAGGACTGTGAAGGGCAGCCCCAGAGACGAGCACAATAAGCCAACAGCTTTTTGATGAAGAGTTGAAACTGCAAATGCTAAACCACTGCCGGCTAGAAATGACTTTTTAAAGACATTTTGAAATGTAGACTACTTCACCTCAAAAACCTCTGCTTCAAACTCCATAAAAAGCAAGTGGTGGCCAGTGGATTATAAAGTCAATCTCAGGGTTATTTTTAATGCCATCCTTTATACTTTAATGCTTGTTTGCTTATGGACGGACTGTGCCTCTTGTCACTCTCCTGGCAGCACAACAGGGAGAAGGCACCGAGGCACTGCAGCCCGCAGCAGGACACGAGGCTACACGGCCACCCTGAGAGACCACAGCCCCGGCCATGATGCAGGAAATTCCCACTCTCACATCTTTTCAGCTCTCTTAAGGAGAAATCATCTCAAGCAGCTGCACTCTTCCCAATGCTTTCTGCTATTTGGTAACTCATTGACTCAGCTTGAACATCTCCTCTCCGCCTTTAAAGATTTTTTTTTCCCAAGAAATAAGGATTTTTTTCCATAGTCTATCTTTGTATACCTTATTGTCCCATGCAAGGACAAAACAAAGGCTGTAGGAAATCTCCTTCACACTCCAGCCTGGACCTATGAGAAGGGCAAGCACTGCTTCTTCCCTGCAGCTTTTTTGGACACGGTCTTTTCAACTTGCCTCCAACTGGGATGTGAACTGGCTTTGGACACAGCTGTCTTAAATCCTCTGGAGCCCCATAGCCAAAACCAATGAACTTTCAAATTTAGTTGTTGTCTGAGAAGACACAAACTGCCTACAGAACTTGCCTTTTTCACTCTCGCAAGAGCCTGCAGTCCAGAAAATGGGAACTTCTGACAGATGGAAATGTGGTGGCGTGGGAACGATGCAAGGCACACGCTTCTTTCCCCTTCAGACACCACACAAACAAACCACAAAACGTCAAGAGTCCGCTGGCTTGGGCCTGACTGCAGTTTAGGGCAGTAGAGGAAGGGACAGTCTAGAGCCACAGACAAGTTCCCCCACACTCTTGAAGGGAGAGGGATGGTTTTGGCCTTTCTCACAAACACAACCCAATCCAAAAGACCTTTTTACCCACCAGCAACAGAAGACACTACAACCCACCACTCCCTCAATGCTTGTGAAGTAAGGGTCTGTGCCAGCCCCAGACTTTTGAGCATGATTTCTGAAGTTTAGTTTACAACACAAAGGAAACAGTTTTGATTTGCTCCTAATTTTTGAGGGGGGAAGAGACAGAAGAAACACACTGACCCCATCTTTTAACAGAGAAAGGAAATTATTTTAGAAAGCAAATTACCTGTAATCTTTATTTTAACAGGGAAGTAAACATGTATTCAACTAATTTTGATGCCATAACTGTGTGTCACTGCACAAGAATTCATACTTACACGTTAAAATTCATGGGTAAGGTCCATTTTTCACTCAAAAATACATTCAATAGCTTAGAGAAGAAGGAAAGAAAACTCCACAAAACGTGTCAGAAAGAAGTTAAAAATAAGATTTATTTGCAAATAATTTTGACAATAAACTAGTATCTCTGAGCTGTGCATTTTGGGGACTACAAGTCAGTTCCTTTGTGTTCTGAGATTTCCATTTGCATGCAGTATGGGATACCTCTAGAATTCAAAATGAACTTCGAAGTGTCCTTTTTTGCCTTGCTGTGATGAGTAATTCATTCCACAGGCACACTGTAGGAGAGTCAAAGTCTTTGTAAGGAGAAGCTGTCACACGAAACACACAACAAAACCACCTTGGCTTGGAAAGAAAACTCACTTGGGCGCTGTTCCACATTTGTTTAACACAGTGTAAAGCACTTCAAGATTCCCACAAGAAGTACCTGGTGCTGTATTAAAAAAAAAAAAAAAAAAACAAAAAAAAAAAAAAAACCAAAACAAACCAAACCAAATAACCCAAAAGGGGAAAAACCCCCATAAGCCTAAAACAAAAAACCAAGAAGAGCCCAAAACTCAGTAAATATCAACACCTACCCCTAAACCTCACAGGTATACTGAAACCTCATGTTTCTTTCTGATGTACAAATGCACAACACTTCTGGTCATGACTCAAGTTCCCTCTCCTGGAAGCTGATGAGCTGTCTCATGTAAAAAACCCCTAAACCTCAAGATTTAGTAGTAAAAACTACATAAATGAGCTCAGGACAAAGGCAATACAAGGTAAGATTTACCTTAATGTCTGACTGTGTGAGGGCAACCTCTCAGTCATGGTTAGTGTCACAGCAGCAGAAAAAGAAGACAGCAGCATCTTCAGAACATTTCTTCAATTTATGCCCACCCTTCCTCTCTCTGCCCTTCATAAAAGCCTGGAAATTTTAATTCTGAAGTTTTAGTTTGAATCAGATTACATCAGATTGTATTCTGAAACCCCTACATGATTAAGTTTTGAGCAGACTACAATTAGTATACCTTGCATTAGGACAAAGTTGGAAGGTAACAGAAGGAAATGAGGTAACTAAGAGAGGGAATAAAAGAATCTAATCCATATCTATTTTCAATACAGTTCTAGAAAATATTCATTCTTATAACAAAGAGGAATTTTTTTTTCCTCTTTATGAAGCTCAAAATAATCCAAATATTTGACACTGGAAAAATAACTTTTCTCTTCTCCACACATACAACAATACAAGAAAAGATGTCCAGATGGCATTGTTACCAGTTCAAACCATTAATGAACGCACTAGATCATCCAAATGCAAAAAACATGGTTTATATAAATGCCCAAAAAAACGAAAGTTAATAAGTACTGGTGATAACCAGTTCACATAAGTATTTCTGTAAAGTTGGAGATAATAGTAGTCTCAGAAACATTCTTTTATTTGGGTTACTTCAGAAAGACTAAACCAATATTCAGCTGGAAGCTCTTCATCATCAGTGCAGACACATCTCACCACAGGGGTGTCCCTGTACCTTCCAGGGAACCTCGACCATTTTTTTGAAACAAATAAACTCGGTAATTTCGCATCAACCATTACTGAAATGATCCTGTGAGCAAGGCCCAGAATCAACCAATTTCTTCAAGCTGAACACCCTAGCTAATGTCAGACTGTTTCCTGCACAAGCTCAAAACTAAAAAGGAATAAAGATTTCAGAACAAATCTGATGTTGACAAACATTGCCCTGTTCAATCCCAACTCAGCCATATTCAGAGAATAAGAGTTTGTGATGGGTAAATTGTGTATGTTCTCCCATTACAAGCTCCAAGGATTCATTCTTCTAAACCTGGTCTACCACAGTATTTGTGGTGTAGTCAAATGTAAATATTATTGAGGTTTACTGACATCTTATTTGGGCCAGGGTTAAGCTGCAGGTGCCAACATCCTGCATCAGCCTGTCCTGGTTTCACCTGGGAGAGAGCTGATTTTATTCCCAGTAGCTGGTACAGTGCTGTTTTGGATTTAGAATCAGAATAATGTTGATAACACACTGGTGTTTTTTAATGTAAAAACGGCTTAGATACAACTCAGTCAAGGCCTTTTCAGATTCTCACCTCACCTTGTGGGGGTGCACAAAGCCAGGACTGCTGACCCCAAGTGACCAATGGGAGGTGCCACACTGTATGGTGTCATGCTCAAAAGATCAACTGGGGCAAAAGCTGGCCTGGGGTCACTGCCCAGAAACTGGCTGGGCATCAGCCATCAGGTGGTGGGCAATCGTGTTGTGCCTCACTAGTTTTATGTATTTTATTTGTCATCATTACTGTTGTTTTCCTTTCTGTTTCTGTCCTATTAAACTGTCTTTATCTCAACATATCAATGTCACTTTTTTTCCCTCCAAGTCTTCCCCCCCCATCCCATTTGGAAGGGGGGTGGGCAGTGGTAGGGTGCAAGTGAATGGCTGTGTGGCATTTAGCTGCCTGCTGGGTTAAACCGTAACACAGCTCCTAGAACTCATGGGTTTAGCAGTATTTTCACAACACAACATTTGCCACATCTCATTAAGATTCCAAAGTCTGGAAAATTCCTATCCTGAAAATCTACTATTTGCTGAGGAAGTATCATATTTACTGAGAATTTTAACCAGCTCTGAGCACACCATCTTTAATGGCAACACTTCAAAAAGACCCCATGCAGTCCTACAAGTTCTTTTCTCTTACTAATTCAGGTCTGACACCTAGAAGTGCTCAGAGTTTGTTTTAGGAGAAGCCCTGTACAGGTGATCCAGTTTTTAAATGTCTTGGCAGAATAATGTTATATGAAATCTGTAATACACTTGCTCATGTTGATAATCCAATGATTACTTATAAGAAGTATTATTGCATTTTAAGCGTAAAAATATAAGAGGTTCTATAAAGAAAATTAAAATAGCATTAATCTAATATTGATAGTCATATAAAATAACTCACAATTATGTAAGTTTCCATATTTAATTACACATTTAAAAATAAGTTATAAAAATAATTAAGCTTCTTTAAAACCCCTAGGATATTTTCTTTTAGGAGTTTTTACTCATATCTACTGATTGTCTAACATCAGCCACAGCTTCTGGTACTCGAACAGTCATATCATTCATTGATTTCTTCAAGCAGATTTGGCAGCCTAAACGTGATCTGTGGGGAAACAGGACATTTTTGTTAGTTCCAGCCCACCAGCAATCTCAGCATTTACCCCCTTACATCTCCAACACTCAGCCATCCCAAACAGACCATGAACTAGGAACAGCCACTCTTGTGCAGGGCCTTAATCCAGCACAGAGTGAGCCACGTGCATCAGCACAAGGATTTGTGTGGCAATAGCCAGGATTTACAGCCAGAACAGAGCTCAGCACACTGGAAAGTCCCGCAGCCGAGTACTTCCTGCTCACTGAGACAATGCAGGACGTGGGTGACCCTTCCCTTTTCAGTGGGTCACTAATGGGTCAGACCAGTGCAGGGAGTGATGCTTGATCTCCCAAGGGACATCTGGTACCTCTGAAGAGATAAAGGCAATGAATCTGAATGAAAGCCTCAGAAAAAACAAAGCCTAGCCCCTCCATCCAGAGTTCTCAAACTAAAAAACTGAAGATTGGGTGTAAGCCAGAAAAGTAAGAGTGAAAAGACAAACATAGGAAGGTGAAGGATAATACACTCAAGGCACCAGAGATGTCATCCTTCATTTCTACACCTATCATTCAGCACAAGAAAACCAGATGTTGCACATAAGCAATTAAAACCAGAAGATTTAATACCACAACATAACTCTGCAGACAAGCTGCTTTTATTGCTGAGATAACTTTAATTCAATGTCCATGTCTCAGTATTTAAGTATAGAATACTAAAGACATCAGCAAGGATGGGCAACATTCCATAGCAACAGTCCCTGGTAAGACACTAACTAGCTGACAGACTGTTTCAAGAATGCAAAGTTCCCACTCCTTTATCCATGTCTCCATACGTATGTATCCATATGAATTTGCCTTTTAATTCCAAATGTCATAAAATCCTCTTGCATGTTTTCACAGGCAGGTGATATTACCACAGCACCATAAACAATCTTACTCCTCACTGTTTTCCTAAGTCTTTCACAAGGATGCTGACACTAATTAAAACCTAGCACAAATCACTTTTGCATCATGCTGTTGATCACATACCCTTACCAGGCAGCTTAATACTTCTTGTTAAAAGATGGGGGTGGGGGGTTTAACCAATTACTTAGCCTTTACAGGGCCCCTGTTCTTATGCTGTTGCACCTCAAAATTTAGTAAACAATTTCTAGACCTAAGTAAACTGCATGAACTGCAAGATCTTTCTATTATTCATATAAGTCACTGAGATGAAGAAGTAATTTTTAGGTTTTTCGTTAGCATGAGTAATACTACTTTTATGGACACATTGGTTTGAAAGAAGATCACAGAATACACCAGGACATCCTGTGAAAAGAAACCTTCCAGTACATGTACAGATCATAAAACCCCTAGAGATAACAATGCAGAAGAAACTTGGCTTTTATGGTACCTTTTTCTATTTTATGTGCACCTTCTACATCACCCATTGGCTCGGCATGTAGACAAAGTTTCCTGTTGCTGATAGGTTAGAAACAAAAACATTTGCCTACTTTTGCAAGCTGTTTCTCATCTTATTTTTTGCTTTATTATTTTAACTTGCCAGGGTTTGCACTCCCCCACTGTACTACTTTCTACTGTTCTGTAGTTAATCAAAACAATTTAATTTTAACCTAATTAATCCTTCCTTTTAAAAAACATGAGCTTTCATGGCAGCTGCTGGCTGAAGCTTTCCCAAGTACAGAGTCACTGACAAGAATAAATTGCTATGCTTATAACTATGACAGAACTTAGACACTTAAACAGAGAGCTCTGGTTTGCTACTGTTTTCCAATTCTTCAGTAAAATCTCCTTGCTTTTAACCTTTACGTAAAAGGTAGCCAAAGAAAAAAGGTTTTTTATTAGATCATATGCCTCCAGAGCTATTCGGGAATTATTCTGGCCCTGAGCCTAAAAGCTACTCTTTCTTATGGTAGATGGCAGGCTTAATGGGCCTATGTTTTTTTTCTCAAAACTGAAAATGGGTTTTTGCGAGACAGGAAAAATGATAAAACAAAAGAAGCTACATGTTTCTCATAGCTTGACTTCTTTGCCTTTCCAACCTCATATAAATGTTCAAATTTGGCTGAAGTGAGAAAGTGTCTTGTAGAAATGGTGAGTATAGGATTCCTTTTACTGATATAAGGAGACAGACAAGTTAATTCAGAGTACTTTGCAGAGACACAAACTCTATGCCATACAGACCAGGTTTAAAGCCTCTGACATAACTGGAAAGATGATCAAAAACTTCAACAAGCAGTTCTGTTGAAACATGAAGGAATGGGCTTATGAAACCTCATAAGACACAGCTGCCTACTGTTTGTGTGAGCATGTTCTGAGGTAAAGGCTACTTGTGCACCAGCAAGTACAAGGGCCCACCAGGAACGGGTCTGTGATGAGGATTAACACCCTAACTACAAGATGTGTGATGGTGGGGGTGATGCAGAACAGAGGATTAGTTTAGAGTACCACTAGTCTAATCCTAATGCCTATCAGCAGTCAGAGCACACTTCAGGATCAGTTTCTCCCAAAAGGGAATCTGTGATAGGAGTCAAAGCATAACAAGTAAGTACACTGACATATCTCTACGCTGTTTGTCCTAGAGAAGGCTTGCAAGAAGGATCTTGGTACATAAATACCAGAGAGGCTGGAGAAGGTGGGGTCTCCACCCTTGGATATATTCAAAAGCTGTCTGGACATGGTGCTGGGCATGGTGCTAGGTGGTCCGGCTTGAACAGTGGGCTGGACCAGTTGACCTCAAGAGGTCCCCTCCAACCTCAAGCCTTCTGTGAGTCTGAAAAGAAGATCTGACCAAAACCTAAAACACTGACATAAACACATTCATAAAATACATTAACTAGCTATAGACTAACAAGGGAAAGGAAACAGAAGGGAGGAGAAACAAGAATAAGAAAATCCACACACAGGACAGCAGTGGCAGAGCTTTCGTGGATGGAACTGGGTTTCCAGACATACTTTAGTGCTAACATTTCTGTACCAGACCCCTCTGAAGACCAAGTACTGATATTTTTCAGTCACAAAAACAATACTGACATCTTCTAAATACTAATTCAGACAAACAACACTTAAACTTGGCAGTCCCGTGTAATGGAATCCAGCTACTCCTTAAAAGCTGATTAAGGTGCTCCAAGAATATTGGACTGCCCCATCTGCAAACCTTTCTTCCCATTCTTTGAAGAAGTAACGTAGGGAAGTGTTATGTTGCCTTACGTTTCTGTGAGGCCATAGGCCAGGTCCAGCATGTCCATCTCTTCATCAGTAATTGCATCTAGTTTCTCAAATATGTGGTCTTCAAATATTAAATGACAAGTTGAACAGGCTAGCGTTCCTTCACATGCACCTAAAGAAAAATAAATCAAGATAATAGAAAATCCAAGTTTCAAACTGCAGCTGAATTTCAGAAGAAATCCTGTGTGTGTTTGTTTCATACAAGAAGTCTCAGTTGATTAGCAAAATTAATGTTCTGTATATTCCCACATTCATATACCTACTCTGCATTCAACTATTAATAGCATTTCTACAGTTACTATAGTACTAAAATTTACTCAAATGCTAAGTAATTAGCTAAAAAATGCTACATGAGTTAGTTGAAATACTCAACTAATTCCCTTCCCACCATTTAAAGAAAGGATAGCTTTCTAGTATAAGAATGCAAAAGCAGACAATGCTGTCCATCAACACTACTTCATTTATTTCCAATACTGAGCCTTCTTATCTCTCTTTTTCCCAAGGTTTTGAGAAGGTTTTCTCTAGAAGTTCAGCAGCAGACACCTGCTAAACAAAAGCAATTCCTTAGAAGTACAGGGAGGAGGGATTTTATACCTATTTCTTCTCACTCAACAGAATACTAATTGACAACAACAAAGGTAATCAGGCTGGAGAGAGATGGCCTGCATGGATTACGAGGTGTTCCAGTACAAGTCAAGGACCTAACAAGTTGCTGGAGCAGAGCAGCACAAGCACCAACTCCACCTGCCTGCTACAGCCCAGTAAAAGTCTGAACCATAACAAATTTGTCACTGTACTGGGCTGTGTCTTGGGCTGGCACCAAGTTCTCCACAGTGCTGAAAAAGAAACATGCACCTTCACGAAGAGCAGGAGAGCTAAACACTGTGGAGATTATAAACCTCAGGCTCTAATTCAAATTGATACAAGAGAATCAGATAACACATTAACCAATCTTCACTTATTTACTTGTGTCTAGGGAGAGCAGAACCAAAACTACTGTGGCCACATCACCTTTGTAATCATGGAAACATGAGAAGCATGGTTGTATGTATAACCACTGCTATGAAAAGAAATAGTGGAACTCATCATTAGACTATGAGAGCCAAGCAGAAAGCCCCATGCTGCTACAGAACCAAAAGCATGTATTCAAGGTGAGCACAACACTGTAATACATTTGATTTTTGAATTATATCATGTCTTCAAATACACATGAGAAAGCAGAGCTTAATTAAAATGCCAAATAAAATTTGTCCTATCAGCAGCTTAAAGATTGTTTATGTTGGGGAAGTGAGGGAAGGGATGAGGGGGGAAGGAAAGAACAGTGACCAGTCTCTTTGAACAGTGGAAGGTCTTTCCACAACCATAAAACAAATTGAGTGCAGCTGAATCATTCAATAGATCTGTAAGCCTTTACACAAATATATTTCTATTATTGTTAGTGCACATGGGATGCCCCCTAGTGATAGAATAAGCAGAATTTAGATTTTACTTTTCCCTCATTACTTTTTTCTTAACACAGAACATACATTTTTACTACATTATTTCTCTGCCCTAGTGCAACATTTCATTAGCAAGCAGTTATTGAAATGGGACTAACATATATTATAATTAAAGACTGTAACAGTATTCCAAATTTTCAGTTTGGCTTCCTTTTATTGACAGCCTTGCTTTTTCCCACTTTACCACAATGCTCTAACACAGCTGACATTGACAAGAGAACATTTACTGCAGAATACAAGCAGACCAGCCATAAGCCTAAATGAGTAATTTAATAAGTGATACATAAAGCTAGTTGCAACGCAAACTTTTGAGACAGTTTTTCTTCCCCAAATATAAAAAATGTTTCAGATATTAAATATACGGTTTAAAATCTTATAAAAGCGGTAAAATTTCTTTGCATTTAACTAAAATACACATCAAATTTCAAACTGTGCTACAATATTCTGCTGCTTTTTTTCCCCACCAATTCCTTCCTATTATGCATTCAGTTCTGAAAAATGTACTACCACTTTCTGCTTTAGTTCTATTAATTTTTCAGCTCATGTTCATGTAAATACCTTCCCAAGGTATTTAATTGCAAATACCTAACACTTTTGAACAATGTGGTCTAGTGGTTTGAGCAATGAAGGCTGCTGGAAGATGCCCATGGCAGAGGGGTTTGGAATTGAACAATCTTCAAGGTCCCTTCCAACCCAAACCATCCTATGAGTCCAACTATGAAAAGTGCAGAAGTTTGAAGAAATAGAGAGAAGTTGTAACTTCTTCCTGTTTTGATTTTAAACAGAAGTCGTACCAAGTCAGAATTTCGCAAGGTCTCCTTTACCCCAGTTCTTTAATAAGAATTAAACTCCTTGCTCTTCCCTGCTAAGTGACATGGATTTGGTTGTTTCTTTCACTTTGCACTCCTCTGCTATAGATGTGGTGGTGCTACAAGAAGCCTGATAATAAACTGAGACAGTCTGGCACTACAGAAGCAAGCAGGCACTGTTAGAAGTGCACCAGCTCTGTGCTGCCTCCAGAACAGAACTTTTCAGCCCACAAGAGGTCTGCAGGTGGCATGTTTCAGATGCCACTTTGACAGCACTCTGTGCATATTCCCCTCTTTACCACTAAAGCCCAGATCACCCCAAGTATTTTTTTAAAACTTGAACCAAAATATTCTATGCACCAGCCAGAGGACAAAAAGGGGAGAAAACCCAAGTGAAGTACAGCTAGGTTTTACATATAAAATATTCATTTACAGTTGGACTCAATGATCTTGAGGGTCTTTTGCAATCAAAATTACACTATAAATATTTATGCATAAAGAGAAAATTTCTAGACACTGAAGAAAATATTCAGTGAATCTACTTACCAAAACCATCTATGTCTAGATTATTGTCAACAACAACATCCAACAGTGAATCCCCAGGTTTTCCCTTGGCTGTTAGTTTGTCACCATCACGGTTTATGAAATGAACAGTTATTTTATCTTCTGAGCTGAAAAATAAAATTACATAATACAATTAAAGAACACTATAATTTTTCAGCACTTTAGAATTGATTGAATACTACTAAAATAATAGTTGATACTACTACTATCAACTCCAAGAAAAGAGAAATCTAAGTTATTGGCTTTTAAAAGCTTTAACACATACAGGCTTTTACTGTTGTACATTGAACAAAGACCATTAAAAATAAGGAAAAAAACAAACCTTGGTGTCTATTTTGTCACTACAAGCTATATGGGACCCAGATGTTTTGCCTTTCACCAAAGACAGTTTACTTTAGGCACAATATTTGTATTTTTAAAATAAATGAGCTTATTTTAAATATTTCTCTCACCACCTTTCTGTGAACCCTTGCTTTGGATTTATGAATTTTCTGTCTTTCACAAAATTACCATTTAAGATAAATTCTAAATTTTCCCATTTCTGCTTAGAGTTTGAGGTATTTCGCTTTATTAGTTCCAAAATTAAATTCTTCTCTCTTCTCACATATGGAAATAGTCCAATAACATTCTGCTGTTTTTAGGCACAGACTCTCTGAGGAGTTCATCTTGTAAATATTAATTCGAGTGAAGTACAAGGTTTTTACACTGGTTTCAAGAAAAGAAGGTTTTTTTGGCTTTCCTTTCCAGACAACTATTTAAGAAAAAAAAAATTTGCGTTCTGCACAAAAATACCTTAAGATTAACGCTTTTAACATTAAAAAAAGATATTTTCTGCATTCCACATTATTTTATTTCACACACAAATTAAAGGAAAGCTTTAAATATACTAATAACAAACAGTATGTATTTTAAACAGATTATTTTCTTTCCTAGAGTAGGTGAGCAAAACAAAAACTTGTTGGATGGACAGTGAAGAAATCTACCAAGAGATGACAGATAAAAATAGAACAACTAAAAAGCCAATTCAAAAATGTATGTCTCCATGTGAAATCCATGTTTAAGAACCACATGTTTCATATTACCCATGCTCTTCTTAACTGTGGGCTTTGAGTGATTTATGTCATAAGACATGTCAAAAATCAAGTCACGCCCTGGAAAAGTCTAACCTATACATCTGAATATTAAACCAAAAATTTGAAAGTGGCCATGCTGAAAAATCAGTGAACAAAATATTTTTCTAACTGGCTGTAAAAGAATGTGTTTTTAGCAATCTGAGTCCTGGCTTGTTATGAAACAACAACAAATGTTTGTTGCTATGGACTTCATACTCTTGCCACAACTCTTAAGTTCCACTGGCATCAGTGTGCTCCCTGATTATTTACGATGATGTCGTGTTCAATTCTTCTCCTATCATCCCCCAGTCCACTCTCCAGAAGGCAGCCACAAGCTACTATTAACTATAAATTCATTTCAAAACTATAACTGATAGTGAAGCGTTGACCTTGCTGACCTGCAGAATGAACTTAAAGCATGTACTATCAAAAATTTGAAAAATTTTAAAGATCCATCTTTACAAAATAGGATTCACGTTGCACAGTCACCTGTGATATCCAAGGGACATCAGCAAACCATTCTGTGGGGGTTTAAGAAAGCACTCTGCTTTTCATTTTGTTCCTCAGCTATGTTAACACCTCCCACAGCAGAACCAAGGAAACAAGCACCCACTTAGCTAAACTAGCACAAAATCCACCACCTCCTTGGGAGTTTAAGACAGATGGGTTTAGACTGCATCTGGAAAGGTACAGATTCACATTCTGAGAGCCTAAGCTAATGCCTGACAGTGTAATTTTAAACTGCCTCAAAAAGCCCTTCCAGAGCTCAAAGTACACTCTCCCTTGCTGAAATATTTCTGTCAACATGACAAAAACAATGCTGACAAGACACACAATCCAATATGTACTTGCATTTCTGGCTATGCTCTGCCAAGGTATAGACATGGCAGGTACTAAATATTTATTCCAATATCCTAAACATATGCTTTATTGTAGGATTAGGCACTCACAAGTACCACGGACCAAACAGTAAGATGTCTGGGCATCCATTAGACCCCTGCAATTTTTGTAAATGACAAGTGAACTCCCTCCCAGTTTTCAAAACACACTCGAAACTGTCTTCACCTGTGGTTACACTCGAATCTGCTAGAACACCACAGTGGCAGCAGAGGAACAGTCCCGCCCCCACTCCTTTGTTCCTCGTCTCTCCAGCGCCCACACTGTCCTGCAGTAACCTCCGTTTGGGAATGCGCTGGCTGAAAGCCAAGGTCAATAACCCCACAGATGTCAGAACCGGCAGAGTCAGATCTGACCCTCCGATGAAATTCACACCAGTTTAGAATGGCTCTGTTACTGCAGCTTCGTGCTGCAATGACAGAATCTGGGTTTCATGATCAGATTAAACCACAAATAAACAATCTCTTTTCAGTATAAAAATGTGCGTTCGGGTGATCCCTACTCCCAATCGCCCTGCCATCATCCTTACACCACTATTACCACAAGTCAACTCCTTTTGCTAATGTGGATGAAAATCAACCACAAAAACAAAGGAGACTCAACTGGACCAGAAAGGAAAACTGACAGGAGTGCCACCGCCCACAACAACAACAAGGAAACAGCAATGGGATCCCTTTGTGGATAGGAGCAATGTGATATTTGCTTCAGCCAGCTGGGGACCTACACTGTGGCTGTGCCTGCCTCGTGGTGTGGCATGCAGCAAGGGGACAGACAGAAGGATCACCACCAGGCCACTGACTTTTGGTAAAAACTGACACAATCATTAATCTTTCAACGGGACCTAATCCACCTTGATTTATCATTGAAACTAAAACTTATTTGCATAAAGTTAGATATAGCCTTCTTAAGTCTTTCAGTAGATCTGGTTTTTTGCTATTGCCACCTTCTATCACTCTTCTCTTAGCCAAAGTATTTAAAACATCTCTGGTACTTTATGTGGTGAAAATACTTTCAGAAGTGTGTGTGTATGCAATAATCAGACTAGTCAGACATTCAAAACACACTGAGCCAATCTTCTCAATGATTGGGGGATACCATTAAAAATATCAAAAAAATCTCACCCATATGAAACAATGTTTAGGCTTCATAAACTTCCAATGACATGGGGTTTGTCCACTCAGACATAGTTGTTTACTTTGATGCAAACAATCCAAATACCAGCATGCTGCCAACCAGTCACAGGCAATTAACATGAAACATGAGCCAGGTCCAGGCAAGTATGAGCACCCTCAGGATTAGCAGGAAAAGCACAATTTATTTTGTGTTATCTGCACGAAGCATAAATATCCCAATCCATGCTCAGATAAATGCTTTTCACCAGATGTAAAATACAATTAATTTCTTCACACGGTTGCCACAGTCCTATCAACATGTTCTATCAAGCTTCACAGGGTTACCCTAAATCAGGCAAACTGCAAAGGCACAGAGGAGCACCAGAGAGCTGTAAATGCTGTTTGTTGTTCCTCTCGTGCAAATAATAGTAAATACTGCAAAAGTCTCAAGAACTACTTCTTCCCCCTTAAAAGAATTATCCTTTCGAATCTTCAGCTATTAATTCCAAGTTAAGAATCACCTCTTACATTCCTCCAAACAAACATAACTTTAACCTGGTATTGCACATGGTGAGACCAGCTCTGTTATTCTCAGATCTTTTAATAAACAGCAAATCCAACAGCCCTAATTGCCTGAGGAGTTCCATTAATTAAGCTATTACACAGGCCTCAATCAACAGAAGGTGTAAATCTGAACTAATCTTTAAAGCATGCAATTATTATGCTGTGCACGAAAAACATTCCACAGATAACAATATTGGTATAAAATACTTCTGAAATAACTACTGTTCACCATGAAATTGAAAGGAAGAATAAGGAATTAAAAAGGAGCAAGAGAAAGGAGGAAATGGAAATGAAAACATAATGCCTGATGCTCCACTGAAACCCTTGGAAACCTCTGCTCACAGGAACCACCTCAGGTAAAGTTTTGACTAGTGATGTCTTCATCCTCTAGACACAAACACGGCTAATTTTACACACACAAACAATGATGTATGCTTTTACTGAAATAACACTGGCGGATTATATAAAGGTCAGGAACTGGGTCTCAAATACTTTGCCCAGACAAAGTAACTTAAGCATAAATGGAGAAAACAATAATATACAAGAACTTTCCTTTTCTCCCAGCTTGCTTGGTTATGACACTGAGAATATAAACAACATTGGAAACATTTGTTTGCATAAGCTTTTTTGTTGGTGTGCTTGCTAAATGAATGTAAATAAATTCCATTCTGTATTCAGCCTGTTTGTGAAAGACACGAGGGGATTACAGGCCTTACATTACTATTGGGTAAGGAAATGCCTTCCCTTCATAGGATTCTTTTTCCAATTATTTTAATACCTTTTAAAAAGACTCGTCAACACATCACATCTTTAATTTTTGTAATTAAAAACTGCAAATTAAGGACCTCAAAATCAACTGATCACCAGCAGGATCCCTCAGAGAACAGATCTGACCAGTGACTTACTCATCTCACATGGTAGTCCTAGGCTAGAAAAGTTAAGTCTCTCTCTCCATATTAAAAGTATCTGCTGGAACAAAGGCAAAGATCACCTACAAGAGAGTTCAGAAGGAGAATATTGAGACAGCTTTGATGTCGAGGGCACTAATCTCAATCTTCTGGAAACAGGCCAGGCTACACCCCTGATGCTGGGCTGCTGATTGTGAGTCCTGTTCCAAGTCTAGGAAACTTCTCTGGCAACCAAGTACACCAGGCTTTTAAAACTCCTGCTTGTTAAATACTGAAAGTTAGCTGTAGACCTGATCCATCTTTGAATATACAAACAACATGCCAGAGGGCAGTGCATAAACAACCTGTGACTACCTGTAATAAGCATCAAAACTACAGCTGTGGACTGTGTAATATTCTGAAATGCATTCTGAAATACCTACTCTTACATACTGGCGAGGAGAGGAGGAGCTCTGCACATTTACATCGAACCACAGAATCAATCAGGTCAGAAAAGACCTCTGAGATCATCAAGTCCAAGCTATTACAGACATGACCATGTCACCTAAATCATGGCACTAAGTGTCACATACTGTCCTCCCATGAAGAAAGATGCAAAAGTGCTCTTCAGTACAGAAAAACTATACCAAAGGCAGAAGACACTTCTCTGATATTTGCTGTACTTCTACCACATGCCTCTCTCATATGTGCTGTACTTCTACCACAAGCCCAGCCAGACTTTAATGAGGAAAAAAAAAAAAAGAAAAACCAAAACAAAACCAAGCAACAGAAAACAATAAAAACGAGTGCAACTTTAGTAAGGCCATAACCTCTCAGAAAGCCAGTCTAAGCACCGGGAATGCTGGTTTAGCGTTCCACAACGTTACAAGCCGTGCCAGCGGGCCTCCAGGTCACACCGACCCCGAGCCTCACCGCGCCGGGGCCGGTGCGGGCCCTCGGCCGAGCCACCCGCAGCGCCGGCACGGCCCTCCGGGGCACGGCTGGGCGGAGGGGCCGCCCAGAGCGCCTCGCTGCCACCGCCGAGCAGCCGGTGAGGGGCGCGGGGGGCCGGCACCGTCAGGGCACGGCGGGAAGGTCATCCCGCTCCAGCCCGGCTCGGGCGGCCCGTGCCGCGGGCAGCCGCTGGCCCCGGCTGCCCGCAGCGCCGAGACCCGGCCGGGCCCGGCTCCTCCGGGCAGCCGCCCCGGGGAGCCCGCCCGGCGCCTCACGGCCGTGACCCCCTTACCTGAGCACCGCCCGGGCAGACAGGCCGAACGGCCGCGCTGCCCTCCCGGCAGCGGCAGCGCCGCCGCAGCCCGGCCTCGGCCCGGCAGCCGGCGAGGTGGAGGAGAGGAGCCAGCGGCGGGAGGAAGCGGCGGCGGCCCGGAAGAGCCGCGCCGGCCCCGGGGCGGCCATGGCGGCGGCACGGCAGCGCTGAGCTCGGCGGCGGCGGGGCGGGGGCAAAGTCCCGCCGCTTACGCCTGCAGCGCGCGCGGCGGCGATTCTCGCAGCCGTTTACGCAGCGCGCGGCCCACCCCCGCCGGCGTGACAGCGGGGTTACGCAAAGTGCGCGGCAGGGCGCGGAGGGGCGGGGCCGGCGCGAGGGCCCGCCCCCGGTGCCCTCAGGTGCCCTCAGGTGCCCCGCACCGCCCCCGGCCCGGATCCCAGCGCTGGCGCTCCGCTTCCCGGGAGAGCGGAGTCGTGGAGCCCAACACGTGCTGACCCTCTGCCCGGCTGGGTCCACGAGGGATTTCTTGTCCCAGCAAGGAGTCGGCGCTGACACGCGCTGGACTCAAAGGGTCGTCGCTATTTCCTAAATGCTCCTTTGGGAGGCCTGTCCCATGAGGGAGTGGGCTCCAGTTCCAGGCTGGGCAAGTGGTCGGTGCTCTTTGGAACTCCCTTGAAACAGCTTATAATAATGTGGAAATGGAGCTGGCAACTGGGAGTCTGAGCTGGCCGCCTCTGCTGTCCAGGCAGGACTATGGAGAAATTCCCAGTTCCTCATTATGTTTCTTACAACAGGGGATCCAACCTCTAAAACACGGGCATCAGCAAATGGACGGCAGCGCTGCTGTCAGAGGTTCTAGCAGGGGGTGAACATTCACGGTGCATGGCTCAAGTACCAATATGTGCCACAGGAAATTTTGAAACTCCCTGAGCAATCACAAACTGCACATGCAGGCATAACTTGTCTCTGGTAGCTTTGATCAGATGGTTGTGTAGATACCCTTCATTCTACCACACCCTGACTGGAGAGTTCTGAGTGAATAAGGAAGAAATATAACAATTACTTTGAAACAGATCTGTCAAATGGGAATGGAAATGAATGGGGTAAAAGAGGAGGGAATGATACCTCTGATACACTTGAGGTTGCAAAGATTATTTTTGATGCCTTATAGTTTTGTTGCATCAGACTAAGATTGAAGAGGGAGATAATATACTATATAACTTGAACTTCTGTATTTTCTTTAAGAAGAGTAGGTTCTGGTGGAAATGTCCTGCGGAATTTTCAAGACCTTCCAAACTGTCTGTCCATAAACCAAGTGCTCCATAAACCATACAGATTTCATTTTCATTGGGTTTCCCTCTTTTGTATCACAAAAGAAGGTGAATAATGCAGTTTATTTCAATGCTGCCACTATAGCATGGGGTTGTATAAGCATAATCTTAAACCAGTATGCAGCTAAAGACGTACAGTTCCAGCTGAACAACTCGTATTGTAATGCCAAGAGAGCACATCACATAATCTAGCTTGACTTCAACCAGATGGCTGCTCATTGTAAATTAAAGGTTAATGCAGGAAATAAGCCTGAAAGGGACCCTCTGTACATTCTAATGTAAACTTTAATGTAAACTTTGCTGTCACATTCAACTCAAGCAACTAAATAAAGAAGTATTTATCCATTTCTTAAAGTTTCCTTTCTCATATTAATTGCACTGAAAAATAGTCCCAAAATTTCATTCCTTGCAAGTGGAGAAAGCTTAATTATTTATCTATTTTTGAATAATTTATTCATTTAATTCTGAGTGTAGAATATTTATGTCAATTTTCTGCAGGCAGGGCTGCTCACGAATTAAAACACTTTCTGTTCTTTGTGACGTTCACCCCATCATTTGTTGTACCTCCTCCAGCCCCTTTTTTTAGCCACTGTTGTTAGTAGTCTCCTTCCATAATTCAGGAGACTCTCACTGTTCTCCTGGTTATCCCACTGAGCCATTTGTGCATATATTGGTTTGAATTCCCCGTTGTTAAACATGAGTGAGTAGTTAGCACATTCACTTCAGGTCTCATAGGGTGTCCCCAATAGATAATGAGTCTGAGTGTCTCTGATAATATGACCCTGATACATCCCAGGATCGTGTTTGATCTTTTTTTTCATGTACAAATTAAATCAGTAGCCTCAAATCAGTGAGCTTTAAATCAGTGTGGTTAGTTAATAATCCAGATGTCCTTTCCTGCTTCTCATTAACAGCAAGAGTCCTTGGCTTGCCCAAACTGAACAGAGTAAGGTCTTTGAACTTTGCTTCGGTCTACTTTCATGTGGGGTTTTCACTCATGTTCCATTTTAACAAAAAAGGCCAATTCCATGAACCTGCTTCCCCTGTGTTGTGTATGTTCCACAGCTCTGTTCCAGCCCTGTGACTGCCGTGGCCCCGAGCACGTTACCCCTCTGCAGAACTTTAGTTGGCAGAGTCCAAGGTCAGCTCCTCCACTGATAAGAGCAGCTGTGATAAAAGCCAGCAGCAGGGCCTGTCTGTCCCTCGAGAGCCACTTTTAACCTGTGGCTTGTGCCAGCCCTCACCTGTGCCGCAGGGCAGCCGTGCAGCAGCTCTGCTCACACCAGCTCGCATCTCCACGGCTCTGGCTCTCATCCAGACTTGCTCACTTGGCATCCTGGCTTGGCCTCGGACTGCCTTGCCACTGCAGCCCTGCTGGGTGACCATATGGGCTGTGTCTGACCCTGACCGCTGTCTCTCGACCTAATTTTGGCCCTGGGTTGCTGCTCTACATCCTGGCTCCTTGTTGATGTTGATTACTGCTTTCACCTGCCTTGGGATTGTGCTTGGTTGCTGGCACACCTTCTGTTACAAAGCAGCCAAATCTTGCTGCTCCCTGACATCCACCACCCCTAAACACAGAGCCCTCCTAATTTCCTCATAATTTCTATATAATGTACAATTCTGGGTGGGCAAGCTTTAAGAAAATGGTGGAGTAATTTAAGTCAGGACTTCTCAATGAAATAAGAGTAGCAGAGTGAAATAAAATAGGAAAATTACAAACCGTGGGTACCTATTGTCTCTTTGAATCTCAGTTTTGTGCCAGTTTCTTTTCCTTGTCTCTATGGGATATTCATTCTAATGGTAAACACTTTTCAAGAGGCACTTCATCATTTCTTGTAATTTTTTTGGTTTTGTATAGGTTCTTGGGGAACTTTTTTTTGTAATTATATCCTCCAAGTCTTTACTATTTCTAAGATTATAGGAGGCCAACAAACCACTAGATGGCAAAGAGTTTCAGGAAGAGAATTAATGCATGGGTATTGATACAACCTTCTGTCCTCAGCTTCATCATTCCTTTTCTTGTCCAGCTTTGTGAGTTGGACCTGGGAAATCTGGGTTGAAGATGGCATGGTCCTTCTTCTCCCTGCCTGTCCCTCTCTTTTGCTGTTGTAGGATTCATGAGTCAGATATGTAGTGGATTCATACAGGTGATTTTTGCAGAAACTAACAAGAAAAAAAAACCAAAACCCAACAGAAAGCAAAAAGAAAAAAACAAGCAGTTTCCAGGCATTTCACTTCCACCAATCAGTCTGGAGACACACTGAACAAGATGTATCCTGGGAGAAAAGCAGTCCCAGACCCAGATTGGGCTGCTTTATGCTGCTAAGAAAAAAGAAATATCCTTCTTTTTTTTTTCTTTTTTTTTTTTTCATAGAATTCCAAGATTTAGGATGATACAAGCATTAAATATGTCTATCATTATCAGCACATAATTTGCATAAATTACTACAGAGAGTCTCTCTGAGTTCTGTTTTTCAGTCTAAAAGAAACAGGGCATGAATGCATATTTACAAAATAGAAATCCAACTTCATTTTTTTTAGAGATTTTGAAAATAAAAATAATCCACCAAGTAATCAGACTTCTATATACCATTAGCTTTTCTGTTTGCTATCAAGTCCTCTGTGAACATGTGTTTTAACCAGGATTTTCTTGGAAGTAAAATTGTGTCAAATTATCCCTTTCAGTTAAAACATTCAGAGTGATCCAGAGAAAAGAAAGAATCCATCCAGCCATAAACCCATGGAGTTTCCATTTGTAGCTGAGTGAGTGGGACACAGGCTCTGTTACCCTCAGCCCAGGAGCACAGGACTTAAGAGCAGTGAGGTCTGATGTAACCCATGCTTGAGAAAAGGCAGGAATGTGAAGGAGAGGTCATCAACCAATGCAAGATAATGGACAGGCAAAATGCTTACAGGCTGGTTGTTTGTATTTGGAGGATTATTTTGCCTTGTAAGCCTTTTTCTAAAACGCAGGTAATCCAAGGATCATGAAAGTGTCTGTAGCTGCCAAGTGATTCTGGAGCTGGAGAGAGATCTGGGAATTTTGGCACTTTGTTGTTGAGGATCTAGTAACTGTGGTGCAGGAGTGTGGGAGCATGTCCTTTTTGCAATTGCTTGATCTTTGCTGGTTTCTCTATAGCACCTGAAATACAGCTGGAGACAGACAGAAATGTTTTGAGTTTTGTCATTCAAAGAGGTGGCACTCCAGGAATAAGCCAGACACCCTGGTGTTTGTTATCCACTCAGAGGGGAAAGCCGAGGAGGTGTGTCTGTCTTATGACAGGAAGGTGAATTACTGCCAAGAAATTCTGCTAAACTGTAAATAATCCACTGCTTCAAAGCTATGGTTCTGTCATACATAATAGACTGTGAAATCTGTGTGAGAATTTGCATCTCTGACTTTAAAATTAGTTGCCTGAAAGTCTTGATACTCTTTAATAGAAAGATGAGTGAGTTTTTCCACAGGAAAACTTTTCGTACTCTTTTGAATTTCCGAAATTCTTCAACTTCATGTTATGCATAGCATTTCATGGCAACAGTTCCTTCCTATGATAAGCTGAAAAAGTACAGGGACGGTGTAATGTGAAATTTTCAAAACAAACCAAAATTTGTCAGCACTAAGCTAGAGCCAGGTTTCCATTGTGATTATTTGTCTCCGTCAATAGGGGACCTTGAAGTGTGTTCAAAATGCAGCCATACAATGTCATGGATGGGAAAACCACATGAGGAAATACAAGAACACCATGTCCAGCTCATGTCTGAAATCCTTCACCTGCATGCTGTTGATAGATGGGAAGGTATTCTGGGGAAACTCACGCTTCCTTTATTCTTAATTTCTTTCTCAGGTGGCAGCTTTTACAGTTGCTGCAGACAAAATATGGGGTTTGAGGAACCTTTGGTCTAACATAAAGCAGACTGTTCTTTTGGTCTGATGCTTTCCTAATTTTCATATGTATAATAACACCCTGAAGATGAACTTGTTCTTACTGGAGGACAGGACTTGAGGACCAAAATCCCTAGTGAACTTGAGGATAATTTCCCTAGTGAATTTGGGGCAGACCAATCTTTTTCACTACAACCAGCGTCATAAATGATGATCAAGACAGTAATTAGAGTCTCCAATTAAATAAAAAAAGCATTTCCAGCTGCCTAAGTGTGGTGTTGGCAATGAATGACAGCCTGACATGCACTCCTTTTATCTGATGGTACCCACTTCTCTGGATAACGCTGCTATGAATTCTCAGTAACATGTTTCCACTCTCTTCCCAGAAGTCCATACAGTTGTTTTGTCAGAACGTGTGCTACAAAGTGTTAGTAAAATCTCTCCATCAAACAAGGACTTCGATTGCTTTAGATGCTGTAAGTCCTGCAGTGCTGGTGGTAGCAAATGAATGACTGATGTGTAAGGTCCTGCATGCTGACCTTTCTTACCTTTGGAAAATACCTCTTCGCATAAACCTCCATGAAGGAATTAATTTCCTCTTAGTGGCAGTCTATTGGTTTGGAATGCTCAATTACACATGAGAAAGGCTTTAGTATAAGATTCTTAGAAGGTAGTGAGAGCGCTGAGGCAGGGGGTTATGTGTCCACCAGGAGGCACAGCGAGCTTGGGCTCTGTCTTGTTCACAGTGCTGGACATGCAGCGCCTACTAACCGTAAAGGGCAGCAAAAGTGTTCATCAGATTTTTACAGACGGAGGTAGAAAAAGTGGAGAGCTGGCAAGAGGCTGAATGAAATGCATGTATGTCAAAATTTTGTCCCGTCAAAGGCTATAATTTCAAATAAATTTGTTGCTGTTCACAGTCATTGGAAGTAATAAGCAATATGACAAAGATAAAAATGCTAATCAGTGTGTAAAGCAATACTGGGGCTGAGCTTCTTAAAGTAGACACCAGCAGTTGTGTGAGAGGCCAAATTAGATACTTCCATGTATCTAATGTACATGTGGAGAAGGACAGGGTTAGAATTATTGAATCATAGAATATCCAGAGTTAGAAGAGACCCATAAGATCATTGATCCTGGCCCTCCACAGGACTGCCCCAAGAATCACACCATGTGATGCTGCAAACATTTATGGATGTGAATAGTCATATCTGTTACATCTTAACAATAAAAAAGGTTGCAAAACCAGCTGGAGGTTTACCAGGAAGTACTTGCATATTTGGGACTTCGTGGGAAAGCAGGCTGTGATAAGCTTATCAGTTGTGCTCCTCCTCTGACAGTGTAACTGGAGTTACAAACAATTCAATTCTCTCTGATCCTAGAAGCATGTATAGCACATCAGGAATACGATCAGTAGTGTTTTCAAAGTAGCTAAATTTTGTGATTTTTAAAGTACTGTAGTAAAATTCTTTTACATCATTTTAAAACTTGGTCATTAGCTAGGAATTGAAAATCTAAACCCAAGCAAGTAAGTTCTCTTCCCAGGCTTGAAGAGAGACCCGAATATAAGAACGTGGAAAAGAAATAAAGAGAACCCCGAGCTATTATTAAGTCCTCATGAGTCTTGGTTTTATAATGCCAGCCTCATGACTTTCTGGGAAGCAACTTATTGAAAGCCTTAGTTTGACAATTCTGTGCTTGGCTAGCTTGGGCTTGACCCAAGTCCCCTTTTTTCTTGGCAGCACTTAAAACAGTTGAGATGTAGCCTATGCCCCTTTGTAATCCAAGATTGCTGCATGCAGTCAAGAACCTTTAAGCATGGGAAATGAATAAAATGATCCAAAACTGTGGGGCCCAGCTGCTGGTGAGGGCCAGTGGGACTGGGATGAGGAGCCAAGGGCCACTCTGCTTCCATGGGACCAGCTTCTCTGTGGGTTTAGTCCTGCTGACACACTCTGGTTGGTGCAGAAATTCTGTTTGACTTTTAAATCGTGCTAGTTTAGCTGGCACTAGTCCAGCTGCTGGAAACTCAGTTGCATAGAGAGAACTCTGCTGATATTTCCAGTTCTTCAGCATTCACACGAGCTGCTGCTGCGCTCCAAAGAGACGCAGTGTGCAGCCATCTCCTGCAGCAGGTCACGTCCTGCCGGAGCAGTGCGGCAGCAGCGCCAGGCATTTTCATGACCGTTCAGCAATCTCAGCAGTAGAGCAGCAATAAAACAATGCTTCCAATGTACTCCACTGCCTTTGCCTGTCGGCTCTTATTTCAAGGCAGAGCGCTGTGCTGGCGCATACACAGCCTGCAGTAGGTTTCTCCCGAGCCGCTCCGAGGGCTCCTGGCCAAAGTGCGGGCACAAGGCTGGAGTGAGCAACCCATAGCTGTGGTACCGCTGTGGTTCCACACTGCTGAGGTAGCACCCTACCCTGTCCCTCTTTTATACATTTCTATTCTCTACGTGGGAACAAGGGTAACAAAGTCATGCACCTCTCAAGTCTTAAACCAGGCCAAATTCTGTGATTTAAACAGGCACGGCTTTGGAGTTAGCAGGGTCCTGCTGTGCTGCACCAGCTCGTAGCTAGGTTTACAGTCCTGATGCAGAGGCCTGTGCAAAGACAAGTAAATGAATTTCTAGCTCCAGCTTTTATGCCCTCTGGAATTAATCATCATACTTTTTTTAGTAACCTTAAAAGCAAATGCCTGTCAAAGTTTCCTTGTAACATCTTGGTCTTGCTGAGTTGCTTGCAGTTGTGATTTCAGGACGGGTGTTTTTTGCACTTGTCAGCTTTTAACTGCAGACTGCTCTCTTGCTAAGGTGGGAGAAATTTGAACTATGCCGTCATATAATGTAAAAGCAAATGCTTTTCCAGAAATCACTGTTTGTTTATTGAGGGAGGTTAGGAGTGTGTGGGCTGTTTCCTGGAGCCCTGTTGTTGCACTCATTGCAATGCTCGTGTCTCTACCACTTTCTAGCTGGAACATTCACTTAGTTAGACTGAGTTTGTTTCCTTTTGTATCTACCCATTCTAGGTTAATAGTTTAGATGATGGAAGTTCCTGGCAGTGAACGTATGAACACTTGCATTCAAAAGACTGGTCTTACTGCATGAAAGACCAGGTTGTCACACAACAGCTACAGGAAAAATATTTTTATTTTTACATCTGTTTTGTTACAAACACTCAAATTTTACTGAAGCTAAAACACACCAATTCAAACACAAGACCACAGAGTTCCTTGCTTTTATTTGAGAGTATCATATTTTAGTGGAAGTAAACAGAAGTTAGCAGTTAAAACAGCACTCACCATCAGCACCACTCTGGAATACAATCTGCACCAAGATGCTCCTGTCCTCAGTGGAGATGTCAGCCCATGTGAGTGACACCTGCAGAAATGCTCACAGGCAGCCCATGGGCATCCTGCCTCTCTACTGACGCAGAGTGGTGACCAAGGCTGAGCTGTACTTACTGAGAACCAGCCTCTGAGGTTCTCTGAGGCTCTCTCTCATGCTGCACGGCCGGGTTTATGCATGACAGAGTACATTTCTTCCACAGGACGAGTGTGGAACATCCCTCAAAAGGCAGCTGAGATACAGTCCCCCAGATAAAATATGAAACCAGAATTATCCACATCTTTCCCTGCAGGATCGATGTCTTAAGTTTATCTGCCTCCACTTCACAAGGGAAAAAATCTAGGGAAAATCCTGTGTTCTGTTCCCAGACTTTTGCTATAGGTCTGACATCTTGTGTAAAGAAATATAACAGAAATATAACGGCTAAATTTAGGATAAACAGTATCTTTTAATTAATCTTTCTTTAACTTGCTGAATTATCTTTTTTTTCTCCCACAGATTTCTTTCTGGCTTTGCCTATTTTGTAGGAAAAATAGCAGTCCAGTGATTTAGATTTCACTAAATATGGAAGAATTTAGATTACAAGTTCTGCAGACCAAAATGCATATGAGCAATTCTTTGATTAAAAGGATCAGTACTACTAATGAGACTCAGCTCTTTTGAGACTAACTTTACTCTGTATTTTATCTTACTGCAGTAGTGAGCTTTTAAGTAATAGATAACATTATATATTACACAAATATTTTTGTAACTGATATATCTGAATATATTAAGATGCAGATGAGCACACTGAGTATCTTAAACTGATTAACAAAAGTGTTAGCAATTAAAAATCTCTTCCAGGGATTTTGAAAATGTAATGCAAAGCAAATAGCATCTCATTATACTAACATCTTGAAGAAGGCCTGAACCTTCTCTAAAGCATTGCTCTGAAGGCTTTAGTTTTGATGAAGAAATTTCAGCAGCCGTTCAGCAGAAGTGAAGAAGTGGGCAGAGAATGTGCCCACATGTGCATGTGACAGTACTGCTGCTGGTTTTACTCACAATATCTGGATTAAAAGCCCTTATGCAGACTTCAGGCATATCTTGATTTTGCTTGTAAAACCACCCTAACAATACAGCCTTCCTTGCTATATTTTGCAGGATGTGGTGTTTCAGTTTTATCATACAGCTACTAAGGAAAAAGACACGTAAGCAAAAATGTTGTGCTCTGCTCAACTACCATTGGCAGTAATATTGTGACCATGCTGCTAACTGAAAGATAAGCAGGTTACAGTGAGAGCTGGACTCTCTTCTTCCTTACAGTTGTAAAGCAGGACTACTGCCATCAGATTTTGGATATGTGGGAGAATGAATATCAAAATGAGCCTTTGCAAATACAGTGAACAAAAAGAATTTGGGTGGAACCACAACAAACCCTTCCACAGGGAATGGTAGCACTTTGAGGATCTTAATAGTTGGCTATTGCAGTTTAACTTAAAAGTTTAAATGTCTTAGAACAGCTATAAACCGAAATCCACCTCACCATTTTCATGGTCTGTTGCATTTGTGAACAAGGTTTTCCAAGCCCAAATAGTTGTATAGTAACAACTGAAATGGATCTCTGCATAAATGAATTTCCCAAAAGCCTAAGTAGCCTAAAAGAACTGACTTCCTACGGTAATGAAGGATTTTCTGAACAGTTCTGTAACATGTATTTCTTACATTCCCCTAAAGGGTACATACTCCTAAAGGGAACTAAAAAATGACCTTTCAGAAAGAGAGAGTTTGGAGCAATTACTTGCTCTTCAGCAGTCTCTTTGAAATTTTGCTTTACAGAATTAAACCTTGGAGATTCCTTCCTCTGTTTTTCCTTGAGGCATGTATAGTTTGATCACTGACATGCTCTCTCTGTGGGCTAAACCTAGTTTTATTTCTAAGAAAATGTTGAGCTCACTGAAGCATATAACTTGCCATACTGCATTATGTTCATTTAGCCCAGCTGTGTATCTGTAACTGTTGTCAATTCCCAGTGCTTTTGAGAAGATGCAAAACCGAAGCAAACTCAAACATATTTTCGACAGAATTGGGGTGATGGAGACTTCATGCAACCTACTAACTTGTTTAAACTTTGTGTTTCAAGCTGCTTTTTTCTTTTAGTACCTCTTATGAAAATAACAAGAATATCCAAAAATACAGTAATCCAGGACAAGAGAATATTGTCCTCCCTCTTAGACTCCTGCTGTGTGTTTTGGCTTTATAACATCCTGGAGCAGTGAGTTTTGAAGTCTATTTTGTTATTTGATGAAAAGACAACATTCAGAGTTGTCAGCTATGCAGCCTGCCTCCTCTTGTACTGCAAGACTGAGAAAATGAAAGCTCTCAAACCAGGTTCTCTATGCTATTTTTGTGTTTGCAATCCATTTGCTAGACCTTGAAGAAGAATCTTATAAGGGAATATTTACTAAAAAGTGACCTTAAAATACTGTATTTCCTATTCACAAACGGCTTAATAAAACAGAACTTAGAAAGGAGGAAAGTAAAGGAAGGGAAATGGGACAGCAATTACACTTTCCCTAAAGAGGTAGTCATGACTTAGAGTGGTCCCCTGATTTCTTAGGGCACGTGACAGCTACTTACCCTCTTAGGTAATATTTTTTTCATTGGCACTAAAGATCAAGTCCAGTGTGTTGACCACCAGCCTCAATCCAGGCTATTGTGTGTTGAAGCAACACCATGTAATTTGGGTTGGTTGATCCCAGTCCTCTGCTGTCCTTCACTACTCACCATCCTGATGGCTGTTGCTTTCTGTTAGTCACTTGTCAGTGATTTTGTGCTTCTTCATAGGAGATAACACATAAAGACACAAATAATCCTTGTTGCTCCAGGAAGATTGTTTTTTACAGTCTTCCCTTCTAGGAGCTGCTGCAACCCTAGGCCTAAAGGGAGGTTTTAGAGTCAGATGACTGCTAGCCCTGAGCACATTTACACTGAGTTAGTTTGCCCAGGCTTTTCACACATTACTGCAATTACATCACAATTCCAAATTTATACCATGTTTTCTCACAGTGTCTGAATTGTTAACAGATATACAACAAAGCATATCCTTCCAAAAGAAGGATTCAAGCCTGCTTCTTTCTGCTCAGCTCCTATTGTACCCACAGGATGCAAATGGAGCACTCACTCCCTCTTGATTTTCCATTCCTCTACAGTACTCAGAGAAGGGTTGGCTTTGTTTTTTCAAGGGTTTCTTTTGTTTGTTTTGTTCTCTCCTAAGCCTCAGGCCTGCATATTTGAATCTCTTCTTATTTATTTAATTTCTCAGGCAAAATATTCTAATTCAGTTACAGGCCTTTTTTCCACGCCGAGTCTGCATCCAAATGTCTCCTAATTCTGTAGCCTTCTAGACTGCAACAACCAGAGCTGTACAGATTTCAGCTGAGATTGTATCATTTGTACATATATGAATCTTAAACATTTTCTTAATCATAACCAAATACTGTACTATCTACATTGATAAATCTGTCTAACAAAATATTGTTTTCTGGAAAAAATATTTTTAACATATAATGCGCACAATTAGTTTTTTATCTTCTCTACCTTGTGCAAACTTAACTTGACACTGTGCTCCCTCTACACAAACACTGAGGAAACTTCCCCATTTTTGTGTAGATTGACAACAGAAATGAAGTTTGCTGGCACCACTGAAGCAACGAAGGAAAAAAAAATCTCAGCTGTACTTAAATCATAGGAAATTATGTAAAGGAACAAGAAAAGGCAGATCTTCAAGGTACTAAACCTTTACTTTCATGAAAAGCCTCAATGATTTTGAGTGGCTCCATGTAGAAGAAACTCCACATAGAAGATGATGAGCAATCAGCAGGGCAACCAGAATAACTCTCCTCTTGATCTGTTAAGTGGGTGCAAGGAACATATTTTGTTTTAATAGAAACAAAAAGTGAACAAACCAGACATCTTTGCAGGAGGAATGCTCCATCTCATCTAATTAAACTCAAAAAATGAACAGTTGGGCTACAGAGATGCATGCACCAGACAGATGTTCAACCTATTCCCAGAATTCAAGTTTGGGATGTAACAAAATTTTGAATTTTCGGATGGAAAAAGTTGTACCCAAACCTGCTGGTTTCACTGTAGGCTGCAAATCACATTTAATGCCAAATATCAGATTTAATAATGTATTATCTACAGGCTTACATTAGTTCAGGATATAGGAAAAAACCCCCTGTTCATTGTTTAACAAGGTAAATAGCTGGGATTGGTATTTCTTCTGCCTTCATAGGGGATCTCAGTTTTATAACTTTATTTTCAGCCCAGCTTTTGTCATCAAAGTAGGCTTCTCTGCAAGTTTACTTGATAATTTAAAATCTGTCAACCAAATACAACCAAATGCAACTAGCGTAGGAGCCCTGAAAAAAATTAATATCCTAGAAATTTTATGTAAATATCCATCAAGAAACAAGAAAAAGACAAGTGAGGTGTTGCCAGCTGGGAAGGATTGACTGAGCAGTCTAGTAACTTCTTGGCCCAGAGGGAATCCACAGCAGGCAGAGCTCTCAAGTTTGCCTCAGCCACAGGACAGAATCACAGCTACTCCAAGTCAGTCAGTCACAGGGCTCTGTTTCCAAGCATGCACAACCAAAGTCAGTCAAGTTTCGTGCAGTAAAAATTTAGTAATTTCAACCTCAGCAGCACCTGCAGTATCAACTCTGCCCTAGTGTACCATGTCTCTGTTCACCAGGTAACAGAAAACCATTAGCAGAATTCAAATTCTTAGGGGGACTAATTTCCTGTTTCTGTTTAGTCATACATCATGGTTTTGGTACTTGTTATATTGTAGCCCACCTGGTTCTTCAACTGCCTTTGAGGTACCTTAAGGGTAGTCAAAGACTGCATCTTTTAGTATTTACAGCAAATAAATACTCTAAAATCTTTCAGACCTTCTTCATACACAGTGAAATGAAAAAGAAGCAGCCTTTAAAAATATACTTGGAGACACAGCACACTGAAGATCTTAGCACCCTAGCATTATCTTACCTTTCTCCTTTTCCTGCCTTGCTTCTCTTTGATGAACTTCAGTGAAGGGTGATTTGATCTGATAAGTTTCGATTGCAACATAGCTGCTGCAAAAGCATGTGCCCTCTTAAGGCTAAATTACCTTCATGCCACCAAATTACATCTTTGTAGGTGAGCTGATGATAAAGCTTTGTGGTATTCTGGTTCAGCAAACGAAGTGCCTTGATACATTCCTCGCTTTTTATGCTTGTGAGGTGGAAAAAATTAATCTGTGGGGATATCTGCTTCAGCAATAGAGCTGTAGCTGGTTTTAATGACACATGCTTTTGCTAATATCAGCTCAGCCTTCTTGTTCCTGAATTCCCTCAGAAGTTTAGAATGCCGGTGAAGTTAAAACCTTGTACTCAGTACTGGCAGATTAACTCTGAAATAAGCCAGTGATTTCAGTGGAGGCAGAAATCATTTAAAATAAGAAAGGAATTGTATTCAGTCTCTTGCAATCTATTTACATAATGTTAATACTGAGGCGGTTTTGGGGTTTTTGCTATTTTTTTAAAGCAGTTTCATTATTAAGGTTTAGCGGAAAACAACTTTGGCAAAAATGGGTTGAGGAGACTGTTGTGGAACATCTCCTTTAAAGAGGCAATGGAGTGTTTCCTCCAGGCATTTTTGCATCTTTTGTGATGCTACTGGAATACCATCAAAAATGTCCCATATCCGGAAAACACAAACCTATTTCAATTTTCACTCTTCCCTCTCCCTCCCCCCTCAATATATATAAGTATTCCAAAAAAATTCCCATACTTAAAAGAGGCTGGATTTGTGAAAAAAATATGTACTTCTATTTTGAGGTTTTGACATCTATATTTTTGTAAAACTGGGAGATGACAAAATGTTGAGAATATATTTTGCCAGAAAAGTTAACTTAAAGTAACACTCCTTCTATGGTTTTGCTTATTTCTACTTGTTAATAAAGAAGTAAGTAAACGTAGTAAAATTAGAAGGGACTAGGACCTAAAAATAGTCCAGTGATGGATTCCTAGTAAAAAGTTCTACTTTTTATTATGATTTTATTTATTCACAAAGTTTATGGGTGTCTCTCAGAATAGTGTACATCCACCTTAGAAGAAACAAACAAAAAACCCACAAAACACAAACCCAGCAATAACGCAACCCTGAAAATATTTGCTCTGGCTCTAACAGGTGTATATATTTTTCAAGTTTTCAAACACTTGCATCCAATTCCCTGGTAATCATGTTAATTTTTGGGGTTTTTTGCCTGCAGAAATAGATTCTTCAAAAAAGTTGTCTGGATTGGTGTCTTTAAGTACTTAGTACACTACATACTATTTTATTTTGTTATAACATTATTTTGCTGAGGTGAATATGGTTATCAATGACTTGGTTTTCCAGTGCTATGGACATGACACAGCTACTGCCACAATCTATCTAAATAAACACCACCACTAAAAAAACAGTGCTGTCACTGCAGAACAACTTGTACTTGTCATAATAATTATAACTATGAATGAGATAAAAATATTAAGTGGACGCAAGCAGGAACTGCAGCTAAGTGTCAGCTGTTAGATGACAACCTTATGTATCAGTGAAGGCACATTTGGGTGACACGACACAAGAGCAGTGACATACAAGAAATCAGACAGCTTGCTCCAACCTTAACTGCAAGCAGCTTTATTTTGTTAACCTGTCTCTTGTGCAATTACTGAGGTAACAAAAAAAAAAAAAAAAAAGAAAGAAAAAAAGGGTGATTGAAATAATAGATGGAATGTAAATGCTGCATAATACACACTTGGTGAACAAAAGTTAAATGAGCAAATTATTACCAAGTGATATGAATACTGATTCACTTTGAATTGCTCAGATCTATATTTGGCACTTAAATAAACACAGTCCTCTATGAGTGATTCTGCTACTCCCTGTCTTGAGTAGAAAATGTATTAAGATTTGACTCTGCAGTAGGTGGACACCACTATGGTATCTTTGCTGTAGTACCAGTGACTAAAAACCAGGGAAAAGGCAAAAATCTGTTAGTGGAAGAAGTCACCATGTGTGACAGATCCTCAGTGATAAAGCCTTTGGGCTTCTTACTCACACAGGTCTTAGGCTGTGGGTTAGCACAGTCAGCAAGGGAAACAATGTTCTTAAATCTTACACTGGCAGGAATTGATTGGGCTGCAGGACAAAGCTTTTCAAACAATCCTTTGGATTTTCAATGGGAAGGATGTGTGCTGGCCAGCCAGGCTTCATAGTCACTATCAGCTGGGTGACCAAATCAATGGCTGAAAGACAGAGCCAGCTGCCACCACTGATTTCACTGCTCTGCCACTGTTGTTCAGGTGTTTTGTCCAGGCTTTCAGGTGCTGATCTGTCCTTTCTGTTCACTGTGGGTCTCTGAAGAGGGAGCATTCCCCTTCCACGTGGCTTTTTGCACGCTAGGTCTGTCCTCCCTCATTACAACACTCGTGCAGGGGATTGTCCTGGACATGGACTCCCAGACTTCTTCACCAGAGCTGAGGATTCTGGAGGCGCTGCCCAAGTGCAGGATCTTGGCCCTGGAGGACACCTAAATAAGCTTCACACACCCCTGGTATTTCAGAGAGGGAAAACCCAAATTCCCCAGGATCATGCCATATTTTGCCTTTTGAACTTGATCAAAGCTAAGACTGTACATATGCATGCAATGAAGGCAACTTGGAATTCTCAGTGTTGCTACTGGAACCCTTTCATTTTTATTGGAATCTGGTATGTTAATACCACGCATGAAAAATAATTTTTGGAATTAGATACATTTCGTTTTAAATGACAGACAAATTTAACAAGAGACATAAAAACTACTACTTTAGACATTTATTGTAATTTCACCAAATATTTAAAATATCTGTGAATTGGATTTATCTGATGACCACAGAATACTTTAAATTCCGTTTGTTTCTAGAAAAGACTTTAAAGGGCAATCTAACGTATTGTTTGGAAAAATAATTATTAATGTCCATTAGGCAATGTATCCTTTTAACAAAAAAAAAAAGAAGGCAATTTGGTTTTAGACCATGCAATTAGTAAGAGTAAAATTACCCTGCAATAATTTTAGACAATGTCAGGTCTGCTTCTGTAAACATATTAATAGCTGAGTATGTGTGTTGAGTCATATGTATAATTATTCCCAGAATGGCTGCCTTCCAGGCGTGCAGGCTGAGTCCATGTATAACTCTTCACATTAGGGGCATGCTATGGGTAGCACTACACTTCTATCCAGGCTGCTGGCATAAATCATAATTGAATTAGGTAAGGTCAAGGTGTTTTGCATACAATTTGAAAATAAAAAAATCAGAAATTTCTTATGGTGTTTGTTTTTTTTTTAGTTGTCCTTTCCAAAATGCCTTGTCTAGTAAATGCCCCTCGAACTGTACATTTGGCTTCAATAAAAGCAGATTCTGACACACAACTGGGTATTCACTGACTGATGCTTTATGCTTTTGCAGGCGCACTGAAGAAAAGAAACCTTGGTCCAACAATCATTATTTTCTAAAAGGACTCTAAGATTGATTTCGCAGATCAGGCAATAGAAGTTTAAAATCTGTTTTTTAATGAAGAGCTGGGTTTTGGCATTACTGCTGAAAGACAAACTTTTATGTCTTGCACTTAGGGCATTCTTATCATTAGCTTTATCTTTATAACCTACCTCTTAAAGAACTGTGTAATTTAAGTTGATAGGGGTATCTGAAAGCTCTCTTTATTGCCTGTAGTTCTTTCTGTAGTTTCAGTTTCATGGCTACAAAGAATATGATCTCTAACTACACTTCTGTTTTTACTGCCCTGTTTTATCAGACAAACTGCAATTTTACACCTTGTTAAGGAAGCAAGGTGAGAAGAAAACCACATTATACTGTTGACAAGGAAGATAAGACTATTATTTACCTCGACATTTCTGAGCAATAATATTCTTCATGTAACAGGATAAGAGATAAAGCATATCCTGCAGTGATAATGCACAAACTGAAAGGAACTGGCTTCCACAGGCTATCAACACCAGCAATGGAACTGAGCCCTAGTGCAATAATCCTACTTTTGAGCCGGTTCAGAACGGACTACTTGAGAAGAAAGCAAGCCTTTAATTCGGTCAACTAAAGTAAACACATTTTTATCTGTGCACTGCAGTGAATCATAGCCAATTTATTTAAGTGGCTGAATGAAACAGAGTTTGTTTTTCTGCATTTTGTTTGTTTGTTTCATTTCCCTTGCTCTGACCTGCAGGTAAAGGCCCTCTGAACGGGGAACGGTACAATGCACACTAAGGGTGCCTGGTCCGTGAAACTGTATCTGCAGACACCGCAAGATGCCTTAGAAGTTTAATGGGCTGCAAAATACTGTTTCACATGAGGATGTTCACAATGAAGAACAGAGACAAGAGGGAATTAGCCACCGTCACTTCTCCCTTGGAGCAAAACGGCACAAACAAAGATGGAAATGAAATTTTAGCCGATGTAAGGAAATGTAACATATCTTACATAGACTGAGATGTTCAGGTTCTCTGATGATGACTTAAGATAAATGCCGGTTTGAAATATACAACAAAATGCATAAAAATATCACAAATTAAACTTAATGTCTCCTGAAAAAGTAATTATGTTCAAACTTATATCAATAATTAAATTTAATTTTATAATAGTTTGTATTCTGTGGTCATTCACCTTATCAGAATGTTCTTTTTTATTCTTTCTGAATATGAATGTTCTTTTAGTTCTTTTTGCAGCAGCTTTTAATTGAAAATTCCTCATAGTTCTTCCCCCAACTTCTCTTTATCAGACAGCCAGGGGGTGAGGAGTATTAATAGCAGCGGCATGACTCAGAGTCGGTAGCTCGAGTGGATCCCTTTGCACCGAGCTTTGCTGTTTGGCCTCCCTGCTTGGGCTGCCACTGAGCTCCGGGAGCACCTTCACTTCCTTGCAAACAAAAATAAACTGAGAAAGCACGGTGGGGGCTGGGATTGCCTCAACCTCTCTGTCCTTCAGAAGAATTCTCCTCACTGCTATTTTCTTCTACATTCCCATTGTGACTGCACAAAAAAAAAAAAAAAAATCAAAAAAAGGTGCGATCCCATCCACCAGCGTGACTGTTTCACACGACTGAGTGATGAAGAGAGAACGCCCATCACTGCGATGATATGGAGAGGAAGAGGCTCAGTGCTCCCCACTCGGACTGCATTCCACGCTCTTTCCCTGAAGGCATCCCTGTTCTCATGAGCCACCACAGCTCGACCCTTCCCAGCCCCGGCTCACGGCTCACCCCGCTCCTGCACCGCCAGCCCCGAGCCGCGCTATCAGGCGAGACAGCCGGCCTGCCACCGCGCCCCGAGCGCACGCCTGCCTGGCGGGGCTTTGGACGGAAAAAAAACAAAACCAAAAACCAAACCACGCCGCCAACTCCCCCTCCCTGGCTCAACCCTTTTTTGAGATTGTCCTTTCCCGCCCGCCCGCGCTAACGGGAGTGCTGCTTCTGCTCATCCCCTCCTCACTCCAGCGAGCAGGGGCTCCTGCAGGGCGGCTCCGCCGCGGGAGCAGCTGCCACAGGCGCCCAGCACACGGGCAGGGCTGCGCGGGGTCCCCGAGCACCAGCTCCACCGGAGCGCGCGGAGGGGCGCGCAACTCCGTACGGAAGGCTCTCCCTCTCATAAGGCGAGCACTCGCCACCATCCCCTCAGGAGATCTCCGTCTCCCCGTCCCCGCCGGGAGCCGCGCTGCCCGAGCGCTCCCCGTCCCTCACGGGAGCCCCTCGCGGCCGCCGCCCCCGCGCCCCTCCGGGCAGCGGCTTCGCGCCGCGCGCCGCGCATGCCCGCCCGCCCGCGCCGCGCATGCGCAGTGCACGCGCAGGAGCCACATCTGATAGGGGGGAAAATCCGAACGGCGGCGGCGGCCGCCATATTGCGGAGCTGTCAGAGCGCCCGCCGCGCTCCGCGCCGCGTCCCCGGCGAGCAGCGCGGGGCGGCCCCGCAGCGCCTCCTGCCCCGCTGCGAGGGGCCGGCGGGGGGCACACACCGCCCCGCCAGGAGCGGAGAGCGCCGCGCCCCGAGCACCCTGCCCCGGCGGCTCGTCGCCCCCCTCCGCTCGGCGCCGCGGAGGGAGCGGAGTCCCAGGTGAGGCGGGGGCGCTGGGGCGAGGGGTGCGCGGGCGGCGGGGCCCCGGGGCGGCAACCGCAGGCGTGAGCCCGCCCGCAGCCCTCGGTGGGCGGGGGGCACCGGGCGACTTGTTGCGGCGGCGGGAGCCGGCACCGCGCCGCCCGGGAGCGGGACACCGCCTCCGCCCGGGAGCGGGACCCCGCTCGCCGCCCCCCGGCTCGCCGCGCTGTGTCGGGGCCCCGGGAGCGCGCCCCGGCGTGCCCGCGCAGCCTGCGCTGCATTATTCATGTGCCGGGCTCGGCAGGTTACACCGGAGTAGACATGTGGCAGTCGGGTCGGGCCGGCTGAGTGCGGCGGTGTGGGAGAATAATAAGGAATTACTTCATAAACAAGTGCTGTGGAGCATCTGTTGCTGTCTATTGTTTTCGACAAATGCGCGTTTTTAAGAGTCCTTAAGTACTGACCGACGTAATGGGCGCAGCGGCCCTGAATGAGCCTTTGTGCATTGTTTTTTTGAATGGATTAATGTTTAGTACAAGTCGTGGGCATTGGTAATTAACCTTGTCGCTTAAAGTTTAGCGCAGATAAGGGGTTTTAGTTTCAACTTTGTGGAATTCACTTGTCTTTTGTCAGTTTCTTAATCTGAACGCGGAAAAAAAAAAAAAAAAAACAAACCAAAACCCTCTTTGGACTCCATGCCAACGCAACTAATCACTTTGGTTGTAAGGTGCTGTTAAGCTGTCTTTTCCAGTCTGTGCAACACCCTAGACAAGTATTTCGTGTTCCTCTTTCTAGTACCGGCTTTAAAAACGATTCCATGTTTCAAACTGAGTTACGGGAGTGGCATTTTCTGAGTTTCAAGTAGTTCAGTCTCTGCGGCTGGCTCGTGTCAGCCCTCAGATATGTCGCCGTACGTGGCTCTGGTTCGTTTCCATCGGAGGTGCCTGTCGCCGTGTCTGTGCCACCGGGGCGTTTTTGGGGACGCGTGTGCCTGCGCAGCGCCTGGCACATGGAGAGAGGATTGTGGAGATGCGGAGATGCTGTCAGCTCGGCGTGCGTTGGCACGGCGCTGCCGGGCAACGTGTGCTCCAGGGAAGATGTGGAGCTGGTGTACGGTAACATTATGGCTACTGCAGTGGAGTTGTTTTTTAATCATTGAAGATGGCACAAGTAGTAACTGTTGGTTGGGTTATAAGACTTACCTCTATCGATCTATTGATTCAGCATGAGGGACTGTGAGAAAAATAAACTGCGAGTCAATGCAATGTTCCCAGATAAGCAGCCTCCCAGCAAATGGCAATTGCAAGGCAGTGGCGTATTTCCAAGCTTTGTACTGAAGTGGTACAGTTGTTCTACAAGGTTGGGAAACTGGAGAGCAAAAGCAAAACATCTTTAGAAAATGCATGAAAAAATGACATGGTGTGACATGTCTGGAGCTGTCCAGAGAGTTTTTGTTGAGTGCTGACTCAAAGAAAAGGGGTGAAACTGTGTGTGGAGATGACAAAAAGAGTTCTGCTCTGACTGTTTCTGCCATTGCAGGGCTATGGTAATAGTACTGCCAGAAAGGTTGTTTCACAGAAAATTGGGTAAAGCTGTAAAGAGAGTGAGCATTTAGATCCACCTACGAGCTGCAAAACCAGGAGGGTAAGACGTGTAGATGTTATGACGTGAGAAAGCAGTTCCTGGCAGCATTCCTTTAGCCTTTGCCAGGAGAGGTGAACGGCCTTTCTTCTTCAGCAGCCTCGCTCCACTTTTTGAGAGGGGCTGCCTCTGTTGCCAGAGGTGAAGAGGAAGGTTGTTGTCGGCATGACATCTTTCTGTTGGATGTGTTAAATACATCAAAGCCGTCCTATCGCTTCATATTGCATTAGAAGTCTGTGGGAGTAGAGGAAAGGGAGGATTTTCAAGTTTGTAAATGTAAACAAAGCTTTATACAAACTTCTGGAGAAAGAACTGATTGTGGCAAGATACTGATCCATTAAAGCAGCACCCAGTGTATCCTGCACGCTCAGCAAGTTTACTCCAGAGCTGAAGGAGAAGGAGCCTAGATAAACTCTTTCCTTTCAACACTGAAGAACTGCATTTGTTGGCTAACTGTACCAATAGGCTAATACTTAGCTGTACTTTGAATATAAAAAATGTTTTTTTTCCTTTCTGCTGTAGATATTTATTAATCACTCTGTGAAGTGAAACCTTCAAGTCGTGTAGTACAAAGAAAAATAAATATTACATTGGCCCAAAAATTAATCTTCACACTAGTACATTGCAGTTTAAGAACTGTAGCTAGTTTATATGAAGAATGATGAGTGGCCAGTTCATAGGTTTCCTTTATTTTATGGAACTTGTTGTTAGACTAAACAGAGATTTAACAGCATCGTTCAGAAAATATAATACTTGGCTTTGAGATGAGATATACCCAAAATTCTGGGTACATGTCGTATTTCTTTGCTAACTGTATGTTTAGAGACAGGATTATTACACTTGGAAGCAACAGTACTTTATCAGTTTATATTCACGATTTCCATTTTTGATGGTGCATCCAATGGTAAGATTGACAGTTCTATCATTGTGGGACTCTTCAGAATCTTTGAATTATTTCCCCTAGTGCATTTGCGGGTGCTTGAAGTTAAGGTTACTAAACTCGATAAATATTAAGTGTATGTAAATCATGTAGCACATCTAAAACATACCAGTTTCTTAACTGGCAAAACTACAAGTAGTGCACCAGTATTCTTTGACTGGTATGGAGTTGCTTTTAATTGAATACTCTGTTGGCAACTGCCAGGTTTTCATTGTACTTCTGAAGTTCTCGGGAAGTCCAGTTTAAAAGAAATACTTAACTCTTCAAAATGTATTTTCCTATAGATACAATGAATACATAAGTTATATTAGTTCTATTGCTGTTATTTTTTGGATACAGCAAGCCTATTTTGGGTGTTTCGGAGAAGGGAGGGTTGGGGGAAATCATGGTTTTAAGAAGGGAAGGAAAAAAGTTAGCGTGTAAAACTCTGCATGTGATGTCTAGCACTGGTCAAATGTCAATTTTTGCATATTGGGTGTACAATTCAGGATTGGGTTTTTTTTCTTCTTTTTTTCTTCCTTTTTTTTTTTTTGTTTTTGGTGAGATAAATGGCTTGTTTTAGTTCCCGCCCTGGTTTGCTTATATTGCAGACAACTGTGTAGGCGGTCGCTCTGTCCGTCTGAAAAAGATTTATGCAGAAGTAAAGTCTGTGGCAAATGAACTTCTTTATTGGATTGCAGCAAGTGTGTCATTAGGGAGCTGTTAGTGTGAAAGATGATTGCCCTGCAGACATTCACAGACTGCTTGGAGTAGAGACATTTTTGTAGAAATCTAAGACCAGTTAGTCAGGTCCAGTGGCCTGTGAGTTGCCTACTGCTTCCCCCGCAAAGATCTAAAACTTTTAGGTACCACAAAAAATGGAATGGGATAAAACTTTGAAAAGAAAAAGTATATTATTTTAAATAAGTTTCTGTTATAAACGAGTGAATTATATTGCTGTGGGTAAAGCTCTGTGGTCCCTGACATCTATGTGTATTTAGGGAAACAGATGGTAAACCTCTTGCTCAAGCTTAGGAGCGATGCTGCTGGAGGGGCTGCTTCTGAGAGAAGGCCCTAAGCTATCAGCCAGGGATCCTGCTTTTGGGTGTTGCTTCTCTACCAGCCGAGCATCCTGCTGTCCCATCCTCACCTGACCTAGACCCATGGCTGTGTGTATGAATGTTTCTTTTGAAAACAGCTGCTGCATAAATTATTTGACAGAATTTTGGCATCAGGCATTTTATGCACCATCATTTTCTGAAGAAAGCTTTCATTGTCATCTTTCAACAATTGCTTTATTTGTTGCTTTCTGTGGCATAACTTGAAACTTGGATGATACTGATTTAAAAATCTCAACTTCCTTGTAGTGAAACTAATTGAAATCACAGCTTTTCATTTCAAGAGAGTTCTTGATGTTCTGGATGATTTTTTTATCTGTTTGTGATGTGGAGCCTGCTGATACTTTTGTTGTTTTGGTCCAGAATCCAGATTACTGCATACACTTCTGAATGTCCGGAGTGTTGTAGCTGTAGGAAGTCGGCAAAGTCGCAGCCTTGTTAATCCTGACTTGGAAGAGGGACCTTTAGGATCTTAAATGCTGAAGTGATGAGCCTTTATGCCTTGTGCCTCACAAGCTGGTTTCAGAATGCAGGAATCAAAAGGAGTATCACTCCCAATCCCAGCTGACTGGGGTATTTTTTGCTGTTGGCTCCCCCCCACTATTTGCTATGCCATTTCCCATGAGTGTTAAGATTAAAGTAAGTGTAAGTAATTAGTTGCTTCAAAGTTACGAATTTTGCATCTGCTAAATACAAATTTATCTGAACTGGCATTAGTAGCAGAAGTGAACTGCCACTCCAGTAATAACAGTGGAGATAGATGATATTTTGCCTGGCTGCAATTTTTGGTTTCTTTTGGCCCAATGTTTCCCTCATGTTTGTTTTGTTTTTAATGTTAGCTGGTGCCAATGATTGGGAAAGATAGGGTGATTTTCTGTTTTTATTCAGTGCTTATTTAATGTCAATGTTTGCAGTTTTAAGATCTGTGAACTTCTTGATTTGTATATAAATATAATAGTTACATTGCATTTGTGTGGATGTACTGTTTCAAAATTGCACAATGTTTTGAATATGAAAGCATATTCAGGCTGACACAGGCTGGTTTTTTGTATTATATATAGTAAGACTGGCACAGGTTGGTTTTTTGTATTACATATAAAATGAAAACACTGAAAATAAGTTCAGCATAGTTGGCTATAAATTTATATTTGGCTAAATTTTTAAAAATAAATTATAGATTTTTTTTACATTTTAAAAGATACTGCAAGCAGACACTTCAACAGAAAAATACATGGGATGCTGTTTGTTTTGCATAGATTTAATTTTTTTTTCCTGTTGCTTGTATACTGTGATAATTTCTCAGGTCCATGAGATCTGTGGAACTAACAGTGGGACTTCATTTTTATTGAGTTTTACTTAAGAGCATTCTTACTTTTTGCTGATAACTTTGTTCTCTTGCATGCGAAAACATCTCCCAATTGTGCTTTGATGGTGAAGGATTAACCTTTAAAACTCTGTAGTAATGTTTGATTTTAAAAGTTACCTTAAGGTATTAAAGTAAGTTTTCAAATAAATAATTTATGGTTTGTTGGTAGCATTATAGCAAAATGTTTAAGTAAATCCTAAAGCAAAAATCTGGGACATGTTTATGAATGAATTTGTGGTGATAAAATGCATGAGGGTATGACAGTCATTGTAGAAATTGCTAGATGTGTTGTCTCTTAGAAAGACCTCAGAAAGGAATAATTTGGTAACACAGATCTTGGTCCTGTGCCATGTGCTGTCCTTGCTCTCCTGGAGACGGGACTCCCTTATCAGTCATCTTAGCGTACCCCTTCTTTTCAGTGCTCTGTAACCAAAGGCACAGGAAGGTAGCTGTGCTACTTTCTGTTCCTTTTGGTACTGTTCAATTGGCACGCTTACAAAATGGTGGATGAGAATCTAATTTAGCTTTTGCATCCTTAATTAACGGAGTGTAACTCTAGGGCTTCAATCTGCCTTCAGTTTTTCACGCATTGAGCCTTTGCTGTCAGACGTGAGCACTGGGATTACTACAGCTCGGAGTCCTGCTAACTGTTAGCAGATATTAGAGCCAAGCTTGTTTTGCTTTCTGTTATTCCCTTGAATTTTTCCAAGGTGTACATTAGGGAAAGAAGGGAGAAGAGGAGGCAGTCTCTTCTCTGAAAGGGAAACATGCTGTTGAATTTTTATCAAAAGCCAGACTTTATCAAAACTAATTTTTTCTTCCTCCCTAGGAAGCTTTTGTGGTTAAAAGCAGGGGTGAGGAATAGAGGAAAAGTGTATTCATAATGTTCAAGGATATATTTAACAGTATCTTAGAGCAGTAGTCTTACTGCTGATGTCCAGGTGTTAGAAAGAGAAATGACTTGTCAGTAGAAAGCCTTGTAAAAGGCTTTCTACTGACATTCTTCAATCATCTCAGACCCGGGAAAAGTTAGCAAAGTTTGGAAGAAGGATGTTCCATTGATAGTGGACACAGGGAATGCAGAATTCATGAGCCACAAGGACATTTGTCAGAACTTCCAAGATATGGAAGAAAGAAACAAAGCCACCTCAGCAACTGTGCTGAATCAGCTCCAAGTGGAGAAAAGGTAATTCTGGCAGGAGGTGACTGTGACCACAGCTCAGGGCCCGCTGACTCCCCAGGCCCACGACTCCAGAGGGGAATGGCTGAGCATGTGCTGTGATTGGCAGAAGTGAGAGAATCATTGAACCAGTAGAAGGTCGAACGTTGATCAAGAAGAGAGCCATGTGACCTGTAGCCACTAAAACGTGACTTCTTTGCTTGCTAAAATGTATGAAAGGTGTGAAGTTTGGATGATTGGGGTGCCAGCCTTTGGTGGGTTCCCACCCAGCTCCCTGCTCTGAGCAGATCAGAATAAAGAAATGGAAATGCCTTGGCTCAGTGTGTAAATTGGCACTGCACATCAGGCAGTGAGCCTGCATTTGGGACATGACTGATACTGTCCAGTTCTCTAGAGTATCTTCTGTAATTAAAAAAATCTAATGGAGTGTAATTGTCTTTATGCTAGGCAAGCAGAGTATTACTATACCTTTAGAGTTGGTGTGGATTAGTTATATTGTAATGAATGCAATTTCAAGGTAGTGTTTTAGTGTTTTCAGGCTGACTTTTCATTAAACACAGTTTTGTTCCATATGTGAATTATGCTATTAGATCTCTGTTTCTGTAATCATTAGTCTTAACATTTGTTTTCTTTACCAGCCAACAACAATTATGCTTCTTAAATTCTATTTTCATCCTTTACCTGTTTTTTTTTAGTCTGTTTTCAAATATCTCTACAGATTAGAAGAAGAAATAAAGAATGAAATGCTAGTGTACCTTAAATTGCTGTGCAAATGTTTCTAATATTTACTGTATTTTTATTGCCAAGAAGCAAGGAAAATTTTCTTCTGTAATTTTTTTTGTGAAAATACTTTATTTTTTCATTTTTCTTTATGAATGAAAGATCAGTTGTACAAAAGCTTGTTTTTCATAACTGGATTGCTCTCAAGTATTCTGTTTTTCTCTTGCTTTCTTTTAAGCACTTCTGAAGATTTTATTCATCTGTTGCAGCTGTGGGGATATAATAATGAAATCTCAGATTATTCTGACTAGCATGTCAGTAATTTTTCTTAGCATAAGTATAATTCCAGTTAATATAATTTTTGAAGGCAATGCAGTCTTTGATGCTCCTTGCAAACCAGCAACAGTCTGAGTTGTGGAAGTCATTACTGTAAATGTGTGCAGGAAGGTGACTAGCTGCTTGCTCTAAGTTAAAAGGAGTTGAAAAGGAGGTAGGATGATATCTCCCAATAACTTTGCAAGCATATTTTTTTCAAGGCGTAAAAACTTTTTTTGAAGCAGAAAACAATAGTGAATACTTTCATCACCACATAGATATAACTTATAGCCTTCTGCTTAAAAAGAAAAAAATCTCATTTTTTCTTTTTATGTTATATGTTATTTTAAGCACAGCAGAATTTCTTCCTTTTTTTTCCATTGGTGTATTTGCATTTCTTTTCATTTGGGAAAATTACTGTAATTCCTTTGCTGAGAGAAACAAATTATTTTATAGGCAGGAAATAAAAGTTTTGATGCTTTAAAATTATTAGAGTGGGATTTTTGTCTTAATGATTTTTCTTGTAAATAATGTTAGAGATTTTTAATAGTCAATGATGTATGATAACAGAACCTTTAAAAGAATTTGTAGCACTTGGGGAACTCTTGTCTCTTTATTGTAACATTACTGCATAAATGCTCTCCAGAAAGTAGGAAGGATGTTACTGCTTAGAGACTTGTAGATTCTGACTCTGGCTAAATTAGTTGCTCTTTCTATATGTCACCTACTGAGAAATGTATTTTGTACGTGTAGAGCACTTGCATACTTGTATAGGAATTTGTACTATTTACTGTGATTATTGATTAATTTAAAAACAATCCTTTTAATTTTATTTTTGGCAGAAGGGGGCAAAGAGTTTTTGGAAGATTTAATTGGACAGGAGACTACAGAAAACAAGAAAAATGCCGAAACCAGTAAGTAGCAGATTTATATTCATTTAAAATCTAGGAAGGTTTTTTACATTTTAGAGAGATAATCTTATAACTGTTCCAGTTATTTTGACTCTGCCCTTTCTAGATTTCATAAGATTTGATCATGTACAATTGAAATTGAGCCAGTTTAGTACCAACATGTGGAAAGAAAGATCAGGAAAGCTTGGTGTACTGCAAATTGCGTGGAGGACAATTGGAAATGGGAGCAGTACTTGAAGCCCATTTGGCTGGCAGAAGGAATGACTTTTCAGGAATTGTTGACTTTGTGATGAGCTGACAGACAGTAGTTATTGGAGGCATAATTTGAGCCTGACTCAGCATCTGTGGGAATCAGTGGAAGGGTTTGCTGCGGGATTTGGCAAGGGAAGACAGAACTTGTGTAAAGTGTCTGCACTAAGTTAGTAGTTTTACCATGGTAGAGGTATCACATAGAAAGTAAGTTTGAATGGAGGAAATAAGGAGAGTTTGTGCTCTCCTGTTCCTCTCCTTTCAGCTAAGATAAGGGTTCATCCACTTTCTACCCAGGGGGAAAGAAAAGATCTCCATCTTCTGTTTTGATAATAATTCTAGAAGTCTTTGAGGAGATAATTAAATAGGTTGATTCTTTTTCTCTTAATGTTATATTGCTACCTTAGGATTTCATCTGCCATGTGTTAAATGATTTTTGCTTGTCTCTTCCACTTGTATCCAGTGAGAAAAGCATTCAGAAAGGGAACTGAATTGTCAGATTATTTCTGCTCAACTCGGTTGGTTTATGTAATAGCCTTTGGGCTTTCTTTGTTTACTGATGTTTCATTTTGGTAGCAGATTAGGAGCAGGGCAGGTCTATTGCTAAGAATAAATGTGTCTATGTGCATGTGTATACACATACATCCTGATATGTAGATACATAAAAGGTTTTTGCTATTAATAAGAAATTACCCACATAAATAATCAGTTTTGTGTGTTTTTGTTTGTATTTGGAACTGGTACAGCTTGATGAACAATGTGAGCATGGGACTAAGGGCTCGAAGTTCTTTCTGAGCTTTGCAGTTGGTCTGATGACCAACTGGTCATACCTTGTTTCTGTAATTTCTTCTTTTCCTGCCAGTGGATTAGAGGCAATATCTTGGCACTTTCTCCAGCTGGAAGTAGCTGTCTGTATCCTGCTCATTGGTGAGAGAAAGCTGCACTATAAAGGGCAGGAAAGTGAATTAGCAGCATACTATTTTCTGACCTGTTTGAGTGCTGGCTATGAGAATTGAGTACTGCCTTTGGTGGAGCTTCTCAGTTTTGGAAAACTGTTTTAAGAATGAGGCAAAAAGTCATTGTGAGCTCATGCAGTTTCTGAGGCCACCAGCTCCATGCAGCTGGAGACCCATGGAGCCACAGAGGTCATGACTAGGAAAAAAAAGAGCCTGTGTGAGGTAACTTCTTTTTTAAATTCTGGGATTGGAACCATGAAATTTAGGCAGGCAGGGTTCTTTCTATTTTAAGGACCAGAGAAAATTGAAGGAAATAAGAATTTTAGGGTTGTTCACGAGGAAAGCAATATCCTTAGAACTGAGATTGCAGTGGTGTTGAAAGAGTGCACAATCCACCCTAATACTGGATATTAGCTACCAGATCTTGGCAAAGAAGCTGGCCTTATGCCAAAGATAATATTTTTCTTTTATAAGGGACTTTTTATGAGGAGTTCATGTGTCTCTTGATGATGTAGGTGCATGTGAAATCCTAGAAGGAAGCCAAGCAAAAGGAGCCATTATAAATGAAATGAAATTGATTACATTTCTCAGTGTCTTCCTGTAAACTGCAGGTTGCTGTAATTATAGTTGGTAATCAGTGAATGAAGAAGTAGCACACTTGGCAAAGGTTAAGTAGTATTACCTATACAAATCAAACCTCAGATTTTGTTCTGGTTGCTTATTAAATGACAGATGGCTTGGGAGCTCTCTTCCTTCCCCCTCCTCTTTCTTTCCCCCTTCTTTCTTCTTTGGAGACTGTAAGAGCCCAGCCACGGTTATGTTTAATGAATCCGACGTTGTTCTTTGAAGAGTCTTGCTGTTCTGCTCAGATTTGATAGTACTGGACAGTAGGAGGTCTCTTGCTATGGATGTTTACTGGAGCTCTTGGGAGCTGTCTTTATGGACAATCCACAATAACCAAATGTACTTCTAGTCCAGAAACTATTTATGCTTTAACTCCTTGTTGCTTTTTTTTTGACAGCTGTTGCAATAAGACAGTGTTCTGTAGCTTTATTGCTGGAAATAATTTAACCTGAAAACTAATGAAATAATCATGGGTAAGAGCTGAGAAAACCCAGTTAACATAAGTGGTGAGATTTTTGACAGTGTTATTTTATCTCTTTTGTATTACTGAGACCTATTTAGGTTTTCTTTTTTCAGACTCTGCTGTGATGATCCAATTGATTGTTTTCAGAAAAGTCTGGTAGTCTTGTAAATATGTAAACCTGTGCAGTACAACTATAAATGTTGTTTATAGTTGGGATTAATTTGGTTTATGGGATTAATTTTTTATTGCAAAAATAACAAATAAATAAGCCATAGATCAATTTAAATGAAATCAGTACCGACTGAACCACAGAAAGGCAATTAAGTAGATTGTGGTTTAATTTTTTTTTTCCACATTGAAAAGTTACATAGTATTCCAGACAAAATAAAGTAAATGAAGACCAGTAGAAAGTCTTAGTGTATTGGAATTTTATAGCAAACATCTTTCATTTTTCTTGGAAGTCTGTCTGAAATAAGTTTCATGCCACTGTGAATGATTCTTCTACATGGCAATAAAAGGTCATGTGTTTCAGATTTTCTTTCTTAGAGGCTAGTAGGTTAAAAGTCAGGGTGAAAAGGATGTTTTGAAAGGGTAAAAGTAACTCTATATATTGTCCTGGGATACGAAGGTAATATGTGACTGAAAAGTATACAAAATTGAAACATTTTAATTTTTGATTGCTTCAGTAGAAAGTCTGTTCCTTCACTTTGCCTGGGTTTGTGACAAAGTGGCTTTCCAGTTTTTCAACTGTTACTCAGCATCTACTTTGATTTCACAACCAAATAGGTTGTTTTTGAAAGAGGGTTAATATTCTCAGTTCTGCCTGGCAGTGTGAATTTTAGTTTCATGTAGCATGTTGTGATCCATCAGAATAAAACTGATGACTTTTGTTTAATTACATCTTTGCTGCTGTAATCAAAATTTGAGCTGTTGCAAGTGCTGTTCTCAGTATGCTTAGTTCTCAGCTTGCTGAAGAACAGAATATTTGTTGACTCTTATTTTCAGTGCTTTCTTCCTAAAAGAATCGATACAAAATGTTTCTCAGCTGTATGGCATTCTCACAGATCTGCACTGAAAATAGAAACATAGAAGCTAAACTTAGACATCATGGGTTACATAACTGTTAATCATTTCATACGCTAAGAAGATTAGATTTAATTGACTGAAATACTGTATTTATAGGGTGTAGAAGGAGTTAAATTATCATCTGCTTTTGGTGATAATTTGCAGCACTTTTGTACAAGACTGCAAGGCATGAAAGAAAGCAAGCATTACACTGGGGAATAACACAGACAGATATCCAAGTTACTGAGACTAAAAAGGATTTTTTTTTAGGTTTGTTCAACATTTTATGATACTGTGTATTCAGAAGGATTAAATAAATTCTGGAATAATATTGTGGTTTAAAATTCTAATATTTGCAAGATCACACTACTTTATGTAAGGTGGTTGAACCAAAATAGTGTATAAAATTTTTTTACTACAGTGCTGTTGTTATCCAGGAAAATCTTTGAGTCTGTGTAATGTAGTATTTGAGTTATGGCTTGAATTTATTATTTATGTGGTATAAATAGACAATTGATCTCAGCTTGGAGGACTGCTTTCTTGATTCTTCTATTAGAAAAATCTGTTTGGCATTATTCTGTAGCCTGTTCCCAATGCTGTTTAATCCTTACCTTTTTACCTTATCTTCTTCATAAAGTCTTTTTTTTCATCTCTTCCTATATCTACTTTGATGTTGGTATGGAGAGAGTTCTGTGCAGTCTGTAAAGCAGTGGGACTAATACACTGCTACTCTTAACACAATTTAATATGCAAACTTGAGATTGTAAATGGCTGAACCAGTGTGAGGAAGCTCTTTGAACAAACTTTTTTTTTGCAATATGCAATTTTCTTATGAATCAGACTGGTTTTTGTGGCTTTTACAAATGACTCATTTGTATTGCATTTATTAAACCAAAGCAAAACCTATGGAAGCCATTTCAATGTTATTTTAAATGGATTTTTTTCTCAGTATTGGTACCTAGTCAGTTTTGGAGTTTCTGATGAAGTGCCATAACTAATATTTGCAAAGGATGGCTGAAGTACAGTAATAGAAAGTTTTAGATTATTGCAGCCAGGTTTTTTGCATGTCTCATGGACTGTATCTGTTTGAGGAGAGGTTCAAAGGTTAATGTAGTAATGGTGTAATAGTCCCATAAATTGTGAAGGGTTGAAGTTAGGTACTACAAGAAAATGTAGACATACTTTTTCAAGTCCTTAAAGGTGAAAGAATGCATGCAATAAAAATAAAATTCCCTTATGAAGTGCGTGCTTTTATTAAGTGCACATCTGTGTTTGTTATTCCAGATATTTTCAATGACTGTACTCTTTATTGGTTTTGATAAATTATTTAATAGATAACTTGCTGTGGAATATTTTTTCTATAAATAGTATTTTGTGAGCTGTGGCAAATATCCTCATAACCCATTAGCAACATTTGTTATCAAAACATCAGTTGCTCCCTTGGCAAAGAATAATCAAAGCGTAATTCTTTAGTGTGTGTTCTTCCCTTTCCTTTGGCCATGTTTAATCATTCTGAAGCAAGTCTGGTAAAATACAGATAAACTCAGCCTGCTGCTGATGCCAAGGACGTGGACAAGCTCGAGAAGTGGGACAATGTGAATCTCCTGAGGTTCAACAAGGCCAAGTGCAAGGTGCTGCACCTGGGTTGGGGCATCCCCCCATGTCAACGCAGGCTGGGGATGAGCAGATGGAGCACAGCCCTGCTGAGAAGGACATGGGGGTGCTGGAGGGTGAGAGGCTGGCCATGAGCTGTCAGTGTGCTCTCACAGCCCAGAGAGCCAAACGTGCCCTGGGCTGCACCCAGTGGTGGGCAGCAGGGCCAGGGAGGGGATTCTGCCCCTCTGCTCTGCTCAGAGCCCACCTGCAGGGCTGCTTCAGCTCTGGGCTCCCAGCACAGGGAGGACATGGTGTTGTTGAAACAAGTCTAGAGAGGATCACAAAAATAGTTCCCAGAATGGAGCATCCCTCTGTATAAGGAAAGGCTGAGAGAGTTGGGGTTGTTCTGCCAGGGGGAGAGGAAGGTGCAGGGAGACCTTATTGTGACCTTTCAGGGAGCTTCTGAAAGGTGGGAACAAACATTTTACCAGGGCCTGTTGTAATAGGACAAGGCTAATGGTTTCAAGCTAAAAGAATATAGGTTTGAACTACATAGAAGTAATAAAATTTTTATGATGCAGGAGGCGGAACTCTAACAACTGCCTAGAGAGATGGTAGATGTCCCATCTTTGGGAATGTTCAAGGTCAGGTTGGATGTGTCTCTGGGCAACCTGATGTAGGGGAAGGTGTCTGTGCTCATTGCACAGGGGTTGAACTAGATGCCCTTAAAGGTCCCTTCCAAGCCAAACTATACTGTGATTCTATTTAATATGCAAACTTGAGATAGTAATTGGCTGAACTTTGTAAAGAAGGGAGCTGTGACATTCTGTAACAAAGATGTGGGATCCCGGTGAGAGCAAGTTTGAAGAGCAGGCACTGAATGGATGTTGTGGTATGTGTAGTGGTAGCCTTCCAGTACTTGCTACAGGAAGCCTTTATGTGTTTCTCTTGTCACCACTGCAAGAGCTCCTTCCTGTTTCCGTATTTGTGTGGTAAAGTTGGTTCAGATGAGTGCCTGTCCTCATAATTTGTGGTTCAGATAATTTCCCCACGTAAAGAGCATTGCTTCAAACTATATATATACCCAGCAGAGGTTTACATGAGTGACTGACCATTGCTGAAGCTACTGGACCTTCTTTTTCTGTGTTTTCTCAATTCCCTGCTGTATTTATGATGTGGAAACTTCCCCAATGACTCTTGTTAATGTGGTTTGCTAGCTTTATTTTACAGACAACGCAGCTGATACCAGAGGTTTGATTTTTATTGAGAGGGTGCTCTGTTGTCAGGGTTTGAATTAGATGAGTAGACCTTCAGGGCTCTTCAGGTTTTCACAAAAGTAACTTTCTTATGTTCCATGCCCAGAAATAATTGAAGGTGTGAAAAAATGTTACAAGTTCATAGAAGTCTGGTATTTGTATGACAAAACTCAAAGTCAGTCCAAATTCCTTCAGAAAGAAAATGAACTGTAGTGTTAACTTTTGTCTTTTCTTAAATAATTCATATCACAAAAGGTAATGTTTTAACATTACCATCATTTAATTTGCAACTTTTGATTAAAACTGAATGTGTACTGATTAGCAGCTGAGTGATCTGTTAATTGGAAATACAAAGATAAACAGAAATGCTTCAGGCTTAAGCAGTTACTGTAATGTGTATAAGTGGCTAGGTGCTCTTAAGGTCTGTTTGTACCTGTTGGAGGTGTAGAAGCTCTGTACTCTTAGAGCACTTAGGTTTTTTGGGGCAGTAGCATCCAGAAGCAGACAGAATTTAGAGCTGTATTGAGTTTGTCTCTGTATTGCAGCTATTATTTTACTGTTTGAGTATTCTAGTTCTTGTGAAGGATAAACTTGCAGGTAGTATTTCTTGCATTTGTAGATGACATTTTTTGTAAGGATATTTATATAAGAAGTTTTTGCTGCTGCAATTAGTTTTGAACTTGCTGTGCTTTGTAGATCTGTGACACTTCTTATTTTGGCAGTAGTGTTGTTATATAACAGAGCACTTTGGTATTTAATAAAATTATTTTTTGGCCTTATTCTTTGTAACTTCCTTACTTGTGCCTGCCCTAAAGAAGGCTTCATTTTTTTTTTAAAGTAGAAAAACTGTTTTCAAAAGTTGATCTTTTGTAATTAAGGGGCAATCCCTCATGCTTAAACTAGTGTAACTGGCAGTGAGTTAGAACTAGCATTTAAAATTAGTTTTTTTGTTAGATTAATTATATTCTGTAAGGGTTTTTTTTTCTTCTATTGAAATAGATAGACTGAGAGAATCTACAGAAAACATTTTTTTCCCTCTTCCTGACACACACCCTCTATTTTTAAAAAAAATTTTGCAATGAAACGAAACTATCTTTTACTCTGAAGTCTTCAACTCTTATTCTTTATCAATGTTTGCACTCACAGTAAAGTTGGCTAAACCCCCTCTATCATTCTTGTTTACAAGTCTATGACCTAGAGGTCCTCAGGCTCCTGCTATTCTTGTCTTCTATATCCCCCTCGTGTTTGATGCTGAAGGGAGCAGTGGTCAAGCTTTATCTGTTGCATGAAGACAAACTGCCCTGCAGTTTTCTTTTCCCCACCTTAGATCTCCCTTCCATGTTTTGCCTTTCCTTCTTTTCCAGACAATCACTTCTCAAAGTATTCCACCTGGTGGCAAAATTAGGGAAATAGTTAATGGAAATGGTTCTCACATGCATAGATCAAGTAGTGTAAGAACCTGTAATACAAGTCCTAATTTATTCCTGTGCCCTTTTTTTACAGGAGAGAGAAATTAGAATAGATCTGTGTGAATTTGGTTTTTCTGCATTTATAGGAAGGTGTATTTGACCTTTAATACTTTATATTTTTATGTACTAAAGATGAATAAAATGTGATTGATACCCTGGCAGTAGGAGTGGAGGACTGTTCTAACACTGAGAAGACAGTGCTGTGCATTTAATACTTTGTTCTGCTTCATGGAAATTCTCACTTCTGTATGTACCAGATGAAGAAAAATTGGAAAAGACTGTTGTACTTACAAGTAAGGCTTTCAATTATCTCCTGCAGTATTTGACTTGTTTTATTACAAACAAACCCAGTGATTGTCAGGAGTCATCTGGAAAATGGTCCTTCCTTTCAGCAGAAGGAGGTTCATTGAATGGTGGCGATTTTTTTAGTCTTGTAGTGAGGGAGTTGAAGGAGGCTGGCCCTAAGGAGAGCTAACTGCTGTAGTTTTCCTTTCTGTTGGTGAAAACAGGTTTCTTGTCTGTTCTGAGATGTACAAGCTCCAGTCCTAAATACTTTGACCATCAAACTGCTTGATTTTAGAGATGGCAAGCAGGAGGCTGCTTGTCTTTTTATATTGGTAGGCATAAATACCTTAAAATGACATATATGTGACCAAGAACTTTTTCTTTTGCATGCATTTGGGAAGCCCTCTGAAAATAGTGCCCAGTAGCTGAATATCCCAATGTTCTTCAGCTGTTCAGTAGTGATGTCAGCTTCCCCATTAAATTAATTTTGAGCTATGTTCTCTAATTTACCTTCCAACCTTCTGGTAAGTACTATGATGATTATGCTTTTAGACTAAATAAAAATGAGAATTTTTTCAGATTCAAATTTTCTGTTTTTCTTACTGCTGTGTTCTGTGTGTTCACATGACCATTAAAATTGTTGAACTTATTGTTTCTTAACAGGCTAATCACAGGATATAGAAGCATTACACTGTTACACTATGATTTAAATATTTCCTTATATTCTGTAGATCAATGTCAGAGTAACCACAATGGATGCAGAGTTGGAATTTGCCATCCAGCCCAATACAACAGGCAAGCAGCTCTTTGATCAGGTAACTTAAATGTCTTTATGTATATATGAGTACAAGCACATAAGAGTATTGTGGTCATTAAGGCATAGTCTGAAAAAGTGGTAGTGTTCTCATGTACAGATTGTTTTTCCTTATGTTATCTAAGCTGAGTTAGTGTGAATTGCCTCATTACTTCTCATGGAACATGCTGAATTCAAAGACAGCTCTCTAAATATGTTACCAGTGAGGCTTCGGATAAATTGTGCATGGAACTACTTTGAAATTAATTGTGGTTTTTATGTCTAATAATATTATAGTTGCTACTGCAATATAGTTGTTAGAATTGTGATATGTATGTGAGAGTAAATTCATTAATGAAAGCTAACACAATTGCTTTCCAGCAATGGACACTGTAGGATGGTTTTTCACTTCTCAAATGTTAGAACTAAATACTGTTGTGCTATGAACCAGTTTGGAATTTATCTTAAAAAAAAAAAAAAGGAAAAAAGAATAGTTGAAAATGGTGACGTTAATGTGCTTACAGACTGCAAACCTATCACAACTGCACATTGTCTCTTCATGGTGTGTTGTACATCAGTCAAATGGACCAAGTGGATGATTTCTTAAACAGGGCTGTTCTTGCACTCCTGTGGTGTTAGTCATCAGAATCTTGAAACAAGTTTTTGACTTGTGTTGTGGAGTGTTACAGGAAACCTTAAAAATAGTCACAACCTGTCAATGTGTTGTGTCATTTTCCAACAAGATACCAATAAATATGTTTTATTGTCTAGATCCAAGATATATGCCTTTATTTAGGAAGTGTGGAAATATCTGAAATTACATTTCAAAAATGGTTTAAGTAGATCAACAATTATGTCTAGTAGTTTCTGTCCATTCCACTGTAGATGCTTGAAATATGTAATAATGAGTACTAAGAGAAAGTAACACATCAAAAAAGTTCTTTAAACTTTTAGTTGACCTTTTAGAGTTAATTAAATGTCTTATTATATAAATTGAAAAGAAGAGAATGTTATTGTTTTAATGCTGAATTTCTAGATGAATGAAATCGCCTTTGCAGTTTTTGTTTGAAATGACTGACTCTTTACACTTACTGCCTGCTCTTTTCTCTGACATCAGTAGCAGTATAGGGGTATACCTATGAACTAGGTCTTCAGTCCCTACATAGGAATAAACTTCATGACTCCTAAAAAGATTTCTTGAAAAAAGAGGCTGCCTTGCTTTTTGTCTAACCAGCATCATCATCATCATCAAATAAAAGTGTGGTATTGTGTGGCATAGAAGGTTCAAGCTGTTACTTGTCTTTTGCCAGCCTTTGCTATCTTATGCTGCTCTCTGTTGGGTGGGGTGACATTCTGCTGTGTAATGTCTTGTGCCCAGGTAATCAGGCTCATCCAAATTGGAGCATTTGCCAACAGGGGACAAAGATACAGTTCTGAATTTGCTGTCATGCTCTTTTCTTTGTTCCTCAGTTCTCTGTGTGGTGTTTGACATCTCACCAACTCTTACCTCTGGAGTTTTAAATCCAAAAAAAATATAGGTCAAGAAAAATCAACCAGAGTAGTGGTGTGTGAGAAACACGTTTTAGCCTGATCTTAAATTCATGTGTGAGTTCCACCATGTAACATCAAGAGCTGAACTGTATTGTGAAACCAGCATGAAATTTCCAGACAAAAAGTTATCTCCTTTCTCTATAGAAAGATAATTGAATAGCACTGTTACTGAAAGGATTGGCCTTCAAGGTTTATGCAGAAGTGGTGAACATGACAAGCAGGTTGGTTATTGTTTGCAGAAAATAACCTCTCCATGGATTCAGCTGTTATCTAGTGCTGCCCTACATTTTTGGTGAATAACCTTTTACCAGCCAGTGTTCTTTTAGGCTTTTAAGTGGCATTTTCTGGAGTTCTTGATTTGTTTCCCATTCCATATGTGTGTTCTCATCATCTTCATCTGCTAGCAAGCAAGAATGCAGCATTTGAAATTTGTGGCTTTCTCTTTTCTCTTCCATTGTCAAACTCAGTAAACTTATTTATTACACAAGCTTTTTTTTTTTTTAATTACTTGATTACTTGCATTTTAGAAGGTGTACTAACATACTTGTCATTGGTCCCTCTGTCTATCCTGTCAGTGGTCAGAATAGGCAGGAGAGGATCTGTCCTCCTCTAATCAACCAGTTAAGCATCTGTAGCTTTCCTGAGAGAGGAAGAACCCTGTGAGGGATGTTTCCACACACTGGTAATAATTGTGGGGGAGTTTTTATTTTGTTAGCACTGTGCATGAGTAGCTTTTGGTTGACTGTAGCTGCCATTCAGAAGGAATATGAGGGTTGTCTCCTTTATTTCATGTTGTAATTTTCCTTTATCCTTTTTCCATGGGCCTTTCCAGATATCTCTAAAGCCTTCTTTCTACAATCTTGTGGAAGGTGACCATATGAAATCCTTGTTAGGTTGTCTTATGTGTATGTTGTGATTTGCCCAAACATACATTGTTCAGGTTGCTTTTCTTCTCCAAGAAGTTTTTATTGCCTATTAATAGTCAAGTTGTAGGATGTGCTGGTGGATAAATCTGTTTTACAGATGGGATGAACACTTGCCTGAAGCTACTTAATAGAATTTTGGGCCAGAATCCAATTCTAAAGTTTTTCATTCTCTACTTACTTTTTTACTAACATGCTGCTGCGGTGCATAAGTGTATGTATTATCTTGGTACAAAGTTTCAGAAAGGTTATTTCTCTTTCCTTTGAGCTGAGAGGCAATGTAGGCAATGCTTTTTCCTTATTTGTACATTCTGCTGGTTTTAGTGTTGATTTTGCAAACTTGTGTAGCTCTGCATTGCTGTACCCAGTTGTCTGTATTTAAATCATGTGCATCTCAGGGGCCATAGTTAGTGGGTTGAGAGCAAAATGTTTTGACGTGAGCATAAGCACTTGTCTCCTTATGCCTTATGGGCAGGGCTGTTGAGCATCTGCAGTTCTCTGCAGCTCAGAGAGCTGATAAGGTATGAGGGCTCATCTTGGACAGCTGCTAAGTAAAGAGCATTCTCAGTCATCTGATAAAACCATAAGTAGTTTGATCAGCGTTGTATAGGAGATCTGTGCCAAAAGAAACAGCAGGTCTGAAATTCCTGAGTTGGGGCATCAAATTTAATGCTGCTTGGGACCTTACTAGTAACATACACCTGTTCTGAGCATTTCTTATGTCTAAAGTAAATGATGTGGGAATTCTAGAGGAAATAACCATGCTCACTTAAAGCGTCAATCAGGTTGGATCCACAAACATTGTCCATTTTGTGCTTTGGAGTTTGAAGGTGAAATGATAAAGGAGAAAAAAAGGTGCCTACTTGAATGGTTAAGTGGTTATTCAAATATGCAAGGGAGAAGAAGTAAATTTGCATAGTTATCTTATGACATTTTCTAATTTTAAAAATCTTAATTTTGCAACCCGATAGTACTACTTTAAAATGGAGGAGGATCTATGTGTAAAATTCTATTTACTTCACATGCATCTGAATGCTTCCATAAAACAGCCTTCAGTAAAGCAGCTTGGCACCATGGTCCAACCTGAGGACATATGTAAGTACTACCATACGTGATCTTTGGAGCCAGAGTTTACAGTCATTTAATAATCTTTGCTGGACCTTTCTGATTAATTGCTTATTAAATCCACATATGCTTTTGCTGTGCAAAAGACTTGTGAAACAGCTCCACAGTTTCATTATACTCTGTAGTAAAAGTGCTTCTTTTTGTTTGCTTTGAGCCTGCTATGTCATGATTTCTGTTGATTCTCTTGATTCTTACATTATAAGAAATTATGAACAATCGTTCCCTATTTTCCTTCTACATGCCATGCAAATTTTATAGGCCTGTATCATAGCCTTCCTTATTTTTCTGTCAGTAGCCCTGGTTCGTCTTAGCTATGCAGAAAATGTTCCAATTCACTTATCATTCTTTTCAACATTTCTGAAACATTTCCATTGCTACAGCATCCTTTTTTATAAGTTGATGTGACCAGTCCTTATGTAGAATTAGAAATTTGTGAATACCATACATGTGTATAGTAGTGTAATAGCTTTCTTGCCTCTTTGCTTTACAGCTAGAACTTTGTTCACATAATTTAAATGGTTGTCTTTTATGTACAGTGTTTTGCTTTTATTAAATATGATCTTTTATTGAGGTTCATCTTTTTACTGTTACTCACAGATCTTTATGTAAGGATTTTTACAGCAGATTTTTGTCACATGGCTTTCATCCTTTTTTGAAGTCCTGGTTACACTACAATTCTATTTATGAAAACAGCTTGTGTTTTTTGTCCATCTTTTTAAGCAGTGTATCCATAAAACAGCCTTTCCTCTAGTCAAGGACAGTTCTGCTTCTCTAGTGGCTTTTGGTGATAGAGCTGGTCTGAAATCTTACAGGAAAGTCATGTATAAGTCATGTAAGTGTTAAATTAGGTAGATCATCCTTACCCCTTTTATCATTAACTCTTAGAAGATGGCAGAACTATTTGAAGGAGGCAGTTCATCCTCATTACATTATACTTGTCCACAAATATTACTCTTTATTATCATTTTGTCTTCTGTTGAAGTGTGCTCACTTCCCCATTGGGCTGTAGGTCACTTCCCAGATGTGCTTTATAACCTCAGGGTCCTGTTACTACCTTCTGTTCCTCAGGTGCTGATCTACACAGTGGGCTGCACGCTCCAGTTGATAGCTTGGAGCATTTGAGTTTATTTAGAACTCTGGGGTTCTTTGAACCTGATGTTTTGCTATTATTTTATCTTTTTTTGTTCTTGTAAGACTTGATTGCATTTCACTTTGAAATTGTTGACGTGGCTTTATTAAGCTACACAATGCCAGTTAAATGTATTGCAGTGATTACTGATGATTATGGCTCATTTATCTTTAGGTGGTGAAAACTGTTGGTCTTCGTGAAGTCTGGTTTTTTGGGCTGCAGTATGTGGACAGCAAAGGCTACTCAACCTGGCTGAAGCTAAATAAAAAGGTAACAATTCCCTCATATTTAGCCAAGTGTACAGTTTGAATATATTGTATAAGCGTTACTGATTTAATATCTTAAGTGAGGTATAGCTGGTTTCAATTTTAGTTGAAAATTTGCTTTTTGTGTGCTTTAAATGACAAAATAGTGTTAAGTTAGATTAGTTATAAAGAATATGCAAAGCTGCATCAATATTTAATTTGAGGAGCTAGTTTCCAGTACTGTGGAATGCATGCATGAATGCATTAAGAAAGCTTGAATTCATATGATTGTCCCATTTTCATGTAGCAGAACATAATAGAATAATTGTTTTACAGTTTGGACATGTGTACGAGAAGTATTTCAGCTTCAGGAATTTGTATGCATACAGCTATGAATCATTAAAAAAGGCAAAATAATCGGCTTAGGTATCTGATAGGTAGATTGTAGGATAATATTATTTCTTTTTCCAAATGGCATTGAGTACCTTGTATCTCCCAGTTACTGGGAAGTGGGTAATTTTACTTTAAATTGTATTTGTGAATTTGAATAGTCACTTCTTATTTTAATATTGGCTGTCAGTTTAGTTGTTAATGTCACTATTTAGAATGGAGATACTTGTTTTTTAGTTCAACCTAATCAAGAATACCTTTTTTATCTTCAATATTAGGAGGCAAATTGGATGGGTTTTAGGGGCAAGTCCCACTGGCTGCACTTACGTAATCATTGATTCTCTGTGGTAAATCCAGTATGTGTCTTGTTTCATCCACAATAAACACTGTAGTGCTACAGATACACAGGGACAGGAACAAAGCACATATATTTATTTCAGTAGTTGATAGACTTTTAAAAGAATCAAACTTGATACTCACATTGAAGAAATGTGTTGTAGTTTTTGCTAAAGAACCATTGTAAGACCCTAATTTATTACTGCCTGCAAATCCTTGGATATAGTTTTGATCTTTTTAATGTCTTGCAACTTCTTAGTTTCCAGGTCTTCATTGTGATAAATAAAATTCACACAAGCCTATTAAAAAAAAAATCTCTTAAGCAGCCTTTAAGTAGTATTTCAAAATTGTCTGGTTTATGCAAATTGACAAACTTGTTTGTCAGTGTGAACCTTTCAGTGAGTTCCATATTGGGCTTGTCTGGAAGCTCTGGGTTTCAGTGTAGAGGAGCTAAAGAGTTAAGTACTATTAAATCACATTTAATTTACCATTTAGTGCTCTTTTTATTTTTCTCTTTATTCTTCTCGCTCAGGTAACACAGCAAGATGTACGGAAAGAAAATCCTTTGCAGTTTAAGTTCAGGGCCAAGTTTTTTCCAGAGGATGTATCTGAAGAATTAATTCAGGAAATAACTCAGAGACTTTTCTTCCTACAAGTCAAAGAGTCAATCTTAAATGATGAAATATATTGCCCACCAGAAACTGCAGTTCTTCTGGCTTCCTATGCTGTCCAGTCCAAGTATGGAGATTACAGTAAGGAGATCCATAAACTGGGCTACCTAGCCAATGACAGGCTTCTCCCCCAGCGGTGAGTGAGAGGGGTTTTGCACCAAATGCTGCACATAAACTTAACTATAGCACATTTTTTTATAAATAAAATATTAAGTGATAACATGAATTTAATGGTGGCTTTCTTAGAGTTCCTCTTTCTGCTAGTAAAATTTTAGAGATCCTGATCTAGACTTCAACAAAAAAGCATCACAGCCACATGTTTCTGGAGATGTTTTTCCTGTCCACAAGCATCTGCACAGATTTAATTTTCCACATTTCCAAAGTACTCCAAAATAATTTTAGTGGAGGCCTGCTTCTGCTAAATTAAAATCCAAATACTCCAATACAGAAGTAACTAAAATTAATTTAATACTCTCTCCTTTTCTTCAGTTTTCATGGTTTTGCACACTTAAATGACAATGATTTCCTGAAAGTAAGTGTACTGCAAATAAAATACATTGCAGTGCTTAAGTACAATACAAATTCATATACTTAAGGTGTTCCTTTTCAGTAGACAAATGCTCAGATGATCTCTTAATTGTCCTTTAACACAGCTTCTCTAGAAACACCTGAAATGCTGGGTGCATGGAATGAAAGCATAATAAAGTCATCATATGCATTTGATTTCTTACTGTAGTACTACACTGAAAGTTCTAGTAGGCCAAGATATAATTCCATCATTGCAGCCTCTTGTAGATTAAACATGAAAGAGCTTTCTGAAGCTGCTTCCCAATTGATTTTATTCATAAATGAAAAATAAAAAAAAAAAACAAAAAACCAAAAGAAAACCACAAAAAACCCCTCAATGAGGTTGTCTGCTAACATTGTAATGTCTTACCTTTTCTTTCAAATGACAGCAGAATGAAAGCTTTGCATGCCTAGAGATTAATATTTAGCATTATCGTCAGAGGATTCTATAGATGTGCATTTTCAGCTGTTGTAAACATTACATTTTATGACTTAGCTGAGGTATGCAATGGTGTGACTTTTATATTATAAAGGATGTAGAATACCAAGAAAAAAAAAGTTATTTTCACACTATTTTAGTGTGAAGGTCACACTAAAATTTTATTGTGGGAATTTGGAAATACAAATTAGAAGGGAATTTGTTGAAATACAAAGCTTTTGTTTCTGGGCTGAAAATATGAGCAGTATGTAGGAAGTCATCTTTTAAGTTTATTCAGTTAAAGCATATGTTGTCCTGTGCAACAAAAGAGGTTAAGTTTGTTGTCAGTGTCATTTAAGAGCAACAATTTCTATTCACAGCGTGTTAGAACAGCACAAACTGACAAAAGAACAGTGGGAAGAAAGAATACAGAACTGGCATGAAGAGCACAGGGGAATGTTAAGGTAATTATGTAAAAAAATGTTCACAACAGCTTTCATTATTATTAGGTTGTATATGGGGAGGTATTTGTTTGGGAAGTGGCTTTCTTTTATTCTGACCTAGGTAGGTAGTTATGAAAGACTTCCATGAGAGTTGAGTTTCCAGTTAGGTTGTTGGTTTACCTATATGATTTCTGCTAAGGCTGTCACCTGCTTTTGTCCACACTTGCCTGCCTCTAAAATGCATTTAGTATTTGCTTAGCTCATGGGGCAGAAAGACAGTGCAGTGATTGGACTCTACATGCATATTAGAGTGAAGAGCTCTTAAAAACATCTGAGCCAAACTATTTTAGAGAGAGATTTAATTCATAACTAATTTTACCCTAGCTGTTTGTGCAGTTCCCTTATCCTTACAATGTACTTATGATTTGCTGTCTAAACTATACCAATTTTTCTTCTTCATCAGGGAAGATTCTATGATGGAATACCTTAAGATAGCACAAGACTTGGAAATGTATGGAGTCAACTATTTTGAAATAAAGAATAAAAAAGGAACTGAATTGTGGCTAGGAGTTGATGCTTTGGGTCTGAATATTTATGAGCACGATGATAAGTAAGTGGGAAATACTCGTTTTGCAGTTCTGTCCTAGGAGTTGCTATCTGAGATTGTACAACCCCCACCTTGCTGCATGTTCAGTAGGATCTGGCAAAACAGGTTCTCCTTGTAATCTAAGAGGTAGAGAAAGAGAGAGAGAAGTTAACTGCCAGAATGTTTGAATTTTCAAGATAAGGGATGCAGAAGAAGGGAAAGGAAGAGCAGTTCTATGGAAGTTTAAATTTACATTGCTTTATATGGATTACTACAGCTAGACCATCTTTATATGATTTTTTCCTGTACTTTTCATTCAAAACATTCCCTTGGGTCAGGATAAAAGGACATTTTAAAGCTGAACAATTTACTTAATGAGAAACATTTGTAAGAGCCATAACAAGGACTGTAGATGTTGGGGCTTTAAAAACCTAGATATTTAAAAGTGAAACCTTTGAGACACCAAAGAAAATAGATCATTCATGTGTCCTGGTAAAGAGATCAAATCATCTCTTCTGCTTGAAGAGGGAAGAGCTGAAATGTAGGAAATATGAAGAATTTGGAAATAGAACAACAGACTTGCTCTTTTCTTTCTTTACGAGCACTTGTTAGTAGTATCTCATGTCAACAGACCGTTCACGGTGATTTGAAGTTACATGTGATATGTCAGATTCCAGATGGGAGCAGTCAACTTTAAATGTATATACTCTAACAAAATTCTGTAAGCCTTAATTGCCATTAGATGGCAATATAACTCCTGAAAGCAGGAAATATTCAAAATATTCAGATCAGATTGAGCTATGAGGCAATTTTTTTGGTATTTCCTGTCTCCTGATAGTTAGCAATCAAATACTTAAATATTTTCTGATATTTATAATTAAGATAATATGAATTGAAAAAAAAATGTGCTGACAGAAAAATATTTACTGTTATGTGGTTGATGCATAACATTGTAACAATTTCTGAATTTAATGTGTTTTGCTTAAGATGCAAGGGAAATAAATTTAACTTGAATTCTGTAAACGTAAGAACACATCTAAGCTAAACAGAAGTACGACATGACTGGAAGTTACTTTAATTTCAGTATTTGGAATGGCAATTTCTCACATTTCAATAGTTATTCTTTCAAGTGAAAATAGAGTTACCAATGCCATAAAAGGAATGAGTAAATGATTGCTATGTTTAGCATCTAGGTAATAGTAGTAGAATAAATCACAAATCAAAATTTCTATTGTTACAATGCTATGTAATTTATTAAAATGTAGTTAATTTGATGGAATATTTATCAAAAGAAAAATCTACCAAAATATACTTGAACTGTTGCTAATGTTTACATTAAAACATAATGTTGTAATATTCTAAATGTTGCTAAGTGTGATAGTGAGAATGGTGCAGTCATAAGCTTTATTGAACTCATATATATATAAAGTGCACATCCTTGCTGCCTCTAATGAGAACTTTTTCTCTCTGAAGGCTGACACCCAAGATTGGTTTTCCTTGGAGCGAAATAAGAAACATCTCTTTCAATGACAAAAAATTTGTCATTAAGCCAATTGACAAAAAGGCCCCTGTAAGTAGTGTGTACAATAGAATCACTTGCTATATGAAGGGATTTAAGCCTGTAGGGACTTGCTTTGGCATTAAGGCGTGTAATATTGGTGACATTTATTATTTTTGCTAATAGAATAGTAAGTAATCAAAACAAAATGTTCATTTTGAAATATGTGTGTTTATTTTCTCTCTTTCCCTTCTCATTGATACTTCTAAATTGTTGAGGGGTTTTAAGTCAACCAATACTTTGTGATGCATTGAAAAGACAGCATAAGATGCTGAATTCTCTTCCTCTTTCCTCCTCTGTTCTTCTTTTTGCCTTTTTTTTTTTAATTACAACAGCACATTTCATTATACTTTCTAGGTCAAATGACTTCTGAGTAGAGTAGAGAATAGTCTCATTTCTGAAAAAAAAAATAAACCAGCTAATTTCTGGAGTATTCAAGGTGCAATTTTGAATTTATCTTACAAGTCTCTGACAGTAAGTAGGCTTATAGATTATAGTGTTCACTTACTCAAAATATCAAAATATTTGTAAGTTTTAATTTAACAAATGCAAGAATGCAATAATGCTTTGAATCCTGTCTAAGTCTATTTTTTTAGGTTAATAGGTATACTGGAATTACTTTTTTTCCTAGGATTTCGTTTTTTATGCACCCCGTCTGAGAATTAACAAGCGAATTTTGGCACTGTGTATGGGAAATCATGAATTGTACATGAGGCGGAGGAAACCTGATACAATTGAAGTGCAACAGATGAAGGCCCAAGCTAGAGAAGAGAAACATCAGAAACAATTGGAAAGGTAATTAACAAACTTCCATGAAACAAAAAAAAAAAAATTCTGCCTTTTTAACAAGTCATAGAATATAGTATATCTTAGAATTCTAGAAAAGAGAGAACCGCTTTTCTTTCTGTACTGTGTAAGCGGGTTTGTGAATTGGCATGGCTCCCCTGTCTTAATATAAAAACGTATCTTTTTTAGGCTTTCAGCACAGTAATAGTAGCTGTATTGTTGTTCCCCACTATGTATTTTATGCAAATCTTACCTCTCTGTTGCTTGATTCTTAGGGAATTTTATGCTCTACGGTGAACCCTTAAGGCAAGTTCAGTGAAGAATGTCCTGGCTTACCTTTTGTGTATTTTAAAAATACTGTTGCTATCTCTAGCCCAGATGAAACATAATGCCTAAAATGCAGATATAATTGTGGATTTACCTGGCTGAACCAAAACCAAGGTTGATTATCAGTACTGTACACAAATTGTTCTTCTCTACAGTATTTTGAAGCAGAAACAGGATTAGAAGCATTTAAAATTGTCCTTCCTTGCTAGCTGAGTAAATTGAAAAATTGGCTACCTGCATCCAAAGAGTATCATTTAATATGCTGGAGAGTAAAAAAAACCCTTTTCACTATTTTTTTCAGAGCACAATTAGAAAATGAGAAGAAAAAAAGGGAGATAGCAGAAAAGGAAAAGGAAAGAATAGAGCGTGAAAAGGAGGAATTAATGGAGCGCCTAAGACAAATTGAAGAGCAAACAATGAAAGCTCAGAAAGGTGAGGTCACAGATTTCTTAAATCTAGTGACAGTGTTTAGTTTACAATTCTTTTTGTATGTCCGTGTCTTTTGTTACTTTGGGAGGGGGCTGTTTATTTTACTAATAGTGGCAAGAATTTAGTGGTGTTTTATTTGATATGAGAGATACTATTTTTCAGTGTTTAAATGATGGTGTGCATGGTTTTGCCTGTATCTTTTTAATATGAAACCAATTTCTAATGTAGAAAAAGTTTTGATTTAGTAAAAAAGAAAATTAATGCATACACGGTTCAACTCAGAATTATGAAATGCTTTAAAGTGCTGAACACCTGGAGTTGAAGGGAGCAGGGAAATTAGAGGGAAAGATTCAAAGTACTTTCTCTAGGATTTTTTTTAATTTAGCTTTTAATTTGGAAATTCCTTGTTCCTTCCTCCTTTCCTATTCCCTTGTAAGAGTTGAGAAATTGTCAGACATGAGTGACAAAACATGTAGTTTCACCAATCACAGTTCTTTGTATTTAAATCACCCTGTAGAGTCCCTGCCTCCATGACTTCCTAGTCCTTCCTCTCCATGTTATCTTTTTTTTTCCTTTTTCCCCTACTTCAAGTTTGGTTCACATTCATAACAGTTTTGTCACTCCTTTCTTTTCCCAACTCTTGGCTTCAAGCATCATAGAGAGAATCACTCTATGCAAATAAATTACATAAATTACATATGCCAGGCACTGCTCTCGAGCTCTACCCCTGCATTTTTCAGTCTTTCAATGCAGAACAGGTTGGGCACATCCAGACAGGTAACACACTAACTCTGCCGTGGAATTGTTTAGGGAGAGCTATTTGGCTCAGGACAAAATAGTGTCAGAGTGATTCTGGAGGTTTGACTACACATTTTCTCATAACTTTGTGAGCAATATAGCCTTATTTCTGGTGCAATACAAAATGTTCGTGTGGTGCTGCTCTTTTTAGCCTTCTATGCACACATGGAAAAGTTTTTATATAAATGGTCTGGGTTAGTTTTGTGTTCTCCATCTTCATGGGAAGATTTGTTTGTGTTTTTAAATAGCTTTGTTTTATTTAATTCTAGGTACTGTATTTGTAGAACCCCACATACTTGCAATGCTGTTCATTTAATTTTATAACCTAGGTAATAGTTGGCCTGGGAAACCAACTGGAGAATAACGGTTACATTACTGCTTAACACTAGAAGTACAAAGATGAAGCATGTGTCAGCATACCTGGGGAGGTGCTTTTGTGGTATTAAAGCTTGTGGTGAAGGCACAATTTGGTGAAGGGAATTTTATCATTAGAACGAGCAAAGAGCTTTAGAAAGACTTTTTTCATAGTCACCTCGTTTTTCTCCTCAGGGGAGGAGTATAATTTTGTCTGTGTAAACCTAACCTTGCAGTACTCCTAGATTATTACTTCTTCCTGTTTCACTAAGGGTTCTGCCCTTAGATTTCAATATTTTGCTATGCAGGCAGCTGGACAGCTATTATCTCTCCCTTGATTTAAAATTTTCCTCCTCTGATATACAAAGAATTTTTCTGACCCTTCCAGGGGGTCTTAAGTCATTTTGCTGGAGGCATGTGCCTAAACTTTCAGCTGTGATTAAGAAATCTGTCAGGCATTTCAATAAAGAAGAAGAGTTTGTTTGCTTTCTTTAAAAGAGTGATTTAATGTACATGAAATATCCTTATGGCAGGACCACATGCATGTATATGTACATGTATTTGGTGTGTAGTTCTGTCAGTGAGGTGACACTTTTCTGAAACACTAGGCTTTCAGAAATGTCAGGTGAGATGAAGGATATCCAAGGAATATCTTAAAATGGGGGGAAACCAGACATGGAATGGGGTAACATGCTCAACAGCTTTTCTTAGCTTGAGGTGGTCTTGGGAATCTTGGTTAGTGTTCTAGGTTACTTTATTTTGGGCATATTACAGCTGGTATCTGTGATATGTATGAGGAAGAGCTAGGTAGTGATACCTTGTCTGCAAACTCCTTTTGGCAGAGCTAGAGGAGCAGACTCGAAGAGCTCTAGAACTGGATCAAGAACGGAAGCGTGCGAAAGAGGAAGCAGAACGCCTGGAAAAGGAACGTCGAGCAGCTGAAGTAGCCAAAGCTGCTCTAGCCAAGCAGGCAGCTGATCAAATGAAGAACCAGGAGCAGCTAGTAAGAAACTTTTTTCCCTCAAAATAGGATTAAAATTGGAAAAGACAGTTGAAAATTTAGCCTTTGCCCTTGATTATATCAAATGAAGAAGTACATTGAAACACAAAGGTACTTTAGATACTGTTACAGATTGTTGTGGGAACTGTTAGAAAACTGCATTAGGCTTGCCACTGCTTTGCAAGGCAAAAATAAAACTCTGGATCTGTAGGAGATTAAAAGACCACCACCTTTCAGACTGACAACACTCATTACATTCTCTTTCTAATAGTCTCAGGCTTATTCAGCTGAGAACAAGAGTAGCTTCCTTCTGCAGCCCTCTGGGAAGCTTGTTCTCTGAGGCAGGTTTGTTCTGAAGCTTGGTGGTGGAGAGTTGGTGACACTGCTATTTGTTGGGGGTTTTTTGTTGCTTTTCCTCTCCCATTGTCAGTATTTGCAGTGTCTTCTCACATTGTGGTAGACTACTTCTAATTCAGGATTTGTGCATAATAATCAAGAAAGGCATGAAAACAGAAGGAATTATTTCTCAACTATAAATGAGCTTTTGATATTTTGATCTTCTGTAAACTTGGCTCATAATTCTGATGACAAGATTTAGCTTAATAGTACTGAGATTATGATCCAGAATCATAATCTTAATGGTGGGACCATTAAAGTTGTATTAGAATGAAACAGCCTGAAATGCTAGTTTGTAATGACAGCTTGCTGTTTTCCAGCAAGCTTTGGAAGTGCAGAAGAGAAATATTTTTTATTCTGGATGTATTTCTGTTAGGCAAGAGTAGTCTGATTCATTTCCTCTGTCATGTGTACTTAAAATTTTTATTTTTCACAGAGAACTGGTAGATGGTAACTCACTCTTTTCAAGCTGGATCATAGCAAAGGCTCTGGTTTCTTCCACTGCAAAGCCAGACTGATACCAAATTAAAACTTCTTTGTTCTTTGGTTTGTTTCAGGCAGCAGAAATTGCTGAATTCACAGCCAAGATTGCACTTCTAGAGGAGGCCAAGAAAAAGAAAGAAGAGGAAGCTTCAGAATGGCAGCACAAAGTAATGAGCCCATGCTGTGTGAAGTCAGAACTTCAAAGAGGCTAAGGGAAATGAGTGTGGAAATTTCACTAGAAGTCCTTGGGGTCAAATCTCTCTTTCTGTTAGGCTTCAGAAAAGTCTTAAAGGTTTTTGTCCTCCAGTCTACTGAAGCCAGCCTATGCTTCTGTTTAACTCATGTCTTACATATTACATAATCATGAAGGGGGGGAACATTGTCTTCACAAAGGTATGGTCAAAGATTAGAAATTGCTTCCTTTTGTGTGATGGTGAAATAGATTGGAGCTTTGTAATAGAGAGGAAAACACCTCAGGAGGGTGGTGTGAGATTTGATGGAAAGCTGAACCAAAACAGTTAACAAAGGCATGTGAAATGCAGCTGGGCAAAAATTTAAAGCAAAATAGTATCTCTTCATAAAATCTATAATTAGCTATGGAATGTGAATACTTACTGTGCATGGTTTCCAAAAGGGTTTGAACAAATTTTCATAAGTTCTGGTTAAGTATGAAATTTGAAGTCATCACCTTTGATCTAGGAAATCCCAGAGCCTTAAATTAGCCTCCTTAAAAGGAAAGTTGGAAAACAATTGGTATGATTGCCCATTCCTTCAGTCTTTTGTTTACTGCTGGAAATAGCTGGACCCTAGTAGAGCTTATTTTGAGCCATATCTGGTGGTTTTTACTCTATGTCTCTATTTGACAATTTTCAGTGTGTAAGCTAGTCATATCAGTTATAAAGAACAGTTTAGTGTGTCTGAGAACATCTCAAATTTTTATTTTGCTGACTCTTGAAAAGTCATTTTAAAAGATGCTAAGTACTGTTTACTGTATTTAGGCTTTTGCAGCCCAAGAGGACTTGGAAAAGACCAAAGAAGAACTGAAATCTGTGATGTCTGCTCCTCCTCCACCTCCACCCCCACCAGTTATTCCTCCAACAGAGAATGAACACGATGAACATGATGAGAACAATGCTGAAGCCAGTGCAGAACTGTCTTCTGATGGTGTCATGAATCACAGGAGTGAGGAAGAACGGGTAACAGAAACACAGAAAAATGAACGTGTTAAGAAACAGCTCCAGGTAATGAGGATTCATAGCTGTATGAGCACAATTCAGGCTTTGGGTTTTCATCCTTCTTTTGTAAGAAATTTCACTGATGTTATGGTCTGCCAAGGAAACGGCTTCTTTATAATTTATTAGGTTTATTGCCAGTTTACCAACCAATATTGTTCATAGTGTTCTAAAAATGGAGTGTATAGCAAGATTGAATGTAGGATTGTGCTTTATAGCTTTAAAGTGTAAGTATGCTGTTGCATTGGCCAGTAAATGTTTCTAATAATTACATCATTTCCAGAACTCTGCAGTTAAAACATAATGCTTTCATTTTTCAATACCAAAACTAATTAAGTGGTATGAACAGATGCTTGCTTGGTAGTATTTATGTTTGTTTGTAGTCACTCATAGGTATTGTAAATGGGTGTAATTTGAGTTTTTGCATTTTGGATTATTCTTATTTCCCTAAAACTGAGCAACTCCTCCCAGGCCAAGTCTTATCCCTCGAAACATAATAATCTGTAGCAGTGGTAGCCCTTTTCCTGGTTACAAAATGTTTATTTGGGAAGAAAATAGAAGAAAAGGAAAGCTGCCACTTTGTCTGGTAGCATTGTCTTAGTATCTTGTATGTGTAGTATTCTTGCTTGGTCAGTCAGTGACCAGATGAGGGAGATAAGTCTTTAGTTACAGAAAAATTGAAATATAAGGTGGTTTTCCTGCTTTATCCTGCTGGTCCCTTTCTGCTCGGATTTTATGGTGTATGAGGTGCTTTTTTTTATATAGTTTGATGTTTACAATCATGTAAGGAAAGAATCCTATGCTCTCTTTATCTTTCCTTCTGCATTCCTTCTGATAGACCTCACAACTTGAGTTACTGAGGAGCACAACAAGCATTCCATAGGTTGGCATTCAAGAAATTCTTATCCAGATTGCAGAATAGTTGTTATCAGAAACTCCAGAACTGTTAAAGGATTAGTCAAAGCACTTAAATTCAAATATTTTATTCAACAGGCTTTAAGTTCAGAGTTGGCCCAAGCCAGAGATGAAACCAAGAAAACACAAAATGATGTCCTTCATGCTGAGAATGTTAAAGCAGGCCGCGATAAGTACAAGACTCTCCGGCAAATCCGACAAGGCAATACAAAGCAGCGTATTGATGAGTTTGAAGCAATGTGAGAGCTGGTATTTTGCGTATATGTTCCTCGTAAAGCTGAACCACCAACAGAGAAAAAAAGCAGGCCTTTGCAGATTTGATGGATTGCACCCCACTTTGCCAAAGCACTTAATACCAGGTTGACTACAGTGACTAGAAGACAAATTTAGGGGAAGCTATTCAACAGTAAGGCAGTCTGTTAACCCTAGGTTTTGGGTGGGGGGAGTGTGTGGAGGTTAAGAGCAGGTTTTTCCCCTTTGTGTTTTCAGTTCCATTGTTTGTTTGGGTTTTTTCCCCACTTTGGAAACAGATGTGAAGTACTTAATGACTGACAAGTGTATATATTGCGTAAACATTAAAAAATAGAAAGAAAAATGGAACTGTACCTAAACTGGATAGGTACTATTTCAGTATGAAGTTTAAAATTAGTTTTCAATGTAGCTACTCCATTAAGAGTTTAATACTGCTCACTTTCAGTTTTGGTTGTGGGGTTTGTTTTTTTTTTCTTGTTTTGGGGGTTTTTGTGTTTGTGGTTTTTATTATTTTTTCCCCAAGTGAAATTCTTTGGTGTTTCATGTCCTGTCATCATTGATGGTTTTCTTTGCCTACCTGTTCACAAAGGTCTGGATGGCAGGTGGTAGTTCCAGGATATGTTTTTAAATGGAACACTACCTGTGGGCAGCACATGGCTGCTGATAGGCTTGAGTAAGTATTGCTTTTCCTAGCTGATTCTTTTAGATGTGCAAAATGTTCCAACGCAGCAAAGAGGGAAAAAATAAACAAAGCTTAATGTGCTATTTGCTTGTAATTATTTTATTTGCAATAGGGAGATCTGGACCTTTCTGGCAAGGGAGCATATGAAAACATCAGTCCCAGGGAGGGGACAGTATCCTACCTCACTACTATGTACATGATGACTGGTCCTTCAAACACCATGAAAATAACTGTTTAAATTGACTGTCACTACACAGTAACATCAAAGATTGCTAGGAGCCCTTACTCCTAGGATTTTATTTTACTTTATTATGGATTTATAATGCTAAGTACTGTCTAACTGCCTTCTGTTGAGTTTAAATTGTAAAAGCATCTGGTGTGTTTTAAAGCTGTAACCTGTCACTGGTATATTATATTCTGGGAGGGGTGTAGAATGTGTGTGTCAGTCAGTTTGGGTTTCAAATACAAAACGAAACTTCCCAGATTTGGAGTAAAAGTGTTTGTAGCTTCAGTTTTCAATGAAGCTAGTATTGTAATTGTCATATCTGATGTCAGATTAAGTCCTTTCCCTCTTGAAAAGGAAACCTGCTCTTTTGAGAAATTTGCGTAGAAATTGAACTTTAGTAATAACTTTGCAGTTAATGTGGACTTCAGTTACTCCCTGTGTTAGAGTACCCTAGTAAGTATCAACAGTGGAAGAACCTAGGTTTCTCTGAGGATGGTTCAGCTTTTTTTCTGTTTGATATTATGCACTCATAAATTTACACTCATCTATTAAAATTTGCCATTTTATTAAACATTTTTTTCATGCACAATAGGTCTAAATTTCTCATGAACAGTCCAACCAAGTTTGGTTTTTTATTTTGCAGAATAAAAGTTTGGCTATGTGGGGTGACATCATGAAAATTAAATAAAGATACATTAATATATTTTTGGTTTGTGGGGCTAAACATATCTGCTTGACCTTGAAGACTGATGTGCAGATGCTGTGCACATGGTTTAAAATGCTTGGTGGAAGTTGGTGTTTCAACTTGCAGTGCATTGTAAGAACAGTTTTTGTTTCACAGGCTTCATACACCGAAGCTTCAGCAAATTTCTGAAGTATTTGAACAGTTTGGCATGGCAGGTGAAATACTGTGCTTCCAGTGAGTTTTCATTTTTCCCTGAAAAGTGTGCACTAACACTGATCCATCAGTTTCAGTGTTTGGAAAAAATACCAGTAAAGATTGTTGTTCATAAATCTACAACATGTAGAGTAGGACTGAATGGATTTGATCCATTTATAAAGCTGTGTGATTTTTTTTTTTTTTAATTCGAACAACCAGGAAAAACCATTTGTAATACAGGTTTTCACAATGAACAAAGTGGTAATAGCTGCTGTCACCAGCAGCTGGGAACACTTTCTGGTGCAGAAATACTAAGAATACATCTAATGATTACTCGGTGAAGTAATTTTCCACATGCTTTTTCTTTTAGCATCATGTTTTGTGTTGTACAATTAAGCTACAATTACATCTACTATTTTGGATAACATTCATTGGTTAACAATAAAGAGATACAGTTAATTTCTCTGAGGTCCATTGTTGTTATTTAATGCCCCTTTTTTCTGACCGCTTTACTGAGCACAGTGCAATAGCCTCTCTTTCCAGAGCAGTGTGGAAATTTTGTTCAGCTTTTTGTTTCACACTCTGGTCAGAATGAAATAAAAAAAATCAAATTGTACCCCTAGAGAATGGTATTTTGCTTAAGAAATTACCACATACAGTTAGGAGGAAGCACTGGTGTTTGTCAATTCAAAACAGGATGTGAATCATCACAGCAAATTTGCTCTCTTGAGAACAGAGGGTAATTTGGCCATACAAGAGCTCTGTGGGTACGTAAGAACTTTCAATCACTGCCTACTTATTGCATAGCCCCAGGTTAAGTGAAATTTAGTTTAATGGGTCAATATCTTAATTATTGTGAAATCTTGATCTGTTTGTTTTTTGGCTTTTTATTTTTTTGATACTGTACCTTATGGTAGACAGTGCTGTCAAACACATGCATGGCCATGTGTTTTAAACAATGGCAAGTTAATGGGCTTTTCTTTAATACACTTGATAAAGACAGGAACAGTCCCATGTAAATAGGTGTACAAGTAACCTGCTAAAACGTTCTCACATAAATTAGATCTCCTTGCAAGTGCCTTTCCATTCTCTCTTGAATTTGTTTGGCCTTGCACAATTGCCATGAGGAATTAAAACTTGGTACTTGTAAACATGCATATTTCTAGTTTGATACTTCCCTCTTGTTGGAGCCCCTCCTGCTGAAGCCTTAGCTCTGAGGTTTCTCACTTGCTGGAGAGGTTAGAGAGCTTCTGCATAGGTATGTGGCTTCCCAGTAGTGTGGTTGAAAAGGGAGACAAGTGCTTTGAAAGATTATTTTTTCAAAAATATGCTCTTGAGTTGGAGAGAAAAAGATGCAAAATAGTGCCACTATTACAATAAAACAGAATGCCTTGTTGTGCAAGAAGATGTTCTGTCTTCTTGAAGTAGTCCACTCTCTCACATCAAAACCTACATTTTCTCTCACTTGTGCCCGTATGGAAAGCGTTATAGTGCTTTTGCATTTTTCTTAAAACATGTTCTCTAGAGTTCTTCAAATTACCTACTTTCAACAAAAAGGAGGTTTGTTCTAAAGGAGGTATTTCAAACTTCTGAATAAAAAGTACCACAAATATTTTCTCTAAATTTTTAATGAAAATAGATTAAAATAGTGCTTTTGAATAGGAACTTATATGCAGGCATTTTCCATGTCTGTCTACTTATGGATAATCTAAGAAGTTGTTCTGCCCAAGACCTCAGGGGTTTTTAACAATGATGTGATGATGTATCCAAGTGGGCTGAGGTAGTTGATCCTGGTGTTTGCAAATATACTTAGAGTAAAAATGGCAACATGAAATTGAAAGCTTCCTTACAAAAGAGCAAAGTTCACTTATTAATAGAAGTTGTCTCATACACATAATTTAACTTATCTGGGCTGGGAGATAAGATTTTCCTGGAAAATGCAGTATGGAAAGTGTCAATGTATCAACATACAAACAGTGGTTATTTCTTTGACCCCCTTGGGGCACATATTGCTGTTTGTGCTTGTTGGTGGAGGGTACCTGCTTCCCAGTGGGAATGCTCTGCTGCCTGGGTGGCTGAGGAGATGCTTCTGGCTGGTGGCCATGGGCACCTGCCAAGTGCCATATCCCACTGCTCCCTTCCCAGGCAGCACAGTCCAGTGCCTTTCCTCCCCACAAAACTGGTCTGCAGGCAGGGGAGTTCTCCTGGCTGCTCCTTTTCCCAGTTTGGGGACCCAATCCGCAGCAAGGGGCAACTTAAAGCTGAAGGGCTGGTGTGATGGTGGAGGGCTCAGAGAGGGGAGAACACCCTGAATGATGCAAATGTGCACTAGATTCCCTTACTGGCTCATTATTTACTTGTGTGGAGGACTCCTTTTCAGCATAGTCCTGTGGCAGGTGTGAGACCAACAATCTGCTTAGCAAATTTAGCAGCCAATTTTCTGGAGCAAGTTGTACTTTTCATTTCACCGAGCTGAGTCTTGATCCAGTTGCCTGATTTTGTTTTGATTCATGGAGTTTGTCACTTGTGTTCGCTTTACTGTCTGAGTTGATAAACTGCCACTTTGGAGTGCTATTAAAGAAGCTTTGCTTTGCTTTGCTTTTTTTTTTTTTTTCCTTCCTTCCACCCAAGAGATTGCTGCCATATCAAATGTATGTGTTTTGTTCAATGTGAATGAAGTGGAGTCACCAAGCCCAAAAGACTTTCTCACCAAGCTATGAAATTTCTTCAGAAGGGACCACAATACTTGCAGCAGTGCCTCAGGAAGAGACAGATTATGTCCACATAGCTGATACTTTAGGGAACAGCAAAGGTAGCAGGAGGAAACAGAGCATTTTGAATTGCTGGTATTCCATGAGGCGTTTATATTGGCTTTTGCAAATAATATGTCAAGAGTGTTTCTGTTCACAGCAGTAGGCTTTAGGCAGCAGAAGAAACGAGGGGAGATGGAAATGCACATCAAAGGAGGCGGCCTGGTTGGTGCAAATGTTCCTAATGCACGTGTGCATAAGAGTTAATGTTTCCTGTGCTATGGATAAGTGGATCAGGTGAAAAGAGATCAAGCTCAGAGGTAGGACAATTGCACTGCTTTTTCTGCTTATTTGTTTTTGTTTTTTTAAATTTGTTTCTTTGTTTGCTTTTAAGCTGCCTTATTTACAGATGAGGAGTTGCCATTATCTGAAGGCTTTTAGAAAACCTGCTGCCCAGCACTTAAAGGTCTTGGAGTTCTTAAGGCCACGTGCTCCCAGCCTGGCCTCTGTGTTATAGTTATAACTTCCTCTGCAGTGTGGTAATTTTTCCCCAGCACATTTCTGCAGGGCCAGGAGCTGTGTACATGCAGGGTTCTGCTGCCCCACTGCTTGTTCCAGCAACACGAAACCCATGTGTGCCCCTGTGAAACAGTAATCCCTCCACCAGTGGGATCTTGTATCCACAGCTCCCTACAGCCTCAGCTTTCACACCTCTTATTCACCCTCGAGTTCTTCTTTAAACTTGATACAGTATTTAACTTCTTAATCTGTGGCTTCAGTAACATTCTGCTGAATTAAACTTATGGTGAATGGTTGACTACTGTATCAAATGCTTTCTTAAAATATATCAATGAGCCACACTTTTATTCAAATAGCACTTCTGATTAATTAATAATCTCTGTGAATATGGTAATTGCAGTTGTGTTGCCAGAAAGAGATTCATTTGCATTGAGATCGAGGTGCAAAACTTTTCTGCCAAGTCCATTTCAGTCTTCAGCGAATTTGAGAAATAACATCCAGAATACACAGATGAGTCAGCCCTGATCCCAACTGCCTTTACTGCTGGGAACAAATTCATTTACTTCCAAATGAGCAGATTCATTGTTTGAGATGCAGGTAACCTTGTTCACACATCAGAAAAATCTCTAAAAATTTTAAGAAATCTTCACACCATTAATCAGCACTCCACTGTTTGTTTCATGTCCTTAACAGTGTTTCTTCAGTTTAATTCACTTTTTGAATTCTTGGATCTCTTCTCTTGTGAACAGTGTTTTGGGAATCTGTCTCACTGCTCAGTGCCAGTTGTACTTTTCCATACCATTTGGAAACACAGCTCTTTCTTCTTTTGCATTTGGGATCTTAGTGTTGTTTTCAGCAAAGCCAGTGAACTCATCATCTTCAAATTTAGAACTATTACTGCTGCTTCTCAAAATAGTCTTTGGATTAATTTTGCATGCATGTTCTCTTACCAGACATGCATGGCATATGCCACCTTATAGCATAAATAATTGTATTGATTAGTTAATAACTGCTGGTAGCTTTCTGGAGAAAATGTCAGAAAACAAATATGTTAATGCAGAATCTGAATCATGGTGTTTACACCCATGAGGTTCAGCTTTGAGCCCAGCTCTGCTCACATGCACAAAGGAGTATGTGGGAGAGAGAGAAATTCTGTGCTTGCATTGTGTAGCTCATCTGGCTGTCTGGACTAGGCAGGAGAAAGCACTGGAGCAGGATGGTTATTCCTGCTCAAGCAGCAGAGCTGTCAGGCACAACTGCATGGTGCTGCAGCTTTGCTTTTCTGCACAACAGGTGTCCTGGATATAAAAAAAAAAAACAAACAAACAAACAAAAAAAAAACACAGAAAAACCCAAAAACAAAACCAAAAAAACAACAACAACAAAAACCAGCCATGAAATAGTTGGCTTTTCCTGTGGAGTCCTAAATAAGGCTTATTTATTGTTATATTCCTGTCTGGCTTGAACGTTCTCTGCAGGTCACTCTTGTAAAAGCTGAACTCCTCTATAGCATAAGCACAGGTACCTGAGAGCAGGAGTCAGGTGTCCCATGGTTCTTCAGCCTGCCCTGTTGTCCTGATTTAGGGCAAATTTGGGAGAAAATCTCCAAAGGGGTTTGTCTAGAAAGCAAATTCAAGTGGTCCCTCCCCCAGCTGGTTCGGGAAAATATTTCCTTGAAGAAAAATGGAAAAAACTGTTTATTTAACAGGCAAAGCATTCACCAGTACAAAAAAAAAACCCCAAAAAACAAAACAAACAAAAAAACCCAAAACATAACAAAAAAAAACCAACCAAAAAAAAACCCCAACCCGAGAACAGTATTAAACAATTAAACCTCTTGCCGCTCCAAAGAGATGATAAATTCAGAAAGTCCCCTTCATGGGCTGTAGCTCACTAGCTAAAACTAACTAAAAAAGCAAAAGGACAGCTCTGTCCTGCTGTCTGTCTGTCTATCTGTGCACAGACAGCCCAGTCCAGGAGCAGGAATGTGGAGTGAGTGCAGCTTCTGAAAACAAACTGCACATTTCTTCTCTCTCCCTGCTTTGCTCTCAGAACCAGTCCTAAGGGTGCACAACTTCTTTCTGGATTAAACAGACGAAAGGGGATACGAGCATCATAGAGTCACCCCAGGACATCTGTCTGTAAACACAGTGGCAGGTGTGGGGGAAAATACCTGTCTCTGTTCATTGTAATAGAGGGCCATGAAAATAAATCCTGGAATTCTGCTTCTTTCTAGCAGTGGCTTCTGTATGCTTTGAGATGGTCCTTTCATATGTGCTTCTCCCAGTCTTCTTTGAACTGGCTCTTATGTCTCATTCTCTTTGCTTTTACTGCTTGGTTTTGGTTTGGGCTTGTCTTTGTTTTGTTGTTTTCTTTTTTTTTTTCCTTCTTGTTAATGTGTCATGCCTTTTATTTCATCTGAAGAACAGATTTCAGTTTACATCACCAACAGTTTCAATGCAATTAAATAACTTTGTTTCAGTATGAGAATGCAAATTAAGACAGGGAAGGAAGATGTTGCATAATTATTAGTTTAAAAACATTGTGAGGGTAAGTTTAAGCCCGAAGTCCTAGCAAAAAAATATGGTGCACTTAGCTAACTAATTAGACCTTAGACTCAAGGAGAAAAATGGAGGCAGACAGCTAGGTATGACTAGGTGGACTTCTCAAACTAAATTCATTATAGAAAAGTACTTTGGTACAACTCACATGGCTTTTTATTTATTTGCATTTGCTGGATTATTTTGAGAGCACTGGAGAAGAAAATACTGAATCATTCTTCAGTCATATTTCCCTTAATTACTTCTGTTGTGTCTTATTCCACCAATTTAAGAGTAAAAATGCTTTTTTTTCCTTCTCCAGCAATTTTGTAAAATTATGTTTTGCCTATGACACTGAAATTATCTTTGCAATCTGGAGCTTAATGGAAGAAACTATTTTCTGAGGAAGAGGTATCATGATTTGTTTTGTGTTTAACTGAGCTTGATAATTTATATGTATGTGTATATATGCACATATATATTAAAAATGTATAGATAGCATTGTTAAACTGGAAATTTCTAATACAGCATGTGGCATCAGGCCTTGTAATGGCTGTGTTAAAGTGAAATGTAAAATTGCTACTTATAGGAACTTTGATCTTGAATTGTTTTAAAAATGAGACTTTTTAAAACTGTGTTTAAAATACAATTTTAAAAATATCTCAGCAGACAGAGTGAATATGGTTCAGGTTTGTTCTTGGTCTCAGGATCAAATCTACTTATGTGCATGTTTGATTTTAGCCACCTGTGAAGGACGGCTGTTCCTGGGGATCTCTCAGTACCAGGAAACATTTCACTGGTTTCAGTGGTGCCTTCCCAGCCTACAGTTTCACTCACTGACAGAAACCTGTTTCTTCTCCCCACCCATGTCCAGGAATTGCTGTCTGACTTTTAAAACACCAGTCTTAACCACATGCCTTATTTGCTTATGGTCAAGCCCTGGAAGTTCTTGCTGACTTTCTGTGCCAGAAAATTATCTGTGAGGGAAACAGGCTGTGGCAGAGAATTTTGATGTTCCTACACGTTACATGCTGTACCTCCACTCATAAATGAAAAAAAAAAATCCTATTGAAGGCTTCATTTTTTTGAATTGATGTTCATTCCCTATGTTTACTAATATCAAAGAAAATTTGGTTATTTACTGTTTTTCCTGATTAATTTTGAAGTATTATGATATATTGCTGCTTACAGCTGAAGTGTTTCTTTCTCCAAAACAATCAGAATGAGATGTTCACAACAAAGGAAGGTTCACATAGGAAGGTTGGATATAAAATACTGGTTATTCTTTGCCTAGTCATAATATATTTAAGGGAATCATTCTCTGAAAGGAAAACGATTTTCCAGCCACTTCAACAATGTTTTTCTCTACATGGAAAATGTAAATTTTTGAAATGTGTCTCCACTCAAGTAAGTTTTGACTCATTATAATGATTTCCACCAGAGAACTTTAAACTTTAGGAGAGAAATAAAATTGAGAGAGATTCTTTATGCTGTACTCACCTTTTTCTCCAAAAGGCTCGTGCAAAGGAACAAATGGAATAAACTAAATGCCAGAGCTTGCTCAGCAAACAGCACGTGTGCTGTGCTAAAAGGAAAATACGTCTGAAATCATACTGGCTGTGATTGAATGTTCTACAAATATGTGCTGTATTTGGTGTATTTGTGCACAAAGCATTTTATTTCAGCCATCTTTGGGAGCAGTTTTAACACAATCTCTGTTGCACTCACATGTGGTTTGTGTTACCTGCAAGAGTGGATTGGTCCTTTAAAACTACCCTGGGTGGATTTTCAGTTAGGTTCTTTGTAATGCTAAAATTTGATACTAAAACTGAACTGCTATCTGCAAAAATTTGGCATAGAAGAGTACGTAGAGAGTTGGACCTGCTCTTCAAGCTGAAAGCTTGTGAAGGTGGGTTCTGGGTGTCCCTGGGTGCCTTGGCCACAGGGGTCGTGTGTTTCTGAAATCACTTTGTTTCTGATTCTCCTTCGTTCTGTTGACACCTTAGGAACAAAGTTCAGTCAGAAATTAAATATGGAATAGCTGCAGGAAGTGAAGCATGGCTCATATGATGTTGCTGCATATTTCTGTCTATTGTTTAGTATCCTTTTGCTAAATCTTTTTGATCTCTCTGTGTCTTTCTGTGCAGGTTACAAAAGTACGATCTCTTGCAACCCTTAGGATAGGAGCAAGGTAAAGATCTGCAGAAGACCTGGGGTCTGCCAAGGCCTGCTATTGCACTTCTGTAAATCTGGACAGTGTACAGTGCTTTAAATTAGGTGCCTGGTCTGTGAAGAGTTTTTGGAAGGACCAGGAAGTGCTGTTACAACATTTCATTAGTGTTTGATTCTCTCATGGTCTCTGAATCTTTCCTTTGTCGTCTTTTCCCAGGAGAAAATTAGCTCTTTGAAGTATTTAAGCTGTTGTTCTTTCCAGGAAAACAGGAAATAATACTAATGTGTTAATCTTTAACTTGTAATGGGATGTGCTAGAGTAATGTGACCCTCCAAAGTGCTTGGGGCATCCTGTAGGCTTTGTCCACAAGTGATGTAGTGTGGGAAGCCTGACTTACATCCAGCCTGGGTAAAGTGAAATGACAGTAGATACTTTCCAAGTTTTATTGGTTTTCTACACAATTTCTAATAGCCTTGATGATACCTGAAGAGTGTCAGATAATTTTCTAATGTAAAAATCCCAGTTTAATATGTCTGTATATACATTCCCAGTGTAAGCACCCCGTTGCTCCTTGCCTTTTTGTATGCTGTCAGGATGTGCATACTGTGTATACGTAACTGCTGGACTGTGCACCCTGCACAAAAGCCTGAATAAATGGGTTTTAACATTCATCCAAAGAATCACTATTCATTTGATGATCAGTGGTGCTAGTGGATTTTCTTTCACTTCTCTGACAAGGGTTAATTAATTTTGTAGGACTAATCCAAAGTGGAGTTTCCAGATAAATATCTGGGTGCTACGACCAGGTAAGCCAATGAGAGACTTTATTTGCAAAGAATGGATTACTCTTGAAGGAAAAGACAGCTGTTAATTAAGGAAGCTGTTAACTGAGTAAATAGACACCCAAATTATTCTCAAATCCGCTAGCAGCCCCGGGAATATGCCAAACTTTGGTATATTCCTCAGAGTGAACTTTGTGTTCCTTGCAGTGCCTTCTTGCACAATGGCCTCCTGCACTGGGAACTGTGCCAGCAGATCTCTCAGAGGACCTGGATCTGAAGCAGCAGTTGCCAAAGCCTCCAGCATGTGCCCAAAATCATTGGGTGGTAACCACCCAAGGAGGAAGCTGCCCCGGGGCTCTGCAAGCATCCCATGGACCTGGGAGCTGCCTTGGAGCTGCTGCTGTGCCTCCTGTAGGCAGCACCTCTGGCAGCAGCGCTCCAGCTGGCCTCAGGGAGGAGGGGCTGTGTGCCCTGGACCCTCCATCCTGGCAGGATTGGGAGCCACATCCCCCACAGCTCAGGGCTGCAGGTGGGTAGGGTGGGCAGCAGGTCGTGGCCAGGCTCCTGCTGAAACCCTTGCAGAGACAGGGGCTGTCGAGAAGGAAGCCTCCCCGGACTGGGAAACCAGCACAACACCAGCTGAAACAAGGTCCTGGCTCCGCCCTTGGAAGACAAGTTTGGGTTTAGGATGCCAAGAAGAACATAAAATCTGAAGTTGTGGAGTTTCAGGGTCTGATTTGCACACATAGGCCAGCACTGGGGTCTTGGGACTGGCTCAGCACATGAGTGATTATTTAAAATTGTTTCTGCAGCAGTTGCTCAGGGGACCAAGGCACAGTGGCCTCCCTGGGTTTTATGTCTAGGAAGTGTTTCTGCTCTAGCTGCTGCTTGGAGCTGCCTTCGTTAGGACTGTGCTTGCTTCAGGCACCAACAGTTAAAGGTACTAAAACCTTTTTGTGCAAACATTTCTTTAGTGCCACCATGAAACGTTCCTGAGGATTTTGTCTAGTGCTGCCCTGGCTGCCTAGGATGCTTTCTAGCTTCTCTAGTCAGTCCATTAGGTGGATGTCCTGCAGATCAGGAATTGGGCAAAATGAAGTGTACCTTAGCAGCCAGGTTTAAAACCAGAAGCACGAAAACAGAGTTTGTGATAGCAGGAAAGCTCTGGGCTCCCTCTCACTGTTGCTCGAGCTGGCCTGGCGTGGCTCTGACAGTCGGATTGTCAGCTCGTTAGCTGGACGTGCAGGGTCAAACCTGCTGCTTGTAGCCAGCAGGAGCTGGTCCGGGAAGGGGTGGCAGCTGCTGCAGGACCCAGCCTGGGAACAGCGCCTGTCCTGCTGCGGCAGCCGCTTTGGATGAGCAGGAATGGCCGGCACTGGCCGCAGTCTGCCCTGCCGGGAAGGGCGTGAGGGCCGGTCCTGCCTCTGCTCAGGCACAGGAGCTTTCTCAGTCGCCGCCCCGGCAGTCAGGATTTTGCCCTGGTTAGGATGTTGTTGGAATTGCAGATTGGTAATTACCTGTAGGTAAAGGTCTGTCTGAAATGTTGTAGCAGAGTTGTACGATGAAAAATGCTATCCAGCAGGGCAGGAGAGAGTGAATTCAGTCATGGCTGTGAATGGCTGGCATCAGAGAGCTGTGCCTGGTCTGTAAGGCAGGAAGCAACTCGATTGCCACTTGATACGGTGGTGTCCTTGCTTGTCCCTCTCTCCTCCATGCTATTTCCACACTTGATGGGTGGCCAGCAGCTTTGCTTCTCCTTGTAGTTTATCCTGGACCTTTCCTCTAAATTCACCGCTGGTCTTTGCATCTGTGCCTGCAGCAGGGTGTGGATTTGGAAGTAGCTGGTGGCCCTGGCTAGGTGGGCAAGCAATCGATGGAGTGCAGACACCCTGAGTCTCACAGCTGAGCCACCTCACTGCTCTGACTGCAGAGGGCAAGGTTGTAAACCTGCAACCATTTGGGGTTTTCTTCCCAGTTTTTGTTGTGGTGTGACTGAAGTTCTGCTGCCGCTTGGCTTTCCATAGTGGCTGTGCCCCGAGGAGTTAGAGAGTGAAGCCTGCCTGCCTCCTACGGCAGCACTTGCTGGCCTCAGCTGGGGGCAGGTATTCCATTCAATTATTTTAAATGGTAAAAGGTGGGGTGAACAACTTAACTTGCATTAGAAGTCTGATCCAGGTTTAGAATAGGGTAGCAGCCCCATTTCCTGGCAGCACATGGCACACTAACACTTTCCATTTTTATCATGCTGACGTCTTCCTTTTTCCAAAATCATTCTATAGATGTAGCCCGTGCCAACCGTGAGCAGCTCTGCCACATCCCATGTGCATGGCTTCAGCATTAATTAAATCACACTGTCACAGAGGAACTGAGGGAAGCTCATTTAATCAGGTATTAAATAAAGGAACAAACAAACATAACATCATCCCTCTCTGCAGTTCCTGGAGCGCTCCTCGCCATTGTGACCATGATGAAACCAGGGCAGAACACTGGGGGCAGCTCAGTACCGAGGATCACCGTGGTCTGCACCTCCCAGAAAACCCAAAATGTTTAACTGGGTTTGAGCCCCAGCAGCTCTGTGCTTATAGGCACTCTGCAAGCATGTGACTCACGCCAGAGTCCCCAACAACTGCTGGAGGTGGCTGCAGTGGGAGAGCAGGTAGCAAAACACTGCCTGAGGCAGTTCTGTCACTGAATTCAGTTCATCCTTTTTTCCCCCCCACCAGGGAGAATAGACTTTCTATTCCTGAAATTGGTAGAACATAAGTTAAAATCCAGGTTTGTGCATGCCTGAAGGTTTTGTAGAGCTGGATGAAATCCAGAAATTCCTTCTCCCAGGCACCCTGGCCAATGCAACTTTCCCCCTTTTAGGCCACTTCACGAGGGTTGGAATGTTGGGTCACCCAAACCACCACTGCAGCTCTGGTTCCAGGGTGCAGTTGGGGATCTCTGTAAGGTGAGCCTGGCTGGTGTAAGGAACCTGCCTGGAGAACACTGCCAGCTCCTTATCCCCCACACTCCTCTTGCTTACACTTTACCCAGCTCATGTAAATTAATAGCAGCGTTGAATTTCTGTCATATCTACCTGCTGCTCCTGGCACATCAGCTGGGAAAGAAAAAGCCTGACTGTTGCTATAGAGACCATCAGATGGAGTGGCACCAGAACATCTTCTGCACCACTGCCACCGAGTGCTCACCTGTGTCCCAGCACCCACTGGTGGCTGTGCTGGGACTGGGACACTCCTGCTCCTCGAGCCACCCCTGTCCTGCCCTGCAGAACCCCAGGGGGGACTGATCTCCTGGGTCTCCTACAAGCTGCATTTATGCAGGTCCTCCTCAGCGTGAAGATTCTCCCAAGCTCTCCTTGAACAGGCTTGTGGGTTGGACATGTCCCCAGGGATGGGCAGGGAAATGCAGGGCAGCAGCTCCTTCCTGGTGCTGGTTGTAGGACTGTGGGAGCCTTCTGGGAAGGCTGAGTGAAACAGGGTGTGTGACACAGCTGGCTGGTGGAGGCAGCTTCAAGCATTTCCAACACTGCTGGCTCTGCCACGCCAGGAGTCCCAGGAATGGTCACTGAGCACAGGTCCTCTGCTGTGACACTGAGGAGCAGGGTGATGGTGGTGTTTAGTGCATGTGCTCATAATGGGCCCAGTTCCATGCCAGCTTTTTCTTTACAGTTCCAGCAAAGGGGGCACTTTATGCAGCAGGACACCAAATCTCTAAATGTCCCTTCCATTTCTTCACACGGAATGAGCTCAAAGATCCTGTGAGGATGGAGGATGCTGCCCAGAGCAGCCCAAGTGGCACTTTGTCCTGCTTGGAAACGGTCTCGCCAGGAGCATCCCTGTGTGTTTGTACAGCAGCCTCTCCCTAGCTTCTCCAGACAAGGTCATGCAGGTTGTCAAGTTCAGGTTTCAGCTCCAGGATGAGTGACAGAGCCCTTTCATCTCCAGTGTCACAACACTTCAACCTGCATCAGGGGCTGCTGTGATGCCTGCCAGGCTCACAGGCATTTTGTTAAAGCTTTTGCAAGAGAAATTTGTCAACTGGTGACAGGGTCTCTAGGCCTGCCCTGCAGGTGATATAGGCAGATCTCATGGGATTTAGAGAATTGACTGAATTGGGGAAACTCACGGTCCTTGATCAGCCCAAGGGAGAAAGCAGAGCTACAGAGGAGAAACCTCAGGTGGTGGTGGGAGCACCATCCAAAGAGACCAAACCAGATTATACAAACACCAGCAACTTGATGTTTTGAGAAAAAGAATTGGCAGTATTTGGCATTCTTGAAGCAATCAGAAAAACTGAAATCCAACCTGTGCCAGCAAATCACTTCTAAAGAAACAAACCAGCATGTTCAGGGACATGGAAAATCACAATTGTGACTTTAAAACTCCTAATTTTCCAGCACACCAGTTTCTTCCAAAATGAGGAATGAGTGCAAGCATGGTAGTGGCTGTGAGGCCTCACTGAAGACAGGAGTTACAGCTGGAATATGGATGTTTAAAGCAGTTCATCGGTCAAGATCAGCCACAGCACTTCTAGTGCCCTTCCCTCAGAGTTTAGCAGTGCTGCTGCTGCTGAACACCCTGTGTGGAACAGAGGGGGTGGATCTGTACAACCACCTGTGGCTGGAGGCCGGGCTCTGGGGGTGCTTGGCCTCATTGCAGGAGAGAGGAGTATGATGGTCAGCCAGCATCCCACAGCTCAAGGCTGGAGCCTCCTACACCTGAGAGTCAGGGAAGTGAGCAGCTATTCTTTAGAAAATAACTTCAGTGTGCCAAACACCTTAGTAACAGAGAATATATCAGATGATAATCTGTTAATTCTATTTTGCACAGGTTTTACAGCCCAAACTCTGGACATGCCCCAGGCCCTGCTACCTCTCACTCTGCAGGGACAATGAGCTGATGGCTGTTGTTGGTTATCCACCCAACCCCACCATATGCTCCTCAGCTCTCAGGAGTTACAGCCCTGAGCTTTGGGACAGCACAGTGTCGGCAGCACTGTCAGTTTCTTCTGCATCTGAAACTGATGATGTGTTTTTTCCTTTCCTTTTCCCATAAGCAATGACTTTGAGAGACAGGGATTTGCAAGGAAAGCAACACATCATCTTAACTTGCTGGAGTGGAGGCTGCAGAGCAAGTGGAGTAGGACAGAGCATCATGAGACATGTGTAGGGCCTTGGGACAGCTCTGCTCAGCCTGGAAATGCAGCAGAAGTGATTCACAGTCCTGAGCCCATAAAGTGAACCCTTCCTTTACTTGTGCTTTGAGGGATTTTTGCCCTCTGAAATTGCATTTTCTTGCCAGGTGAATAATATGACTTTTAAAAATAATTAAGGAAAGTACACAGGAGACATTATTTGATTTTCTCATCTACTGCAAATAGAAGGCTTCTGGATCCATCATGCAGAGGCACAACAAAAATACTTTAAGCACCCAGCCAAAGGAACCAGCAGCTCTGGGTTGTCCAGATCAGCAGCCAAGGAAACCTCACCTCAGACCGTCAATCCATCTCTTTCCACCAGAGATGTGATCATCCACTCAGATTCCTTTCTGCACAAGTTCCAAGCACTGATTTAATGAAAAGTAGCTATGACAATTCAAAGAGTATAATTCAGAAAAAAAAGTTATGTATTTCCATGTGGAGAATATAAGGGCTCAGCTGAGCTGGAGGCAATGGGAGCACCTGGGCCAGCACTGCCCCAGCCTGAATTCTGACAAGAATGCAACAGAGGTGCTCAGTGTCCAGCAGCAGATCAGAAACTGCAATCTTTGCACTCACTAGAATAGTTCTTAACCATTCTATTCGAAATTCTATTCTGTTCTACTTACCCCTGCAGTATCCAGAACTAGCCAACACTAACAATTATGCGATGGAAGACAACTAAATATGGAGGAGTACCTAAGAGGAGACTAGGTCCACTGGCACAATGTCTAACTCCAAAATTTGCTACTATAAATGAGTGATTGTCTTCTTAATCCCAGAGCCTTTTTTCTTGGTAAGCAAAATGAAGGGAAAGGGCCTAGTAAGTACAAATCACTACATTAAAAATGAACTGATAATCTATAATCATATATGTTTGTGTATGGTCCCATGTGACACTCTTTGCTCTCAATTAGAGAGATGTGTATTTGATTGCTGGACTGTTCAGGAGGTAAGGAATTGGCTGGATTGGTGCAGCCAGAGGTTTGTGGTCAATGCCTTAATGTCCAGGTGGAGGCCGGTGATGGGTGCTGTCCCTCACGGCTCTGTCCTGGGACTGGTGCTCTTTAAGACCGTGACAGCACCCTCAGCAAGTTCGCGTGTGGCACCACGCTGGGTGGTGCAGCTGACATACCTGCAGGATAGGAGGCCATCCAGAGGGAAGTTCAACAAGTCCGGGTGCAAGGCAGGTCAGAGCAACCTTAGACATGAGTACAGACCAGGAGAACTTATTGAAAGAAGTCCTGTGGAGATCTGGGATTGCTGGTGGATGAAAAGCTGGACATGAGTGAACAACATGGCCTCATAGCCCAGAAAACCACTTCCATCCTGCCTGTGGCCAGGAGGGTAAAGGAGGGGATCCTGCCCTTGTGAGACCCCACCTGCAATGCTGCTGCATCCAGCTCCAGAGTCCTCAGCTCAAGAAAGATGCTGACCTGTATGAGCAGGTCCAGAGGGTCACAGAGATGATCAGAGGGCTGGAGCACCCGCCCTGTGCAGACAGCCGAGAGAGCTGGGATTGTTCAGCCTGGAGAAGAGAGGCTCCCGGGAGGCCTTACAGCACCTTCTGGGATCTTGAGGAGGATTACAGAAAGGAGGGAACTGGACTCTTTGTATGGGCAGAGAGGACAAGGGGCAATGGTTTTGAACTCAAAGAAAATAGGTTCAGATTAGGAAAGGTGTCTCTGCCCATGGCAAGGGGGTTGGGACTGCATGATCTCCGAGGTCCCTTCTAACCACACCTTTCTATGATTCTATTTTTGAAACTGTTCCACTTTACTCAAAGTGAGCAGTTTTGTTATAGGTTTTGCACAGGTAGGAACACAAAGCTGTCTATAACTCACTCCTAACTGCTCTGGAGATTTTTTTTTTAAATTTATGAAACAAAACCAGCCCATCAATGAGGAAAACGAATCTTTATTTTTTTTCTCTAAAAGCAGAATCCATGTACATGGTTTTTTGTATGGTTTAGAGGTGGTATTAAGATGTGAATAGTCACATCACAGAAACAATACAGAACAACCAGTGAAGGAATGAAGAGCCAGTTTGACAATTGCTTTATCAAGTAGCCCAAACATTTTTAGCTAATGGTTTTGCCACAGTGGACTTCGGGACAATATTAAAATCTCACCTACTCAACACAAATACAGAGATAATGACTGGGAAAAGAGCTACAAAATATAGTTATTGCTGCTGTATTTGCATTGCTTCCTTGCAGGATGCTGGGAAAGCAGTTCTTAAATTTCAGTTTCATTAAGAATGTCATTTAGATAAATAAAAAAGTAATGAATCAGCCAATCTCACATGGTTAATTGATCTGAGACCAAAAGAAAATGGGTTGTTCTACAAAAAAAAAAAAAAAAAAAAGCAGAGAGGTTTTGTTTTATAAGGCGAAGAGTAGATTGTTATACTTTGAAAAAGAGAGGATGGATGTTCTTAAGTATCTAAACAAATTTGGTTTGTAGGTGTTCCCAAAGCCTGCAAAGGGCAATCCTGGCCGGATGACCTGCCAGCAGCAGTGAGATCTCCCCTGTGCTTGGGAGGAGGCAGCTCTCAGCTGTGCTCCTCAAGGTCCCAGCCCAGCTGCACTTACACACACGCCAGTCTGACTCAGGTCTTCTCTCACACGACTGAACCAGCCCACACCTCTGCCCTGCTGAAGTCAGGCCTCCTGTTGGTGTTTGGGAGACTGGGCCCTCCCACGGCTGTTGAACTATTGCAGAACTATTGCAATCATTTAGCTTAAAGGGTAGACAGAGCGATCAACACTCCAAGCACAAGTTATGACAACCCTTTAAGACCTGAAAATGGAAGGTGGAAAATGATTTCAAGCACACAACAACTATGAACCACACATGGGTTTTGGTAGTGCCTCTATAAACATCTGTGAGAGACCTGATGTGCACCAGCACATTTCCCTGTACTGCAGGGCAAGGAAACCCCAGCGCTCTGCAGGATGCTTCCCATGCAAATGTGCATTTCCCAGGTGACTGGGGTGCCTAGGTCAGCAGCTTCTGATGAAACCTTGAGAAATGTATCCTAGAACACCTAAAGATGAAATCTGAACATCTCTCGTGCTGCCGAGCAAAAGGTTAGCTGGAAAAACCATTTAATACAGGTGATCCTAGGTTTAGTTACATTAGTCTAAACAATGTGCCCAAACATATTTAATTTGAACAAAATTCTTAAACTATGCCTCTCTAAAATTTACAAAGTATATAAAACATGTGATTTGACATTTATAAAACCTCAGCCCTTTTACAGAAAACAAAACAAGGCCATAGAATTTTAAGTTTAAATCTATTGGGTTTTCTTCTCAGCAGTTTTAGTTCCTATGATAAAAAAAAGTTCAACAAACAGCATTCCCCCATGGCCTTATAATGCAAGGAATAAATTAGCAAGTCACACTGTAAATAAAAATAAATAATTTCTAAGGTTTTTTTTTTTTTACATGGTCTTTTTAATTGCACAGTATTTTAAATTTTCAGTAGCAATAAAAAGTCAGTTGGGTATTTTTCTAAATGCTCCAGAGAGCAGGAAAGCATTGTGTGTCATTTGTCAAGCTTTACACATTGAAAATGCCTTGGTCAAGCCATCAAGTGATAAAGCTGGTAGATGTTTTGGTAGTCTCTTACTGTGGCAAGACGCTGCAGTATCTGTCCCCCAAGGCATTCAGTCCTGGTGCTCACCCTGCTGGGGCAGATGCCCCCCGTGTCCCCTTCCAAGTGAGGTACTCTGGTTTACACTGGCAGCTTCGGTGTTTTTGGGAAGGTGTTCACCTTGTGAATTGTTAGCTACAATTTCACAGCAGAAGTTCATCAACATCTCAGCCACAGTCTGCACCCGCCGAGGCTGAGGGAGTCTCCTTTGAGGGCTTCCCCAGTCCGGCATGCCTTCTCTTTTTGGGGTGTCACACAAACACATCAGGCCTTTGGCTCTCCCCAGAGCTACTCTGCAATGCAGGACCAAGCTACAGTTCAGCCACACCAAAGAAAATGGGACACCTGGAAAGGTGTGATCTTACCTCAGACCATTAGCAGTATCTTAAACCCACTTGCCAAATAATGTGTGTATATATACAAATATATATATATTACACATATTTGAAAAAAATAAAAAACAAAGAGATTAATACTGTCATAGCCTGGGTATATTTAGCTCAAAGTTAGTTATCTACAGGACATACCTAAAAACTCTTAAATATTTGCAATATGTTACTGTATTGAAAACAGTTGTGGGGAGATGCCTAATGTATGTGCATTAAAAATACTGTATATCTATATACTATTACTGATGCAGGTATAACACCTTGGGATTTTATCTAAAAATACAGAGTTTCTGCTAAGTATCAAAACAACTCTCAAGTACTGAAGACAAAGGGAAGTTTTCCCCTCTTCTTAGCTGAGGGACAGCTCTAATTGAAGGTACTAAATCCTTCATTGCATCTCTGGCCCTCAGCTGGGGCCAAGACAGTATCACTGAATTAGCTCTGCTGTTTAAGGATCATGGGAGGTTACAGCTCAGTTATTTGCATCAATGCAATTACATAGACAAAGGTAGTATTTGACCAGCATCACTGCATTCATGTTTGTTACTGGTACACTCTTTAGAAGTTGTTAAACATACAGACTGATCTCATCATGGAGATGTTCACACACAATTCCTCCATCTGTTACCACAGCAAAACAAAAGGAAGTATCAAGGCAAACATTTTGTCCACAATAAATTTCCTTTACCCAACATAAGCGAGTCTAAGGGGAACTAGCACATCATTGCACAACATTAAAATCCACCAAATTACTCCTGCTCTTGTACTTTTAAAGCATTTTCAGTGCTTGGGTGCAAAGCACAGCACCTATCACAAGAATTCCCTAGCCATCACCACCCTTTGGGTTTGCAGTACTGCCCTGGCAGTGTGCAGAGGCAATGGACACTGGTAACTCAGGCCTGGGCCGTGCAGCTCCTCACGGATATCCCAGTGGCTGAGCCTGCTGAGCCCCTGCTCTGGGCCAGACTGTGACATGTGCATGGCAGGAGCATCCTGGGGCCCACACCACAGGAAAAACCACAAAACACTTCTATTACATAAGCACGTTCCAGTTCATGCTTAAAGGAATTGAACTTTTGGCAGAAGTAAATACCTACTAATAAAAAATAAACGTAGAAACCCATTAAAACTACAAACACAAAAACTGCATTATTAAAACAGCTGCATCTACACTATGGTGTAGTACTTCAGTGTAATTCAGTTTAACCAAATCTTAGCATACAACTAAGATGAGACCCATTTCCCAGTCCAAACCTCAGCGTCAGCGCTGCATCAATCTCTACATCAAAACACGCTCTACGGATGGCGACCAACCAAATCCAGGGAAAAACTGTTGCCACAGGTGAAGAGGTCTTCTCCCTGAACAGACAACGCAGGACAGATGGTGTAGAGCCCCTCTGGCCATGCCACAGGGACAGGCAATGGCAGAACCTGCAGCGCTCCAGCAGTGGAAGCTGCAGGAGCTCCACGTCCTGAATTGGTTTGCTGAACATGGTTCAGATTATTGGATATGTCTATAGCACAATGCTCTTTAGAAGCATTTACTGTATACCCAAACCCTACTTGCTGCAACACATGGTGTCACACAAGTAGTGAAAATGTCTTCGTATTCAAAGGTGCTTGGACATCATTTTCAGGCAGCATTTTACCTTTATTTTAGTGAGTTCCCACTACAAAGATTTTAGAAGGAAGAAGATGCCAATAGCCTATTTTTTCGTTTTAGTATGTGAAATTGAGACAGACACCTAAATAAATACCTACTTTTACTTGCCTATAGCTATTCTATGTCTGAAATCTCTAATTTTGAAATAAGGGATAAAATGTTGCCCAAAAGACTAGTTATAATTTTACATTTGTGTTTCTAATCTACAAATCAAAATAGTTCTCAGTTAAAAAGATACAATTTGTATCAACAGTAAAAGGTACTTTCTGGTTCTTCAGGGCCTTACTTAAAACTCCAGCAAGTGTACCAAAATTATCAGCTGTAATAGTGTAAACGAGTGACATTTTTTTAACACTGAACATCATTACAATGGATGGAAACCTAAAACTGTTGGCAACTGATCATGTCATGGAAGTACATCTGACATCAATTGCAAAAACTATTTCTATTTTTCATATATATATATGTAAAAGCTTAAGAGGTGCTAGTAAAACCCATGACTTTAAACCAGAAATATCCCTTACTAATGCTAAAACAGACTTGGCTTGTCTGTTTCTAAAACTACACTATTTGTGGCAAGAATCAGGCCTACACAACGGAAAAAGCGAAAACTAACTCCAGGAACACATATGGTATCTTCTCTCCCCACAACCCTCCCCTCCCCAGCCAAAAAGGAAAAAAAAAAAAGTTTAAGTTATTATTTTGAGCTACAATATCATTACCATAGTGCAGATAATAAATGTTGCATATCCTGAACACACAAAACCTTTTCAGGCCAGCCTTGATAAATAGCAAGAAAAATCAAACAGTATCTTAAATACAAAACTTGCATTGAGATAATTAAATTCATTTAAAAACAGGTAAATACTTTATGAAAAGCATATTTTATCCAGTACAGCAATACAAAGGAAAAACATATGAAACAACTAAACAGGGCCCTGTGATTTCAGGTCCCCATCTACTGACCAGAGATACACAGAGCTGGGCAACAACACATGGGAACTGAAACAGGGCGGCCTGGTTTGGGGTGGTTCTGAGCATTTGCAGTGTCTCTTAGCTTCCAAAGGGGCTGCAAATTCTCAGTACCTTTGAAAATCAGGCAGTAAGGCTTTTAACATATCCATAAATAAGTAAAAAAAAAAAAAATTTTTCCTCCTCTGTTTGCATCCGGTCTTACTAATTGACTGCATCAACAAAAATGTGTAACTATTTAAGCAAAACAAAGAAAGAAACGAAAAGTGCCATACTATAAATTACCAATATATTGTTACCCATTTCACTGTTAACTGGTAACTTAATTATTTGTTTCAAAAAATGAAGTCAGTGCTGTAGGAAATCTTTGTTTTCTACAAACAGGTGATTACAGCACAAAAAAGCTCACAAAACCAAACAAACATACATCAGACATACTTGTGGCAGTTTAAAAATGTCAGAAACTTGGCTTGAAAATTGCCTGCCAGAAATAGCAAAATCCTCATTCTGCAGGTTAATATCTCACAGCCCAAGGATAAGCATCCAGCAAGTTATAAAACAGAACCAAAAATCCCAACAAAATGTAACAATGATAAGAAAGTGCTGCATATAAACCCCTGATGCACCAAAGATTATAACCAGAGACCACAGATTTTTTTTAATATATATATATATATATATTAGTTTAAAATGGAACATCCCTCCAGATGTGAAAATAGCCATTTAAAAAATTTCAAACTAGAACGCAAAACTTATCTGGTATTTCCAATGCATGGGGCTATACATACAGACTCCATGATACAGTATTTCACATAACCGGATTACTATATAACCTCCTTGCTGAGAAGGAGATCCCAAATGCTATTGTAGCAAACCTCCCTCAGCCTTAGGGCTGAGCTGAAAACTACGAGACACCACAAAGATGCGTCATCTCTCAATAACCTAGCTGAGATTTCTCCACTAAGATGGCAGCAGCGAGCTGCTGAGCGTCCGTCACGTGAGGGTTCTTCTTCATCACCATCCTCACGAGATCGGGGGGGAAGATGTTGCAGAGGTTAACGTAAACCTTCTCCCGGGTGTCTTGGAGCCTCGGGGGGTCTTGCGGGATTCCACAGTAAGGAACGCGCCAGGGCTGGTCCTGCTGCTCGGGAAGGCTTTGGAAGGCGAACTGCTCGTAGCACGGCTGCGTGGGGTTGCTGGGCAAGGAGTACGTCTGGCGGTAGCCGTAGGCATCCATCCCGTAACTCTGCCTATCCCAGCCTCCCAGCCCCTCCTGGCCAGAGTAAGGCTTCCTGTGTCGCAACGGGGAGTTTTCGTACAAGCGCGAGTCGGAAACGCTGTCTATTCTCGTGGACACCAGGGCTCTCCCCAGGTGCAGCGTCTTGGAATGAGACGAGCTCTGGGGCACGGAGTAGTCGTTCGGACAACTGGAACGAGCGCCGACTGCTGGGTGCTGCAGATGCACAGCCATGTACGGAATGGGAGATTTGTGGTGATGCTTTGGTTCTTCGTGACTGTAGCTCTGCACTCGAGTGAGGGGCTCGTGGTAGCTCTGCAGGAAGGGCTGAGCGTTAAGGCGGCCGTGGGCGTGCATGTGCTGGCACTTCAAGTTCTCCTCCAGCTGCGGGTCAGGCGAACTCATGTAGGAGCGGTCGCTGTAGCCCACGTAGGAGTCGCTGCTGCCGCAGCTGACGCTCCCCTCGCTGCTGCAGTCGGAAGCTACAGAGCTAATCCGATAATCTGTGTCCAAGGAGAAGCGCCTCTCGGGACTACGCGGTCCAGATATGCTGAGATTGGAATAGGCACTCAGCATAGAGTAATACCCTACATCCACCGGAGACTCACATTTTGGATACTGGTCATAAGGCATTGGTGTTCCATGATTTTTGGTTGCCATCATCACTGTAGGATACTGTCCCTGTGGTCTTTGATCCTGAGGTGGGAAGTGAACTCCGGATGGAAGGCCGTTCGTTAAAGGTGCAGTACTTTGGGGTTTTCCAGCAGAGGAACTTGGTATGCTAACTAAAGAAGGTACAGACCTGGTTTCCAATTTGTTTTTGGTGGGAAGCTTTTCCTCCAAGTCTTGATAGACTTGAGTCCTTATACTAGGATCAGATTGCCTCTTTGGAGCAGCACGCTTCAGCTCTGAAGTGCCATCGCTTTTAGTGCTACAGGGAACGCTATTGCTTTTTACCAGTCCTCCTTCACTTGTAGTTTTGGCAGCTGTGCTTCTAGACATGGCACGAAGTTCGTCAGCTACGGATCGCTGAGGCTGATTTCCTCTTTCTGGATGATAGTATTTGCATTTGTGTCCATAGGTACATTTCTTCCCTATTAATACAAACATAATCAGATTTTAAAAACTTCAAACAAAATCTGTTAGCCATCAAAAATAGCAGAAATGCCCCTCATTTGAAGTTTTGCTGTTGATTTGAAAGATCTTGCAAACAAGATTGGCTTCATGCAACACAGGGTGTGCTCTAAGAGCTCCCCTCCTGTTTTGTGGGGAAAAAGGAGGTGGTGATAGTGTCCTGCAGTTGGTGCTCTGGGAATGCAGACCAACACTACCAGCCATGTTTTGAGCTGGACGGGGCACTGCCAGGGAGGGTGTATACACCTGCTGTGTTGGGCCAAGGCAATATATAGGGAGAAAATTTAATTGGGAAGTCCCACAGCCATAAGGCCAGCAGGCTTCAGCTCAGTCAAGATGCCTGTAGGAATGCTGAGCAGCTAAACTTCAGATAGCTCAACTAATTCTCTGGAAGAAGATATTGAGGAAGACCTCAATATCTCATGACACCAGAAAAGGGCTTCTGGAACCTGCAGAATTTAGGTGCTGATTTGAATTTATGCTAATGAATGATTAATTAAGTAGCTCCTTTAGTTCAACTAGTAGACAGAAATGTTTTTTAAGTAGCACATGAAAAAATTGCATCAGTTTCCACCATCAGCTCAACATTTCAACCCATCTCAGGCTAAGACAACAATATTAAAACCAATGTTAAAGAGTTTAAAAAATTTTGGCAGTGTTAAAATAAAGGAGGATCTTGGTCCCCAGTCCCAGTATATAAAAGTGATGGGTGTCGTGGTTTGGCCCGGAAATGTGTTTTTGGAAAGGTCTAAGTCGGGCCAATCAGGGGCCAAATTCAAAATTGGCATTTAAGGTGGCCACTAAGGGTTTGGATACGCCTCTGAGAACACACACGGGGGTTAAAAGCAGGAGATTCCCAGAGAACTTCCTCTTTGGGAATCCGGTGTTGGTGAGTAAGGTCCGACCTCTCCCCTGCCCAGCTGCGTCTGGGTGGGGGAGGGGGAGGCCATGACAGGGAGGAGGCCGGGAGCCCCACAAGTGCAGAGGTGGAGGAGAACATGCAGGGATTGATGAGACTTGAGATGTCTGGGCAGCCCCCCCCGGAGAGAGGGACAGAGATTGTGCTGGCAACTCAGCCGGCCAGAAGCGGGGGATGCGTCGAGAGAAGGTGCCCGGCAGATGTGGGAGTCCTTGGGCAGGCAGAGTTGAAGATTTTAACCCCTTTGTAGACTAATAGAAACCTTACAAATACTGAATCCTCCTGAATCAGGATGAGGTGAGAGAGAGATGAGAGATGGGCAAGCGTGAGGAAGGCTGGAAGAGAGAAGAATCCTGAGTGGAAGAGATGATGGAGTGGCCTTGGACTGGACTCTTTCTTGTATAGCCATGGACAGACCCGTGTTTTTTCCCTGTGACCCAGAGACTGTATTTAGGGGGAGGCAACACCCGGGAGTCAAGAGTGAAGCAGCGGCGTGAACAGAGACGGCTGAAGGGGGTGTGGGATGCCCTCTGTCTCCACGGAGAGGAAGATCTCTGTTCATGAGGCCCCTCGGCCCCAGGGGGTGAAATTTGGGGGGGACTGGTGTCCCAAGAGTTGTGAGACTGCTGCTTCTGGAAGTGGGTGGAGCATCTTTAAACGGGGAGCCCTAAAAGCAGTCCTGGCCCGTGTCCAGTGGTGAGAGCACTGGACATGGGGGGGGGGAGAAGTCACGAGGGCTGATGTTCTCTGGGTGGGGCCATGGATGACGCGGAAGCACAGGAGGTTTCAATTGTGCTTCCGGGGGAGGCCCATGAGGCAAGGGGGGACTCCTCTCTCCCTGATGGATTTGAGGGTTGATAATTTGAGGGGTGGTGAATCTGTGGAGAAAAGGGAGGGGGAGGAGGAAGGTATTTGGAAGGTTTTCATTCTTAGTTTAGTATGTGTTCCTTTCTAGATTTGTAATAAATAAAGTGTTATGTTTTTTTTTCCCTCCATCCCCGAATGAGAGCCTGCTTTGTTCTGTTCCCGGGTCACATCTCACAGCCACCATTTTGAAAATATACCCTTCATGGGGGCCCTGGCATTGTGCCAGGGTCAAACCATGACAATGGGTTAAACCAAATTACCATATGGACATGGCTGCTTCTTATGTTCTGGCACAATAGGCTTCTTCCTAAGAAAATTGTCCAGACTGGGACCATGGCGGCCAAGAGGATCATCAGGAGGCATAAATCTACAAAGAAAGAACAAAGCATTATGGAAGCAAACAAGCCTTTTCATACTTCTCATGCAATGACCAAGAATCTCATAGCTATGCTACACCATAACCTGCCGCCCTGTGTTTTTTAAATCCAGGAACCCCAAGAGCAGTTTTGGAAGGCCATCTTTCTGCTGCAGGTGCTGCCTTAGAGGTAGTCACAGGAAGAGACTGTGTGGACACCTCTACACTGCTACAGACACCTTTGGTCCAGCTCAGCTGATGCTTTGTGGCAAAGCAGACCTGGAAATAACCCATCCCGAATTCCAAAGTAAGGGTTGCAATACGGGCAGGCGTTTCTTAAAACACCACTACTAGCTTTGCAAAACTGTGCTGACAGCCTAGGATTCTTGCATCAGCATTCAGGCACCTCAACACAAGTGCCTGCTTAGGGGAACACTGATTCCCTCCCACTACAAGAAGCCACCAGCAGTAACTGCAGTTGATCTGTAGGCTGGGGTACAGTTACTATAGATGGATCTACTCAGACAGTTGAACTACAGACCCTCTGAAGTCCATTCCTATTTGGATTCTTCTATGACTCTAGGACTTAGGAGTCTAACCACAGGCACTCAGAAATGTTGGTTCAGTATATCAGCACAGCTGGAATATTACACCATAGCATACATTAAATATACATTGGCATACACCAAAGAGGAAAAAATAGCATAAAAATACATAAAAATGTTGCTGCAAAAACAGTTTCACGTACTTCTAATCATAAGACCAAATTTACGATTGACTGTTCCTCCTGTTTTCTGACATATATCTAATGATCTGGGTTTAAGACGAAAAAATTGCATGAATCTTCAAACTGTCCTTTCCTCAATTATTTTAGTGGCACGTGTAAAGACAGAATGACTTACTTGTCATTAACAAAAGAATACATCAACAAGCGTTCATCTATAAACTTCTTCCATTCTGGCTTTTCATTAGCTAGGTCCCTGTAGTTATCATTAGAGACAATGATGCCATCTGACTCGAAGGCCAACTTCACAATAAATCGGTCATCGTAGCACACCACCCTTCTCCCTTGCACGCGCCGGGACGGTGTGAACACGAGAATCTTCTCCTTCTCTAACTTGCGTAAGATTTCTTGATCTACAAGGAATAGGAATCAAAAGCCAAACAAGAAAAGAAAGAAGTTTGTTTAAACTCTGAAGATACTAGACTCGAGGAAGAAAATCCAAGCATTTAGGACTAAAAATGTCTTATATGTTATAGTCCACATATGACACCTGAACTTATAGTCAGAAGTCAGCTGCCAATACTTTCAAAAAACCCTAAAAACAAATCAAAGCCTCTTGCTCTACACCATTTCTCTAAGACTAACACAGGGGACCTCGTTCAGGTTCCTGTGGCTCAAAAGAAGAGCCATTTTATCGAAATGCCTGTGCAAAACTCCTCCGGCTGAAGAGGTCATTTTAAACACCACTGAATACAAAGACTATACCCAAGTACAGCCACAGTTTTCCCATAACTGAGATCCTTGGCAGAACCCAGCAAGAAACATCTTTTAAAAGAATTCCAGTAGCTCATACTAATGGGAAAGTCTCATGAAAGTCTCTGCCAATCAACAGAAGGGGTACCCACAAGGACTAGGAAACCCACATTTTGTACAAGCACTCAGGTTCTCCACAAATATTAACAGCATTCCCCAGAAAGGCATCTGATGTAATTTTGTAACCAACAGCAAAAAATGGTGGTGGTTTGTTTTGGTTTGGTCTTTTTGTTAACACCAGTAATAGTTTAGATTGTATCTTCCCTTGAATGGTTTACACATGTATATACAAGTTCTTATCAAAGCCAGACAGATTTCTCTTCCATCCTTCTAAATAAGCATATTTAGCACTTCATGTAGTTCCTTCTTTTCTATACAATCTGTCACTCACATATCCCAAAAGTATTTTATTTTCCCTTTTCCTGTGTAGAACCTGGAGTTCCCAAGGAGCTTTGAAAGACAGACCTCAGACTATGAAGGAAGCTGTACCTAGTACTGGGCACCAACCCCTTATGTTGATTCTCCTACCTATCACTCTCCCTGGAGCAGACAAGCTATGAAAGAAAAATACACTAATAAACTGGGCAACATCTAAAACAGCAGAAGGTGTTTGCATAGTGAATATGAGTCATGGCTATTAGTAATGGTTAAGATCTCAACTCAACTGTTTTGTAGCATAAGAAACTTGACAGGGAACATGTTCCATCTGGGAAAAAAAAGATTCCAACAGGGAGAAACACAGCATTAATATTACATAAAACAATATATTTAATACAAGCATTTATTTGCTTAGTAGAAAAAGCACAAGATTTTAAATGAAATACCACCTTTTTGTATTCAAACCCCAGCCCAGTGAGTGAGAGTGAGATGGAAGGTGATTTTTTTTTTTTCCCTGCTAAGAAAGAATAAAAAAAATCTGCCATGTGATTACTGGTGGGCACTGGTAAGAAAGATGAGGCTGTTGTTTAGTCCAAGAGGCTTCTCATGAATGCTGACAGCCTAGAACCATCCCCATGTTAGTCATCTAGGGCCTTTTCCAAACTCCAGCTGGCTGCGTATTTCAGGGGCGTATCTCTGGAAACAGAGTGTCAGCACCAGGTATTTTACACACCTGGTAGCACACAGGTTTCCTGCATCTTTAGAGGAAAACAGAAGAGGCAATATTTGTACAGAAGATAGATCAGAGCAGGTTATTGTTTCTCCTATTTTCAGGGTCCATGATGACACATGGAAAATTGATTTCTCATTGGTAAATAATTGACCATTGCTAGACAACCGACTGTTGCTAGGTCAATTCTAGCTTTGCTGCTTTCTTGAAACACCTTTTGGGGCATTTAGCCCTACACACACTTCAAGCAGGTGTCACAATTAGAAGTGGTCAAATTTTTATTACTTAGCCAATGCTATTTGCACACCTCAAACACTAGTACAGCAAAAGAGAATGGCTTTAAGAGGAAGGCTCCACACTGCTAATGCCAACAGGGTAACAGCAGCTTTCCAAATGTTTCCTTGTGTTAACACTCTATATTCTAGTAGCAATCAAGCAAATGGAACAAAGTGTTGAGAGGATCTTTCCAGATATTTGAAAATGCACGTGGCAATCAAAACATGCTTCTGAGCTCTTTTAGAAGCTATGGACATTAGTCTCAAAAGCTTCCCCTCCTTTAATGGCAGCTGTGTTTCCCACCCCCCGGCTAAAATAAACAAACCCTTCCTCCTCTCTAATTGTTATGGGTTTTTTAACCCCCAATTCCTTTCTATTTCAACTTTAGGGCAGTTGGAGGATGTCTCTCCAGCCTTCACAAGAAACTGTTAGTTTGATGAAGGAATAAATACTCTATGCCAGATTTTTTTCATCAATAAACACATTAAAAATTAAAATTTTCAAAAGTTGTCTATTTGCTAATAGTAATGAAAAGGAGGGGAACCATGCCCTTTCTCTGTGGATAATTCCCATAACCCAAAGCATGGGCAGTGTCAGCCCAGCCTGGCAGAATCTGCTCACCACAAGAAATAACACCCAACAAATGACTAACTTCAAACCTCTTTGCTACTAATGCTGCACAGAAACAGCAGATTTTAAAAAAGGCAATTACATTCTTCAAGAAGTAAGTAGCAATGGTATGGAAACATAAGCAGATGATCAGAACAGAACAGGAGGACTTGGTGAGGGCATTGCTTTGTCTTTTTCCTGCCATAGATCACAATGAAATTATTGCACCAAAGATACTTTCTGTTACAGCCTTTCATTGATGTAGATTTGCTCATTTGAGCAGTAGCACTCCTGCTGGGCAAAGCACTGAACAAACAAGCAAAGACGGAGCTTACCTGTTATAAGAGCATCTGGTCTTGACTGTTCTTTCCTCCACGCTGGCACAAACACAGTAACATCCTTGTGGCCTCTTTCCAAAAACCAATCTACTGCCAATTTGATTCCTCGACAAGAAAATACTTCTTTGTTCCCATGGCTGAAACACACACATTAAAATTCTTTATTAGATGACTTTTTCTGTGACCATAAATGGAGCTCAGTAAAATGCAGATGTCATAGCCACGCTCTTCACTTGATCCATGGTTTCTAAAGGCAGTTGGGAGTCTGCCTGAGCCTTGCCCAAACACAGCCATCATTTCCAAAATGGTGTGGGAGAGGGCTGCTAAATTTTCCAAACATGTTTATTATCTGTACACAGATTTGACAAGCAAAGAAAAATATAAGTAGGGGTTTTTAACAATCCTCATAGCCCAACCAAAAGTATGGGGTGTCACAGGCAGCTCAAAGACTTGCTGAAGGAAAGCAGGAGGTCCAAAATACCAACATGAGAGTGCACCTTGCTCAGGAAATGGTAGCAGATGAGCACAGGTGTGCACAGCAGCTGGGGAAGGGACAGCAAAGCCAGCTGCTGCAGGAGCTCCACAAGGTCCTGTGTGAACAGGGAAGGAGAGAGGAGAGGGCCTCCAAGCCCAAGGGGATGGCAGGCACTCAACAGGACAAATTAGGCAAACTGGAGAGACTGTCCAAAATCAACACTGGCAAAACTAAGAATGTGCTTAGTGTGTACTTCAGAAGGAGAAATTAACGTGTATTTAAAATGCTGTGTAGAGACAATTAACTGTGATCAGACAAAAGCAAAACAAAATATGTGTCTGTTGTGCAATAACTGTCTGGGGTAAGGCAAGAGATGCAATTATGTCATTTTCTAAAGGCAGACAAGTCCTTGCCCTACTTCCACATCCAGTTTCAGGCATGACATTATAAAAGACATAGATGAAATGGAAAGGATTCAAAATAAAGTGAAAAGAGACCTATGGGGAAAAGCTGAATGAAGCACATTTAGCTAATCTGGAAAAAAAAAAAGCAGCTTGTGGAAGAACAAACCAATCTTCCATCTATAGGGAAGTAACTGAACTGGAGGACAGCAATCAACCAGTGGGGGAGCAGGGAGCTGCAGGGTGGTTGCTGTGAGAAAAATCTGGGATTGCCCCATAATGGGCACACCCAGCTCTAGCCAGAAGGTGGGAATGAGGGAACACCATGGCATGAGGATGTGGAGCTGGTACACCCCCAGAGGGACTTGCACACTAGAGAAGAGGAAAAGTGCAAGAAGGAAGGAGCAGCAGAGAGAAACAGTGACATTCTGACCCCAGTCCCCTGCACTGCTCACAGCTGCTCTGAAAGGACTGACTGCCACCTGCAGCTGTGACAAGGTGTAAGAGTGATGCCGTGGTGAGGCAGTGAGGAGGACACGTTTGGAGTGAAGCAAGCCTGGAAAAGGAGAGACAGTCTTGCCCCTAAATATTTTAATGTTTGTCTTTTTTGTTTCCCAATATCTGATTTGGAATTAAATATTTATATTAAGTGGCTATAAATTAAATTGAATTGCCCAAGCTGAGTCTGCCTGACATAAAAAAATTACATGATGAGTGACCTCCCTGTCATTATTTTGAGCCATGGGTGTTCTTGCTTCTGCTCCTCCCGTTTTCTCTCCCATTCTGCTGGGAGGCAAGCCACAGCCAACCCACTACAGTCCCACTGGATAAGGACAGAAAAGTCCACAACTAGAGCTAGGAACAGCTAAGCACTATATTAGTAAAAGCTTTCTCCCTGATCTGCGGGGCAGTCTGGCCATGGATTTTGGGATCTCCTCATTGGACACTTTGCAGAACAAGGCAGAGAGCTCCTCTGAGGCCTGTCTAGGTTCACCATGCACAGAAGACAAGCAACTTATGTGATGTCTCTCCCAACGCTGCAGCTCTGTGTTTTAGAAGAAACACAGGGGCATAGAAAGAAGCCATCACCTTTCACTTGGCTGGCTGGTCATGTATAGCAGGTATGCCACTATCTGCTTTCCAGAGGGGTAAAAGACAATTCTTTGTCTGTGATTAGTGAAGGGCACAATATCATGACAGATAGCCACAGGAATTTTAGAAGTCCCTTTCTCCTTCCGTGTTTTGGGGTAAATAAAACACCAGAAAGCTATTTAAAAACCTTTCCCCCCTCAGTAGAAAAGTAAGTACCTACTTTTTCCACCCTTCTAAAACATAGCACTGCTGGTGTCTTTCTTGACACTGTGGGAGCTTGAGTAATTGTGCAACAGACAAAGTGCCAAAGAAAAAGTGAGGAAACTTTTGCACAAATGTTCTGATTTCAGAAGCCTGTGAAGGAGGTGGCGTGCACTTGCACCTGAGTCAAGAGAGGATGAGTCATGGCTAACACTCCTTACAAAGCATCATTCTCAGCAAAGGCTGTGCTGAACGTCATAGATCCCAAACAAAAGGGAAAAAAAAAGAAAAAGGAAAAGAAGAGCCCACTACCATTAACTGGATTTAAGTGAGGAAGTGTCCTACTTCCTCTTGTAAAGAAATTGGAGACAGTACCTGCAAACATAAGCATATACTCTGATATTGCAACTGTTGCCAGCCATAATGATCCAAGCTTGTAGATTTTAGCTGCCATGGGGCACTCAAAGGATAGTTTAAGCCCATCCTCTGTGCCTTTACAGCTACATTAGGAACACTGTCAGGAACAATGCATCTATGTACCTCAATATCCTATTCAGCTACGGTTATAAGCCTCTGCAGTAACACATTCCCTGTTTTCTATGATCACATCACACAATATTGTATTACACCATAACAACACTGTAATAATAAAACACAGACCACTATTTTTTTTCTAGGCATTGTTTTATACTATACAACTATTCTCCTGCTTGTTTGGCTGCAAGAGGTATCTCTGTGTATTTCAAAAATTACCAGGAATAGGAAACCAAACCACACACATATGTGACACACTTAAAGTGTACATGCACACAATGCATAGCAAAAACGGCCAACAGTATTTCATCCATGCCTAATTCCATCTTCCCTTGACAACACAAGATTGGGACACTTGGTGCACATTGAATGCCCGGGGGGCAGCCATAAGGGCTCCTTTGCAAAGCCTGAGACAAGAGATGACTGCTCCTGATATCAGCAGGCTGGGTGCAATCATAAACATATTGTAATCCATTTTAAAATAGTCAGGAAGATCTTGTTCCAGCTATTAAATTCCACTGGAATCACTGTACTTTGATTACTCTAAACAATCTCCATGGTTTCAAGTGGATAAATCCACTTTTCACTCCTGACAAAGAAAAAGTGGTGTGTTAGACTACATTTTAGCAGTATTATGTTTCTTTCTGCAAATCTGAGAAATTATTTCAGGAAAAAATCCTGGACTCTTGGGGAAAAAAGGGACATTCTTGCCTATAGCTTTCCATCAGGTTGTAGTTCAGTCCACGCTTTTAAAGGCAAAGGGAGGACCAGGCAGTTCAGCTCCTTAGTTTTCTATTGCATAGTAGAGACTATTAAAATTCTTTCATCCAGAATAGAAATTTTAAATATACTTAAACTGTATGAAACAGAAGTGGGAAATGCATTACAATGCATATCAGCTATTCTGCACTGCTGAGCAAGTGAATTTATAACTTGTATAAATCTTCACTCTTTTTTCTGCTCCTTTTCAGACACATGCCTAAGCTTGGATCTGAGTGGATACAAATCCCAAGGAATTGAAATCATTAGTGAGAAAGTCTGTGAAAGAGATATGCAATTAAAATTTGTTCTTTTGTTTTGTTGTTAGGCAGATTTGATGCTCTTCATTTTGTGATCTTTGTGCTTCATCAGCTTTATGATACGTCACATGGTGAAAAGACTGAAATCATGCTGCTGCTTCTGACTTATTTTCCTTCTTCTTGGTTGTGAAAAAGATGAGAAATGTTTGTACTTCTTTGTCAAGAAACTTCCTTTTAAAAATATCTTTCCAATCATTAGGAATATGAGAAAGCTCAGACCAGTCAGGCTGACAGCTGAAGCCCTGGGTGAGATAGTGGTTTATAGTACTTTGGATCTGTTTGCTGACTATTTTTCATCCACCACTCTCAGTTGCAAGATAAAGTATATTCCTTTAGAAGTACCTATTTCTTTTTCACATTGTGTATGAACGATTCCTTTTACCATCAGATTTATATTTGGTCTGTTGATAGTTGTAATTTTATTTTTAAATGAAAGAAAATAAAGTAGCATGTCTCCTAAGCAAAAAATCAACCAAGCATTTTTTAAGCCAGGAGAATTAGTAGAAAGTGTAGAACTTCTGATGAGAATACATCACTTTCACTTTCTCTGTTTCCTTCCTAGACCCCAAATTAGATTTCCTAGTGACTGTCTTGGAAAGACTTGTGGTATACACTCCTAAAAGACTATTTAGAATACCTGCAAGACTTCTAGTGTGCTCTAACACAACATCCAAACCAACACTCAGATTCTGGAAGCTACAGAAAACATGCACATTGATGACAAGAGGAGAGGTCTACAATAATGTCTGCTGCATTACAGGTTTTTATACAACTGAAATCTGGACACATCCACACACCTACCATGTAAAAGCACATTGACTAAAAGCAAGAACAAGACTAAAACACATACCTGCCTATTACAAGTTATTACAGAGTTACCAAACTATTTTCTTCTATCATATCATGGGAGGAAAAGTGTTCAGTCCATAGCAGGGACAGAGAAGAATTTCCATCCTGTATCATACCGTGACTCATAACCCTGGCAGCCTGGCTTCGTAACTAGTCTCATCCCTTTTTAATTACTTTTTTTTTAAGCTCTACTAATTCCCTAATCACATGAATCATTTGTCCCAAAACATTTTTTATTAACCTGAGCCTTCTATCAGTCTTGCATTTGCTCCCTCTATATATGTATATTTTGGTGCTGACATGAAGCAGATAGAACAGGTGCCAAATGTCCGTTGTTTTCTTTTTTTTTTTTCCCATTAGCCCAAATTACTTGAATGCTTTGAGGTGTTTTAAAGAAAAAAGCCTTGGAAGGTGTCACATATTTCAAGATATCTTTTGCCTGTAGGGCTTCCAATGCTGGAGCGCTCTCCAAGTGCAGCAGGTGCTGTCTCCAGCCAGAACTGCACGTGGGTCTCTGTCAGAGCACGAGCCACACACTCAGCACTCAAGGTCAAAACAGGCAAAGAGAAGCTACACTCAAAGCTGCCAGTGACAAGCTCCTATCCATATGATTGTTACTTGCTGGAAGAATATTTTTATCTATTCCTTACAGTGACTTTTCAAAATAAACTACTAAAAGAGATAGAAAGATGAATGCCTGAATCAAGGTACCAAGATACAACCACATCTACCAAACTCAGCAACACAATCTGAGGAGAAGCTAATGCAGCTACACTGCTAGTTTGTTAAAATAAATGAGCAATTAAATTGTCATATGAAAACTCCACGTGGCATAGACAAGACAAGTGAGTCACCATCCTGACACAAATGACGCAGTTGTGGAGAACCTTCTGTGTCAGCAGGATATCAGTGAACCTTTTACTATAGCCAAATGACCTGCCTCAGGGTTAACTCCCAGGACCAAGGCTCAGATGTCTGAACAGAGATGTCTAACACTGGTTAGACACCCCAGTGACACTTTCTCCAGCTGAATGCCGCTCTTGAATGGCACTGGGGACTCTGCCCATGACTGTCAGGCACGGGTGTATGTTTCTGATGCCACCAAGCACCTACAACATCCACAGCTGGCGGGATGGCTGGGCATGAAAGCTAGAAGAAAATTGTAAAATATCTGTCTTAAAACTGCAACTGTATTTAACTAAAACCCAACTCCCCAAACCAGCATCTTCCTCCTCCCAAACAAAAATTAGAAGACTATTTATTTCATGCTGTGTTTCCCTTTGTGCAATGATGCACAATCAAGGACCACTTAAATACAAGGCCAAGGTTTTCCAGAAAGGGAAGCTGAAATGCATCACCTCCATGGCCTGAGAATCCCAAGGGTAAAGTTTTCAGAGGAATCTAACTGACCAAAACAAGATCAATTAATTTCAATCCTCAAATAAAAAAAACAATTATCAAAATACTTTGATTCCTTTGCACATAAATGTCTGAAAGTTGTTGTCTAAAACTAATAATAAAGCATGTAAAGTAATCACATAATTTTACATCAGTGTTATCTTCATGTTGCATTATCTATAGGCAAAGCAAACTTATTTTCTGCCAATACGTTTTCAGCATAAATTTTTATATATATTTCAAATATTCTTTTCACAGTCAGTAAAAAAAGTCTGAAGGTACCCAGGGCACCCAGGGAAAACTATCAAGGTCCACAATAGCTCTAAGGGATTATCTGATTTGGTGTTCAGCTATAATTTTAAGTTTATATACACAGAAAAATCAGTCTCATATATAAGAGCATTCAAACAAAAAACCTCGATGTTTAAGGCTTAAACTGTGGGCATCTTTTCTCTTCTGAAAAAAGATTAATTCAACACCAAGAAAGGTAGAATAACAAAACAAGACCAGACTTGAAGTATCCTATAGGAAACTAAATAACAATTCTTCAAGTCATAGCTTGCAAAAGCCTCCTTTCTGCTATTCAGTTGAAAGAGGGTGTTTTCTTTGTTTTTAAAACTTCAGCCAATTCATATTATTTAGACCATATTGTAGCTTTAAACTTGATATACAGAAGATGCATTTGATGACTCATTTACAGTTTAATGCACAAACGACAAGCAGTGTCATATGCAAGTTTAAGGAAAGCTTTCCAAGTGATACCAAAAGGCAGAAAAAGTGACTGTTGGGTTTCTGTGAATCTACAGTTTGCTAAAACAGCTTGTCTATAGAGTAGTCACAGACAACTGGCATACATGAGGGCTCTGGCTTGCCAGAGTAAGTTGTTCTGACCCAAGCCTTTTTCTGTGCTGCTCAAAAGGAATTCATGAATCCATCAGGTCATTAGATGCAACTAATTCCACAAATATGAACATCCAGTCACATAATCAGACATATCCTTCCTCCTTTGTGTCGGATCAAGTTGTTCACCCAATGAAAAAACATCAGGTTATGTTAACTTGTCTAATGGTATAATAATCCTTTCTGATTCCCCCTGGTCTCTGAATTAGGAAGGTGAATCAACTCATTTTGCAGCCACCCAGTTGCCAGATGAGATGCAGACAGGAAAGCAGCCCTGGCAGTGGGATAGAGGCAAGCCCAAAAGTAAATCACTCTGTCACTCACCGGATGTCTTGTGAAACTATATCCTTAATTAGTCATTGAATGGAGACACTGGGTAGCACAGTGTTTGATCCTTCCAGAAGAGGACAGCCACCTCATCCTACTTGAATTATTGGACATCAGTCACCTCAACCTTCTCCATAAAACTTTCCCTCCCCATCAAATACATCCTTTAAATTAAAATTAGTAGCTCTTCTCTAGAATAATTCTAATAGCAAATGTTATCATCAACTATGTGCATTACAACAACATGGGAGCAACAATATAGATCACAGTTTAACCATTCCTGTGATAAATTGTGAGAAGGCTTCCAAGAACACCTCTCAAAAGACTACCTACAGTCTTGCTTAGGGCACAGGCCTATTTTCCTTTATCAATTCAAGAGTGAACTCATTGGCCACAGCTTGGAATAGCAAAGACAAAACTATGACAATTTATCACTACACATAACAGGACCCTGGACATTTACATAAAGAAATCTGAAGAAGATTGAACTGCAAGTGAACTCCTGTCTCTCCTGCATGTAAAAGCTGAAATCTGTCCAGTATTTGAAGTGCTTAGTTACTAGTACCTATTTTCTTGTAAGGGAAAGGACAGATCCTGCAGGCAAACTGGTTGCACAACTGGAGTCAGCAGCTGAGACTCATTTTTCACATAAATGGGACTGGCTTTCCTAATCAAGGACTGATTTCTGGAAAAAGGTGGAATGCACTGGACCAACCAGCCAGTTGGCAAAGATGCTTTTGTTCTGACCAACACAGCAAGGCATCAGTGATCCAGGAAGTTTCTGGAGTGCTTTTGCAGTAACTTCTTACCATGGGTGATTGAGTACCTAACAAGTGCACCAGTGGGGCCTCATACTTAGAGACAAGGGAGAAGGAGACTGAGATGGGAAGGTCAGGGGCAGCCTCTGCTGCAGTGACCATGAGAGGCAGATCCTGCCAAGAAAGAGCAAGGCAAAAAGCAGGATTACGAGATCAGAATTCTGAAGAGCAGATTTTGGCCTACTGAGGAGAATCCCATACAGAGAAGAGTGCACAGGAGAGATGGTGGATTTTTCAAGGACCACCCATTGCCAAGCTCAAGACTGGCCCACAGCAACGTGCAGGAAGTTGGGCAAAAGTAGAGAGGTAAAGACAAGACTTTACCTCAGCTGACTTTTGGGAACAATGAAATGGGATATTGCTAGGCTGCTGGGACCTGGCTGATAGGTGTTGGGGGAGCTGGCTAATGACATTGTATGGCCTCTCTTGGCAATTTTTGAAAGGTTGTGGTGATTGGGGATATTCCTGATGTCTAGAAAAAGGAAATATCCCTTCCATTTTAAAGGGGGGAAAGAAGGGTAATTCAGGGACCTACAGAGCTGGTCAGCCTCACGCTGATCCCTGCAAAGGTGATGGTGCATTGTCCTGCAAATAATTTCTCTATATAGATTGGATGAAGGTGACTGGGAACAGTCAGCATGGATTTCTGAAGAAGAAATATGCTTGAGCAGCCTCACAGGCTTTTATGGTGAGATGACTTGTTCAGCGGATGAGGAGAGCAGCGGACACAGTTTATTGTGGCTTTAACAAAGCTTCTGACAGCTTTGTTCTTGTAGCAGCCTTCTCTTACCACAGCCTCACTGACAAACTAGAGAAGCAGGGGCAAAGTTAGAGCAGAGATGAACTGAAATCTGACTGAACTGCTGCACTCAAAGGTGATTAGTGGCATAAAGTCCAGTTGAAGGTCAATCAGTATCTGTGTACTTTAGGGACTGGCATGGGGGAATGCACTGGTTAACACCTCCATAATGGCCTAGATAGAAGAACAGAGTCATGCTCAGCAAGTTTGCAGGATGCTCAGCTGGGAGGGGAACAGCAGATGGGTGTACTCTCATTCAGAGAGTAGAGCAACAGGCACCTCAGCAAATTCAACAGAGGGAAATGCCAATCCTCCAGCTGCTGAGGTCTAACGCTAATCGTCAGTACAGCCTGGGGGCTGATCACCTGGAAAGCAACTCTGAAGTGAAGGACAGTGGGGTTCTGGTGAACACCAAGCCAATCATGAGGCACCAATGTGCATCTGCAGGACAGAAGGCCAACAGCCTCCTGGGCTGCATTAGGAAAAGCACTGCCAGCAGGTCCAGAGAGGGGATCCTTCTCTACTCATGAATATGGACTGCTAGGCTCATTCTGGGCTCCCCCATACAAGACAGACATAGACAACACTGGAGAAAGGCCAGTGAAGCACAACAAAATTAATCAAGGGACTGGAGCACCTTTCATACAAGGAGGAGGGGCTGGGAGATCTAGGACTGTGTAGCCTAGAGAAGAGAAGGCTTGGGAAGATCTTATCCCTGTGTCTAAATAGCCAATTGGAAAAAATAAAGGGAACAGAAACTGATTTCTCACTGGTGTCCAGTGACAGAACAAGAGGCAATGGGCACAAAATAGAATACAAGAAATGTTGCTTTAACATAAAATAAGGAAACTTTCTTACAATAAGGGCATTCAAACACTGGCCCAGAGAATACGTTGACCCTCCATCTCCTCCGAGACATTTAAAATCCAACTAGATAGGCCTTGAAATGACACAGCCTCTGCACAGCCTCTTCAAAGGCCCCTTCCAAATGGAATAATTCTGTGATTACATTTAGTAGAAAACAAGTAAAGACCTGATAATTTGATTATTGGATATAGAACAACCATTCTATGAATAGATTAAGCTATTAAGGTCCCGCAGCATGCATTGCATACATTCATAGTTGGTTCATTTGATGCAGGTGATCAAGAAAGTAAATTTAACATAGGAAGGCAGACTCTAAATATTTATGCTAATAGCTGAATAAACATTAAGGAAAAATTACAGATCTGGAGCTAATTCTGGAATGTGTTCAGTACAGCTTGTAGGACAAGTTGAACCTAAGTCCACCCACCAAGTCTGAGCTGTGCTAACTAGCTAACACACAACCATTTTGGATTTATGTGAAGTACAATAAAAACCCATTCTAGAAGTCACTAGATAACTTCTTGGTTGAGTGCCACAATCGTGTTTGTTCAACTGGATACGCCTCCTCTACAGCTCAAGTTGAACTAAGAGATAAGGAATGCCACATCCAGCAGAAAGAACTCACAGGAATATACCATATTAAAAATGTAATATCCTTGCCTTATTGTGCTAACTCCTCTACTTAAAAAACAAAACCCATCATACTGGCATAAATAAGTCGTATATTTAAATTTCATTTTAAAAAGCTTCATTTAAAGGGAATTGACTTGATTAGAGCTAAAAAAAAGTACCATGGAAATGCCAGGGGTTTTCTTTCAGTCCAGGAAAGTCTTGCATTAACTTTTATCCCTGAGGTAATGAAAACCACATCAAGTCATCAGAAAACTAAAACTGACCTCGTAAACCTTGCTATTAGTAATCAGACAATCCTTATGACTTACCAAAGCAGTTATCAATCAATCTATTATTTAATCATTTATATTGCCATAAAAACCTAATCTCTCAGCATTTCTCTCTGCCATCTCCTTCTCTCTTTAATTACCAATGAAGCATGAACCTCTCACCATCACAGGCCAAGTTTCTTGTTATGCACCCAGATGACTGGGTCAGGATCAGTGAACATAGCAGGTAAATGTGCTGCCCGCAGGCACATAAGTGAAAGCCATCTTTCACATATTAATCTCAACAATTAACGGCAACAAAACCTAATTCCAAAACTGACAGCCAAGACCAATGTTACAGATCAGTTCTCATAGATTAGCCAGCTAAGAAGTATCCCTTAAGCTGCTTAATTCTACATCACTATTTATAATCTTAAGGAATCTCACATTTGCTGTAACTTTCTGTATGTAACTCCATCCAGCAACTGCCTGTAGCAATGGTGACTACCAAAAATTAAGGACTAGAGTGGCAGTGAGAAGAAGGGATTTGCTATCTGCCTACAAAGGGACAATGGCTTTAACCTCTGGTTGTTCTAACAGTGAATAGGACACCACTGAAGTCCTACAGACCTGTAGCCTTATTACAGTATCAGCACACTGTTTGGTTGATAAAGACCCTTAAAAGAGACCCTGCATACAGTTTAAGGCAGTTATACCAAGCATCAGTGCTTGAACAGAGATGGGTAAGAACCTTCTGTTTCCATTAAATAGAAAAGCAAAACCTTCATGGTCACATACCTCATTGCAACATTGCTGCCATCAATAACTATTGGCCTCAGGTTGTCTCCATCCTCTGTCACATCCTCCTGCAGTGGAGACTCTGACCTCTGAGACTCTATGGAAGACGCTTCACGCATTACACTAGTGTTAGCATTAGTTACAGTCTGATCAGTCTCAGTTTTATTCCCGAGTTTGACAAGTTCTCCCAAAATATCATTTATTAAAGCATCAGTACCAAGTTTATTTAGTACAAGTTGAACCTGCTCTTCAGAGTAACCCAACTTAAGTGCAAACTCCAGTTTGGTTTGATATTCTTTCACCACATCAGGAGGCTTTTTGACTTCCTTAGGTACTATCTGAGCCTCTTCTATCCTAAAGTCTTGCAAGATTTCATTTCTTTTTAGTATATGAGGCTCTAAGCAAGGAGATCGGCACAGCTGTCGATGAGTCTTAGGCAATAAATGTGACTCTGATGCAGAATTATTCAGTCTCTCTGAATCATTATCAGAATTTGTGCTTTCTTCGGAGTCACAGCTGGAGCTTCCAGAAGTCTCTTCAGATGTCTCCTTTTCTCTGTCTTCTTTCCTAGAATTAACCTTATCCATTGTTGGCTTCTCCGCCATCGACCAAGGTACAATTGCATCTATTTGTGTGCCAGTGTTCCCCACATAAAGGTGGCCTAAGTCATGCCCCAGATGATCCTTCAAGCCCATGAAGCTGCTGCATGCACTTGACTCCACTTTGCTGTTTTTCTTGTATTCCTGAATATAAAGTGTCCCGTATTCCTAAAGAGAAAACAAAAATGTTGCAACTGGTTACATGCATTACTTGTTTTCTATTTTCTTGCTGCTTCCTCAGAACTGCATTTATTCACTTGCAGCCGAGAAATAGAACTTCTTTCTTTTTTTAAACATGGAAGGCTTTTTGTGAAAAAAACTCTTCCTAAGGAATATCTATTGCCAAGTGGATAAATAACTAACCACCTGTCTTCTGAATGTATCAAATGTTTTTACTTATACATTTCTAGAAATGAATTTATGAAAGAATATGAAACCAAAGATTCCCAAGTTTACCGACTGTAATGTAGAGACAGGAGTAAAGTAACTGTTTAAAAACAATGAGATACAGCATAGTCTTATGCTAGAAGAAGTAACAACAACAAAAAAAAATGACTACAAAATACACTAGAAAAGGTTTTCAAACTAAATACCTTACACTATGTTGAACAGAAAGAAATTAACATAGCGCTAGATTCTCTGGCTTATTAGTAACAAAAAACATGATTAAATAAAAACTTATTGGCCCTGAAAGACACTATCAGCTCAACTGAATACACTCAAACTATTTCTGAATTCCCTTATAAACTGATAATTAAGTCAAGAAAGACTAATTGCTCTCAACAGAGTGTTGTATTACTAACACATACAGCATTTAGGGACGTGGATTGATCTAATGGCCAATAAAGCCAATGGAAGTCTTTGCACTAATTCCAACGGACCATTCATCAAGCCAACAAAGCAACAAAATTAAAAGCTGTTTTCAGCTCCCGCATTGGATTTTTGCAAGCCTTTTGATAAATCAAAATTATACATGTATAGATATGAGTCACTTAGGAAGAATGGAAGAAAGAAGTTGCAGTTTTCTGGACTTCATATACTCTCAATATCAGATTTTCTTGAGGAATTCTGCATAGCAGTAGTTATACACAAGTTAGTTATCCATTTCATCACAAACATTACTTCAACACCCTACATTTAAAGGCAGATTGCTACCTCTTTCCCTTACTTTGTTCTTTGAAATGGCAATCTTTGCTAACTGCTTCAATAAAGAAAATAAAACATAAATTATTTCTCATAAATAAAAATGGACCATATGGACCAATTGTACTGCAAGGTTACCATGAAAAAGAAGAATTTAAATTAAGGAAAGACTATGAAACAAAGAGTTCTTTCACACTTCCATCTTGTAAGGCAGAATATAAAGCAAGATATAGAGACAAAGGACTTGAACTTAAAATTTCTGTCAGCAAGCACATTAACTCTCCAATCCCCTTACAGGTGAGCATTTCAGACTGATGGGGTATTTTTAATATCCAGTGTGCTTTCCTCTTCTTGCGATAAAGATTTGAGAGCATGCACCAGAGAAATTAATCCAGGTTTATGATTAGAGAGAATCAAACAAACAGTCCAATCCGTGGCTCAGTAAAAGTAGATTCTACAGGCAGGGAGTGCCAAGACATCACCATTGTGGTAGAGCATTCTGGTTATGGGACACAAAAATCTTACTTTACCTAAACATTTCTAGTTAACATAAATAAATCTTATCTATCATCAGCGCTTTCATCTCCAACACCTTAATCCCAGCAAGGCCAATAAGGAAGAAAACAAAGTTTTATTTAGAACTTATCTTGTTACAAGGCAGTAGGGCTGTAATTCTCAGGCAGTGCATTAATGAATATTGCCTTCTCTTAATGCAAAGCTTTAGGATTTCAAGCAACCCAGAGATTAAACACAACAATAATTTAGGAAATGGACCTTTTCACAAGGTGATTTATTAACTAAGATAATACACTTAATAGCACAGAGGTAGCAACAAATCACAATATTCCAATAAAAAGATACAGTCAAAAAACCAACACTGTGGCCTTCACAGAACTCACACACACACACACAAAAAAATTAAAACAAATCGCAAACAAGCAGCCCCTATTGGAAGCCAGGCTGCCTAGCAACCAGCCTCCAGTTGCTAGGATGCGCTCCTTTAACATACCATCATGAATACTAGCACAGCCAAAGAATAATTTGGTATGAACAAAAGCCCATGAAAGAGAGCGGGACTTAAGTGCGTCTGGTTTCCCCTCGGAGAACAATGCAGCTGCCAAACCAATCTGGAAGCCCCGACATCATTGTTCCACCAACCCCACAATCTGCTCTGACTCGAGGAAGTCTAGTTAATGGGCAATACTTTTAAGCTGGACTGAAAAGTTGAGCTGGCTCATGTACTGCTGCTGCAGAATACAGGGAGATAATGGGTCACTGCCTAAATCCGTGTACTGTGAAATGTCATTTTAGTATTGAACTAAAAGTGAAGGGAGGGTTTTTTTGGAAGGGGGGGGAGAAGAGTTTGCATATTAACAGCATCAAATACCAAAAGCCTGAAGTGCATAGATTAGACAGAGGATTTATTTTTTTTTAGTGTTAGTTAAAATAATACTTAAGTCATTCTCCAATCACTTCTTTCTTGAAGTTTAAGTGCTTTACAGCAACTACAATCATAACACCCTCCAGTGTGATTCAAAGAAGTCACTAGCATATGAATGTGTCTGAAGATCAGGCATTATATGAAACGTACTTTAGATGATTTGCACATCAACTGCATATGAAAAATGACCGTAGCCTGAGCTTGGTCCATTGTTAGGAATATATACATAATCAGCCTCACATCTATCTGCTTTAATTTCCCTGTCAATCTCCATTATGCTTCAATATATAATTGCTTGTTTTGCAAAGAACTCTACTGTTTTTCAGAAGCTATTTAAAGAACAGAATAATAAAATCAGCAGCTTTAACATCTCCCACAGATAATATACAGTCATTATACTATTGCTTTAAAAGCATAGTTAGAATTGTATTTGTACTGTAAATCCAAAGCTAAATATTCCTGAAATAGTTTTGCATAAGCAGTACACTATTCCTGGCATTTGGCCTAAACACTGAATGAAAATTGCATTTATTTTCCGAAAAATTTTTACAATGCCTGGAAACTTTGCATATCGTATTTGTGGCCAGTAGCATGTCTTAGAAACATTACACTTTGGAGCTCCCATCATGATATCCTTTATGAGGTTCACTGACTAGAACCATGAAAATCAGATGTCACTGTTGAATGCTGCTGATTATTTTGTCTTGGTTTGGTTAGTGAAGAGCAACATGCCAGGCAGTCAATTTGAATGAATGTGTATTCCAAATAAACACTAGTGTACCTATATACAGGACAATGAAGCTCATGAAAACCAGAAAAGGTCACATTTATCTAAGGAGCAACAGCAGCTAAGAATTCCTTTATTCACAAGGAGCTTTTATTACACACATATGGTTTTAAAGTATGCTGACTGATACAATACAATATAGCTAAGAAAAGCATCTACTATGAATTCTGACTTAAATGAAAGATAAACAAAAAACATCCAAAAAAATCCAGTCATTAAAGTATTCCCCTTTTAGTTATGCTCACCACAACTCAGTAAAAGAATGTGCATTTATGAGAAGGTTAATAAAACAGGTAACTCCCAATTTAGACATATCTATGATAACATAACTTTTAAACTGTAGCCTATTTGAAACAACAGTACCACACATTGTGTTCACTGTTAAAGGCTTAAAGTACTGCACATACATTTATCAGGTATAAATACAACAATCCAGATGAGCACTTCATTATAGAAGTATAATATTTTACCATTTCTTAGAAGTTGCCACTATTTTCCACTAGCCATTAACAACAATCAGCTCATCGTTCACCTCCACACAAAACAGAAGTATTTCTCAAAGGGACGTGGGCTAGTAGATCACCTAATCTTTTACTGTGTATTCAGAATACTTTCCACTTACAGTTGAGCATAAAAGAAGTCATTTAATGCAAATTTAGTTCACAGAGGAAAATAGCAGAGAAAAGTAATGTCATGTGGCACAGTATAGAAGAAAATGTGTATTCTCAAAAGACCATCAACAAGTTTCTGAAGATACAGTCTACAAGGAAAGAGTTCAACATGTTTTCACATAGGTAGATTTTTTTCTAAGTCTCCTAAACACAAAATATAAAATATTGAAATCATTTTGTTGGAACACTCACTGCTTGTCACAAACAGAAGTGCAGAGTTGATCAGAAAAGAGAAAAAAAGAACGTATCCTTTATCCTAATGATAAAGATACTGCAACAATACAAATAAAATAATGAATATGTAATAAATACCTACTGCTGTAGTTTCTATGTATTTAATTACCATTGTATTTGAGCGAGTGCTGTTGTCTGCATCATTCTATCCAACAAAGGAGGGATGTCCCATTGAACAGATTGGTTAATGCTCTGGGGCAACAGATGTCTACTGGAACTGCAGGAGACCAGCAACTGGTGGCCTGCCCATCTTCTGAAAACTTTCAATAGACTCATGCATATGTTCACACAATAGGGCATGTGGTAGAAATGCAAACCTCTTTTTAACCCTTTTATATGCTCTCTTTCCCTCTCAACTGATATATGAAGGTCTTTGTTTTGGACTTTTTTTTTTTTTACAGGATCCTTGGAACATAGGCTCATGTGTGAGCACACAGTGTTTGTTCTTCAGCCTAACATCTAAACTCAAAATATAAACCAAAACAGATTAGAAACTTTATAAAAACAGCCAGACTAGATCTGACACACTGGTAAGTGGTTTTAAAAATGCAAAACCTTTGACTGTAACACATTCTTATCTGAGAGCACCCTCATGCTCAATCTTACATGTCAGTCTCTTCAGATAGCCTATACTGGAGCTCTTCCTACTTCCACAAAAATGACAAATTTCACCCAAGGTGTGGTACAATGGAAAAGGTGTCTAATTCTGTTTTTCATTCTAAGAGCTTTTTCTACTAGTCACAATTTAAATAACAGCTTATTTGCAACACAGGGTAAATACCTGTAACTTAGAAGTTGAAACCTCTCCTTCTCCCCATTGGGCTAGAGAATTCATTCTGTTGATGGCTACTCCTACCATTTTCAAATTCTTGGAAATGCACCATTACTGATTCTTTCAAAAGTTCCTGAATAGAATGCAGTGTGAGTCAATGCTCTTTAATATACTTAATCTTAGCACATAACTGTTTTTCTATCCCTTTTTTTTCACGAGACACCCAAAGTGTGCAAATCTCAGCTGACACGCAGGCTAGCTCGTTGTCCAAATGCAAACTGATAAGGCTGCAACACCAGAAAGGTGAACCATCCCGTTCGTGCAGAGAGAAGCCCCCATACTTACGTTGGCTGGAAAACACACAGACATTGGTTTCTCTTAGCTGTTCCAGAAGCAACTCCTTAACACGATTTCAGCTGCAGACTTCAGGCAAGCAAGCAGAACAATGAATGGACGAACAGATGGACCCGCGATGTCTTTGCTTAACCTACTACTGAGCGGCCGCGGAGCCAATCACGGCCGGCAGAGCTCACAATTAGTTGGCTGGGCAGATGCAAGGCAACCTCCCCATCCTGCATCAGGTTCGGAGGTTTCTAAGATAAGCAAGTTGATGTCATTCTCAGGGTCTGCCCCGGGCAGCATGTGTATTAACGAGGGGTGTGCAGCAACAATAGGCCATACAAAAGAGACTAGCAGGCAGCTGCTGTATGAGAGCCAGAGTCATTAGGGAGCAGGCTGCCAACAAGAAACACCTGGCTTGGGCAGACTTCAGCTTCTCCTCATTGTTTCTAATTCATGAAACAAAGAAAAGAATTATTTTTTAAGTAGTAAAAATTGTGAGTTTTCTATTAAAATATATCAAGGAATATAACCCCTTCTATTATGGAAACAAAATGTTCTGTAAGGAAAAATATTAAAGAAAAATAAATCTATCAGGAGCTATTGTAGTCCCTTTTCTTGTTAGCAAAATTAATCATAGTGGTATAAAGCACAAGGAGCCCACACTAAACACTGAAATGCATTCAGCAACTGCATTCTGAATTTTCTGACACTTTTCTACATTAGTCAATAATTGCAACAAACTTGCATTTACACACAACTCTAAGAGTACTTGTGAGTAATTTCAGTGGAGGGGGTGAAAGTGTTTAAACTAAAACTACATAATATTAATATATGGAATAATGGATATTTTTAAGGAGTTGGAACATCAGACCACTTGACAGAAAGGAACTATAAACCACTCTTTTGTTCTGGAGTCCCTTATATTGGTTTGCAACACAATTGCTTTCCTCTTTTACTTTTTCACACATCGGTTCTAGATGCCAAGATCTTTCCATCTCTTCTCGATGAGAGAATATTTGAACAGAAGTCTGGAGCTAGGCTATAGCTTTTATTGCTTTTATTTTCAATTGAAGTAATCCACACAGAAACACAAACTCCAGTGCATATCTCCCCTCACTGCCCAATATTTCCATTGCCCAAAGACATTTAGCAACATAATTGTAGCAAGGTTTGATGCTTGATGAAAAAAGGTGGCACACTGTGGACTTTCAAGTAAGAATTTGCTACTGCTGATAACTTCAGCTGAAGACAGGTTAACACACAGAAGGAAGAGATTCTGCATTTGCAAATGTTCATCTGAATGACTACTAGAAAAGCGTATTTACTGAACTTCAGCATCATTACATGACTAAAAGCAATAATGAGAAACACAGAGCCAGCTGTCCTCCTCTGCTTGTGAGGACAGGCAAACTGCTGGGAAATATCTACTGTGATTTAACAGAAGAAAAGAAGGAGAATAGGTTTGTTAGAACTGTTTAGAGTAACTTTCCAAGCTTTATGTGGATATTAAAGCAATTCAACACAGTAAATGAAATTACACACTGTCATGCTATTACAGTGATGCACCTATCAGGTGCCCAGATATTAAACTTCAAAGAAGAAACCCCAACCACAGTTTCTCCACACACAGTTTCTCCTAAAAACAACTACTAACACCACAATTTTGGAGCTTTTGAGTCAGAGGCAGGAGGAGACTCCACACTAATTTCTGCCACTGTGAACACAAAGACTGAGAGAAAGCTACCCACGAGCACAGTGGGACGCCTGATCCCCAGCACTGGATTAAGCCTCTTTGCAAACAGCGAATAAAAGCAGTGATCTGAAAAAGCTAATCAGTCCCTGCTGTGGTATTTAGACTACCTCAGTTGCCGGTATTGGATAACGTTAAGCATATTAAAACTTCTGTAGGCAAAATGGGAAGCCAGTCCAGTTCACCTATGTCCAAGAACTGCACTTAAATGCAAGCAGGATCACTTGGCTAGTCATTTGTTATCTCCCTGACTAGAGCCAGGTATTTCTTTTGCAATACAGAGATGCTTGCTTTGCAGAGACACATATGATACCCTTTACATACATCTATAACAGAGAACTCTGTGGCAGAGAAGTGCTGTACTTATGGCTCTACAACCACAACTAGTGCAAGTGTATTATAGCTCAGCTTAGAAAACTGCCTTAAAAACAATGCTGTTAGAAGTTCACTAGTAAAGACCTCCCCCCTCTACATCTTCAACAGTAATAATAGGAATAACACCCTGTTTTGTGTACCCCCAAACTCTCCACATACCAAGTGCATGGCTTCAGGGAACCAGGGATAAACTTTAGTTGCAGATTAAAGTTCATGTAAACACCATGCTGCAGCACTATGACCAAAATGAGAATGGATGCAATCTGAAGACTTATGTCATATTGTTAAATTTACAGAAGATATTCTAGTAAGTTATAATTGGGTGAATTAAGAAGACTTATTTCTAATTAGTCTTCTAAGTTCTAGAGGAATTTTCTAATTCTATCTTGTGCACAACATCAGTTACTTAAACCAGATGCCTCTTCTGGAAGCATCTTCTCAGCTCTTCCCTAAAAGAAGGTGGGTTGTTGAAGGTTTACAAGGTGTCAGATCACCCTATTAAATCATGCTCGTGATGACAGAAAAGCACTCATAATAGGGCTTATCAAGTACATGAAGCTTCCTTGTGGGAATGATGAGCTCACCTGTATGAAAGACACTGTATGAAACAGTGGGGCTGTGCCATCACGTCTGTGAAAGGCAGATGTGCCTAGGAGCATCACCAGAAGGTACAAAGCAAGCACTAGGTACACAGCACAAAGGGACAAAGCAAGTTCTACTTTTTGTGCTAAAACCTCCAAATCCAATAATGAGTTCAACAGCTTCCTATTACGACACTCAAAATACAAAGAGGTAGTAAATTAAATCCAGACACAGCAAATGTAACAGCTCCTTCAAATTTCTGGTCTTGCAAGATGAGTAAGCTATAAAAACCTGTATTTGTGGCTGCTAGGTATGGGACATTTTGTACAGTGCTTATCAGGTCCTTAGTGCCACTTGATTAAACAGCAGGCCAGCACAAAATCCTGAATTGCCTGGAGGTGATGGGCTTGGAGACTCCATGGTGGAAGGAGATTTCAGAATGGCACAGTGGAAGGGGATGGGATGCTGCAGAGACAGACCAGGGTGTCTCTTGGTTTGGGTGAGGGGTGGGAAGCAGAGCATCCCCTTTATCCTCCCCCCCACTGCCCAGTGTGGTGTGAAAAGCACACATGGAAGGGCCAGAGAGACCAAAGGGGGGAGAGCTGGAGCAGCTGGGAAATTCAGACAGCAGAGGCTGAAGATATTAGGGAAGCAATACTATAAGGCAGAAAAAACCCTTTAAAACCCTCCAGAAAAGCTGCTAGTTCCAGTCAAATCTTGTTGTTTCAAACACATTGAAAGCAAAGCCTTATTTAAAAGCAAATTATTTTATGCAAGCATACAAAAATGGTCATTCTGTCATTCTGTAATTCCAGTGGTATTGCTGCAGTAATTAGAAAGACAATTTGTCTCATTAACATGTTTCAATTATTTTTATTTTACAACTTTGTACTAAGCCTCCTGTAATAAATGATGTTCTTTGCAAGAACACACTGCACAAGTTAAATCAATCATGTACCACTGCACTTATGAAACAGAAATTAAGGTTATAGACTACAGACAAAACTCAGTCCAAAAAAAGGTGAAAAACTAATGTTTACTGTTGGACTTGGGAGCTGCAAGGGAGATGCTTATCTTTAAAATTACAAGGTGGCAATAAAAAAATATTCTTTTCAAGTTATATGAAGAGATAGAATATCTTAAGTAGAACACTTGAAAGAAGTTCACCTAGTTTTGAGGAGTGGTAAGTGGTGCTCTAGACTGGATCTACTCATAGCCAAAACCAGACAAAAAAACCACCACTCTACAGCCATACAAAGGACTGAATTAAATGACCTGTAAAGAGTGCCTAGAATTCAGAAAAAGAACTGGTATTACGATAAAGATGAGTAATGTTTTGCCTAGAGAATGACGAACCTTTCAAAATCACCGTATTTTAAAATAAGGTTCAACTGTATTTTCAAATGCAGTGCAATTGCTCTGTAGAAAAATATGCACTTTTAAATGCATTAAAACAAAGTGATGAGGAGTTCTTTCACTCTTTGAAAAAAGACTAATCTCTCTCTAGTTATCCTTAAAATTAAAAAAGCAGAGATGCATTTTCCATCATCGTAAAAGAAGGCCAGAATGTCTACAGTTTATACATACATATAATCCCATTAGATCATCAGTATATTGGCTGGATGCAAGACCTGAGCAAACCACTGCAACATTTATCAGGATGGTCTCTGAGGTTTTGAAGAGAAGTGGAAAACCCCAAGTGTTATCATAAGTAGCGATTACTTTTTGCTAACCATGGGTAAAACAGATCCAGTTTTCATTTTTCTGCTGGTAGACAAAGCCAGTGACCATGAGCTGTTCATCACATGACAAGGCACCAGCCTGCAGCTGCACAGTTTGCCTACATGAGGAGCCCGAGGCTTGAGCCACAGCAGCCAACTACACGGAAAGCATAAAGCAACATTCTGCGACACCAAAAAACACCGGCATCATCCTCACTACTACACTGAGATGTAGCACCTGAAATGAAATACATCTTCTGAAGCAAATTTTAATTTAAAAATTAAATAGTTTTGATAATGTGATGAAAAAAGCCTCCACTGTTTACCTAAGAGGATGATGATTTCCTCAGTACTGTAACTTACTGTAATTCACTGTAGGCATGGATTCCTAAGATGTGCTCCTTTCAGAGCGCCACAGAATCGCTGAAGTTGGAAGAGATCTCTGTGGGACATCAGGTCCAACTCCCCTGCTCCAGCAGGGCTACCAAGAACCAGGCGCTGGGCCCTGTCCAGGCAGCATCTGAACATCTCCCACAATGGACACTCCACAACCTCCCTGGGCAGCTGCAGTGCTTGGTCATCCTCACAGTAAAAGTGCAATTCCTAATGTTCAGGAGGAATAGTCTGTGCCCACTGCTTCTGGTCCTGTCCATGGGCACCACTGAAAAGAGGCTGGCTCTCTCTGCTTTGCACACACCCTTCAGGTATTTATATGCATTGATAAGAAACCCACAAGTCTCTTCTCCAGGCAGAACAGTTCCAGCACTCTCAGCCTTCCCTCCTAGAGGAGATGCTCCAGTTCCTTCATCATCTTTCTGGCCCTTTATTAGACTTGCTCCATAACTCCATGCCTCTCTTCTACTGGAGGGCTCAGATTTACCTCACCAGTGCCAAGCAGAGGGGAAGGATCACCTCCCCTGCCCTGCTACACAGCCCCTCTTAATACAACCAGGCCACTGCTGGCTGCCTCCAGCACAATGACATACAGCAGGCTCCAAGATTCCCCATCTTTAAGTGGATGCTCCAACTCAAATGTGGTTAAACTCCAGCACAAACATACAAGCCACTGTAAGCACACCCGCACAAGCACACCAGGGCATGCACACAGATGGACAATCCCAGAAGTCTTGTTTCCAAGGGCAGTAAGTCACATGTCCAGAAATTCTTGGGGGGTTTTTTGGGAATAGACATAAAGTTCTGCTGAAAGTATTCAGGGGTTTGCAAGCCAGAAAGCACCGAAACGCCCTTCTACACACTAAGGTGGCTGTTGGGCAACTGCTGTCATCAACACCATCTCATAAACTTCAAGTGTGAAATGCACTGCCCATTTCTGCAACAAATGGGGGAACGGTGCTTACTTTAAGACTGCAACTGTTTATTTTATTTTTTAGTTTTATTATTTATTAATTGAAGGAGACACTGAGCTACAGAGCGTTCAAGGGGAAAAAAAAAGTTTTCACCAATACACACATGTGAGATTTGATCTCCTCCCACTTCCAGAAAGAGTCACGTTGTCTGGATGCTTTCTGAGCATGAAAATTTGAACTGTCTAATTAACTTTCCCTGTGACAATACTGGGTGGCCAGACAATGCCTACAACTGTACAAAGTGTATACCATCATGCTTAGCAAAGTACTTTTATTCAAATTTGTTCTGTCAGAAGAAAATCCTCTTACAAAACTAACACGGTTATGCGAAAAAAAAAGTATTCTCTTCATTTAAATACACTTAGCTCGTCAACTTAATATCTTTTATCTGTGCCACAGACTATTGTTAAGAGTTTGAAAGGTTTGTCAGAGGAAAATAGGCTTCTCAAACTGTCTAGAGACATGGCCAGGTTGTGTTTCAGGCCATGTTCCTGGCAATAGAGCCCCATAATCTCCAGGGTTCCTGGACACAGTTCAAGGTGTTGGTTGGACTCTGTGTCGCCCTAAATGGCTTCACAGTGTTATGCTTATTTGAGACACAATTCCTATGCCTGTACCACACGGCTGCAGTTGTCTTTTTGGCCTGGAGCCTTCTGCAAGAGAGCTGCCAGCAGCGGATTTTCTGCACGACTTTCAGCCTTGCCATTTACTCTCTACTGGGATGAAAGAGTCAGAGAATGTGTTAAGGTTCAATTTTTTACCCGGATTTAGTAAGCTAACAATCAGAGAAGACAGAGATGATCATGTGGTTTGTGGAGAAATACTTAGCACATAACTGTTTCTTTCTGAGGAAGCTTTTAATAGACCTCACAAGTGGCAACAATAGCCAGATCTTACACAAAGTGGGTTACTGTAGCTGCAAATCAAAGTTCCAATGAACTCAGATTCTTGGAATGAAAGAGAATAGCTGCACAGAGGTCAGTCTTATTACCTGTCATTTAAGTATAGCTCTTCTTCAGATTTCCTGTATTCCTGAACTCAGGAAAGACCATCAGAAAGTCTCCACACTGAGCTACATACTGGCTTCAAAATCCTAGTATTTTACATGTTAATGAAACAGCTTGCTCATGTTCTATAACCTAATACATCAGAAAGAGACAAACTGTGTTAGTGATTTCACATGATTTTTCCAGCTATTTGCAGTCTCAGAGTCATTCTGGGCTCAGAAGTCTAGAGCTTTTAAAGTAGTAATTAATATTGCTGACCAAATTTCCTTGTATTTAGTTGAAAAGCCAGCTATATTTTAGACCTGTGCATTCATGCACACATTTCTATATTAGGCTAATATTTTGAGCCCTTCTGAGACTCCAGTGCTCATACTTTTCAGAGTCCTTGTCATGAAGTTAGATCTGATAAAGACATACAAATCGGAATACTTCATTCAGAACTGGTGATGCTATTAACATTTAGTATTAAATAATTTAGTTTGGAAGGAATCTCTGGAGGACAACTAGTCCAACAACCCCCCACTTCATACAGGGTCAGCTATGTGTCTTTTTCTTTTGAGCATTTCCAAGGCTGGAGACTCCACAACTTCCCCAAACACCTACCCCAGTGTGTAAGTATTCTCATGCTGACATTTTTCTTCATCTTCAGCCACAATTTCTCACTGTATCTTGCCAACTGCTGCCTCTTATCCTTTTGTTACATGCCTCCAAAAAGAGTGCATTGTCTTCTCCAAAGCAGTTACAGAGCTGAAGACAGCCATAAGATTCCCTTTGTCTTTTCTTAAATAAGGCTGAACAAACTCAGCTCTCCCGGTGTCTCTCCTTGTCATACAATGTACTCCAGCCCCCTAATCAAGCCAGTTGCCATCCACTAGACTGTATGGCAGCATCTTCTCCTGTCCTTTAGAGACCAAAACTGGAGTCAGTGCTCCAAATACAATTTCACCAGTGCCAAAAACAGGTAAATGATTACTCCACTTGGCCTGGTGGTGATCCACTTGCTAATATGCCCTATCTAACCTTATTATTTATTTCTGCAACATATCTTACACTCATCAAGGGATGAGGCTTTGTGGTCCACAAAAGGACCCCATGTCAGCAGATGAACTAAACTCTATTTACAATGCCCATTGGAGGTGTCTGTTTTCAGACTGCCCACTACAAACATTTTCTCATCAGAAATCTCACAGGCATAATGATGAGTGCATTCAAGCTGCAGATGAACAATTCAAACTGCTCACAGAAGTAGCAACAAAGATCAGCTTTAAGATGATGATGCTTACTTCACACTAATGAGTTTGCTTATCTGAGGTTTCTCTTGCAACATATGTATATATCAAAAGCAAACTGATTTGAAACATACTAATGTCCAAAATTTATCAAGGCATTACATGTGAATTATAGAGTCCTACCACAGCCTTATAAAACTTTGAAGCAGCCAGTTTTATGAACAAATCAGATGGCAGACTATCACCAAATGCTGAATAATACTCTCTTCTTAGGGAGAGACCATGCACTCTACCAACACCATTAAAACTTACCAAAGAACAATTATTCTCAGTCCTGAAAAAAACTGGCTGCATAACTTCACAATGCAAACACACACTACGTCTCTGTGAGATCTGTAGTTTAGCTTCTCCTAAATGATCAGGCAAGGGTGGTTTACCAAGTTTCACTTACAAGCAATGTTCAATTCAGAGAAGACGGCAAAGAGCTCACACAAAACTCGTGACTTTGAATGAGCCCTGGCAGTGAGGTCAAGCTCCAGGAAGTGAGCACTAAACACATTTAGCCACACAGTCTTTTGCTAGAACCAGATGAAAGTCCCATCAACGTATGCATGATACCAGATGTTATTTTCTTCCACAGAACAGCTACAGTAAAAAGCTATGAAAAGAGAAGTGAACAAGTGGCTGGGGAAACAGTAGCTGAAGCAGAAAACTCTGATTTTAATCTTTCAACCGGAAAGCATGGGTTGTAGCTCAACAACTTCAAGAAACCCAGACTGTAATCCCAATAGTGACAGTTCCAGTAACTCTAATGAGTCCAACTCCCAGCTCGGCAAGGATGGCAAAAGCCTAGCTGGCAACCCAGCAAGAAAGGCAGTACAAACCCCAGAAGCAGCTGCTACTGAGACTTGTGAACCCAGCTGCACAGCCCTGGGCACTTGTACATCACAGTCCTTCCCTAGCAAGAACAAACCATTTCCAGAGGTGTATCTAGCATTACAAATAGCATGTATTGGCACTATTGCTGAAGGAAAAATCATCTGAGGTTTCCAAATTAGTTGAATGTTTTAAGGTGGAAAAAAGGTGGTTGCTGCAAGCTATGAGGCTCTAAGGCTCTACACTAAGATAAAGTTGAGATCTCCATGTAAGTGTTTATGGCACTTATAAGAGAACTGTGTCTCATCAATAATGAAGCCATGCATCGAATCTGGAAAGATAGATAGCTCAGCATTTATATATTAGCTTTACAGATGACAAAGGATTGAAGAGACCTGTTGAGAGTCAAAGCACCAACTATAATGGCAAATATGAGAGCAGAGAAGAAAGAGATACCAGATACTTACATTAACAGTTTAAAGAACAAAAGTAGACTAGGAAAGTAGCTTCTGCCAAAAGAAATGCAATTTGTCCCTTTTCCAGACAACCTCTGCCAAACCACCAAATTTCATTAATCCTAAGATAAAAGGTCTAAGTCATAGCAACACTGAAATTTTCAGTTCATCACAAAACTTCAAAGCTTTGTGGGACTGATTCACTGATTTCACAACTTAGCACATTGCTTTTTACAGCTCATAGGGGAGCATGGCTCACATTTAGTGAATTATCATGTGAGCTTCTGTCAAGCAGTAAAGGGCTCAAGGATTTTACTCCTTAAGATGCTCCCCAGACTCTGAACTTTACCTACCCACAGCAAGCAAAATGCTTTTCAGGTATTTGCAATAACCTGTGTCACATTTACTGAAAACCTCCAGCTTCACTGATTCTCCAGTCTCTGGCACTCCTCTGCAACTTTCAACCACCTCCCAAGACATTCCTTTCATACCAAAAGAAGCTACTCTATTTCTTCCATTGGGAGGATTAATAACATCCATTAAACTTTTCTGCACTCCTATCCACTGAATGTCTTGCCCCTCCCTCCTCTCTACCCACTCTTTTCTCAAAATACCAACCTCTCATAAAGTAAAATCCCTCCTTCTTAACAAAGCTTTAGTCTCCTCATTATCCACCCTGAAGAAAACTGTAATTTGAAGCAAGAATACATTTTAAATACTTTGTATAATACTGCAGAAATTTTATGCAAAGAACATCTTTATCCTGGAAGAATGTAGAACCAAATCACTTTGGTCTAAAACAGAGGTATTGGGAGCTACATTTATGAGCACATAGAAGGTTTCTACATTTAAAGGACAGCAGAACCTGGGAGGGTCTAGCATTTTATTCTGTATCCATCTACATGTACACACACGTACATATAAATACATAAATAGACACCCACACTCCCAGGGAGGAGGATGACATATGTCCAATTTTAAAGTGTTACCCTGGTATCATAAATCAAGCAAATATTACCTTAAAATGGTCAAGCCATCAGAAGAGGTAGTCTAGTGCTTGCTGTGACATAAGCCTGGAAGAATGATGAATCTTACAGTTGCAGAGGGTGAGCTACGTTACCCCCCCAGGGGAAACTTTGAAAACATCTCGTCTGGACCTTTGGGTTGGGAGAGTACAGGTGCAAGTCTTAAAATTGAGGTATGCTCTCAAAGCATTTTCATTCATCAGCTATAACTGAAGAATGAATGGCGCTTGAGTTTACCAAAGCCCTAAAATGATTCTTTAATGGGCAGTACAACAGCCTAGCAGAATGTGAAAAGTCAGTGTCAAATGTCAAGCCCAGCACTTCATGCTAAGGAAAAAGCAATTTGGATTTTTGGCAGTGCAAGCTAAGCTTTTTACATAAGACATGTGATCTAACCTGAAGTAATCAATCCTGATAGGTAAAAGAGAAGTGCCTGGTTCATCTAAGCAGAAAGCCCCAAGGTTATGAAAAGCTCTGCCAATTTCTACTCACCACTAAACAACTTGGTAAGGAACATGCTTTTTGACAGAGCCTCAAGCTGTTACACATTTAAAGATGAAGACCTTTTCATAGGAAAATCTCCTCTAGCTCTGGAGATCTGCCTATTCCACAAGACATACAGAGGAAAAAAAAAAGAGACAGTGAGGAAAAAAAAAAAAAAAGATTAAGAAAAAGGAGTGCGGGAGAGGGGAAGAAGAGGGAGTGAAATGCCTCATAACTCTACCAGAAAGGCAATTATGAGCAGATTACAATTGATTTTCTATCTATTTTCTGACTGAAAATAACTACAGTTTGAGGCCAGGAAGTTAGAAAAATTACTGATTCTTATTACACCATCTCACCTTTGCTTTTTTATAGTCTACTTTTAACATATAATTTAGCAATTAAAATGAAGTGTCAATTCATTCAAGCATAAAAATATGGGCTTGTTCAATTAATGGGTTTCTTGATTCAAACATATGGTAGAAGTAGTACATTTATTGTAAATATTTGGCAAGCTTGGAGACATGAGGCACTTTACACATAACTAGACATGATAAGAGATATAAAGCATCACCCTACAACTTCAGTCCTAGGACAGAAATGATTCAGTCTCTTCACAGAAACAACTCAATGTGGTTTTTGTACAACACCTGTTTCTTACAGTAGCTCAGTTTTCAGTACCCCAAGTCAAAAAACAAGGTGCAATCACCTCGATCATTAATAAGGCCGCTGGCTAGCTCCCATGGCAACAAACACTATGGAAATGACTGAATGATGAAATATCTCTTGAATAACTTAGAAAAACTCTTATCTGTGACTACGTAGCTACATGTGAGACATTGCTTCAGAGAACAGCAAAAGCAGCAGAATAATATTTACAGAAGAGGAAAAGCAGAAGTTTTACATCACACATTTTCTACCCTTCCTCCTAGTTACTATAAATCTCTCTCCCTATTATTTACTACTGTTATTGCCTCTGAGGCATTTCAGTTTTTAAGAATTATTTAAAATACAGATTATGAAGAGATTGATCATTGAAGGCTGAGGCTACCAAAATCTAGATTATGATCGGTTTTAATTAAAAAAGAAATAAAGTACAATTAAGGAAAAAGTAATAGACTCTTTATTTCTCAAGGGCAGAAATTTTTAGTAAGTGGTTCAAGACAGAAGTTAGGGAGATGATACAGAAAATACTAAACAAGATTTTATGACTCCTGTAATGAAAGAAATCCAACTAAATCACACATCTCTTTTCTACCAAATTTGTTTAGTTGTAGTTGCTTAGCTGTAGTCATTTCTGAGTACAACCAAAACTGACCTAACCAAATAAGTTCCTCATTTTACTTCATACTCACTTTAAACAAGGTGGAGAAAAAGCAGTCCAAAGAGTATTTTCAACTGCATGTAGTATGTATAAGACCTCACAAAATAAAATTTCCTAAGGTTTTTGATTTACCTATGTAAAACTGAGCAGTAAATATCAATAGGTTTCATCAAATATCTAACTGCATCTCCAATATTTTCAAGTCTCAGCAACTGCAAGCCTAGTTTTCCTCAAAAGTATCAACAGCTCTGGAACACCAACAGTGTTTTTAAAGGTTGGTACAACCCAGAGAAGCAGGCAGTGAAATCACTGCAGCAGAGTGTTGTTCAGCACAGCAGTCAGCATGAAATGCACAATCTGCACAGATGAGTCAAGTCTGGATAATCCCTTCATGCTCTGTCAGGTTGAGAGTATGAGGTTTGTTTTTAAATTGCATACCTTCAATAAACTCCACTTCTCTGCATTCACATTTTAAGGCAATATTTTTTAACGTGTGTTTTGATTTGCAGATGTGTAAAAATACTGTTAGTGGAGTTTTGTCTATCAGGACCTTATAAATAATAACTGTCTTTTTAAAAGGATTGCAAATGGTAATGGTAATCGCAGCTCCACTGGGTGACTGCTGCCCAGAAGTCTGGTGTAGTAATAAAGGTGTAATAACCACGGTAAGATTTGTAGAGTGATTAAATACTCCGAACTGGTTCAACTACATCCATTAGGAAAACACAAAAAGTAAGTTTTTGAATTTTCAAGAGTAAGTGGTCTAATTAATAAAGAAAGAAGAGGGAGCAGAGAGAGAAAACAGAAAATTTTCCCCTGAATTCCCTAAAATAGTTGCAAATGTGTTTTACACTGACATAACAAATTCTCTTTAAAATGCCAGCATGCTTGAGTGCAGATTCATTAATGACAGATTACACTCTGTTGAAGTGTAGTACCACCCTGGAGCATTGTCAGTTAGAAAATTCAGTTCACTAAGATGTATCTAATATAATCCTTGAAGAAGTCTAATTGTCAGCTCACTGGCTTACTACATAGGCAAATGCTACATGGTAAGGAGACAGTGGAAGAGGAAGTACCCTGCCAGTTTGAAAACCCAGACATACTTGAATGGTTTATTTTCCTTCCAGATCAAAAGACCGTGCTACGGCTATCTTAAGTATGTTGTTAATTGCATAACCCCAAGAGCCGCAACTATGAGTTATGTCTCCGCTTTGCAAATACAGATCAAGAGGACAAGACACAGTAAACACGACATTTCAATACATCTGCTGTTCAAGAAATGTAGCCTGCCGTCCAGTGAGATGCATTTACTTAACCCAACTTCTGGCAACACTATCGCTTATTTCGCCCTGTCAGATGCACCAAACCGGAGCCAGGCACGGGAGCGTGAGCCCGGGCCAGGTCCGGCTGCAGAAGGTGCTGCACAAGCACAGCCCGGCGGAGTTTCCTCCCCCGGGGCATTACAAAATAGCGTCACCGCTCCACAAATACAACCCTACACGCCCGGCGCTACTCAGACGTGCCTGCAGAATTACGCCTAAAACACACAGGTGATTGAAAATTAATTTTCACGAGAAATTACGGCTTAGAAGCCACAGCCAGATCTGAGAATAGTGAAACCAACACATATTGCGGTTCGGTTAGAGCAAGCAAATTATGCAGCCTGTCCTCTCGCACAAAGCGGAGGGAATAAATCTACACCCTCCTCACAGAAATATTAAAAACAAAACAACCACAAAAACAACCTCAAAAGTTAGAAGCAGGGGAACGGCAGGGTAGGTAGAGTACCTGAAACAAGTTTTAATTCCTTGTCAGGCTCCCGGAGCGCGGTACGCGTGTCCCCGGGCCGGCCGCAGCTCCGGCACGGCCGCGGGCGGGGCGCGGCGCGGCGGGCGGGCCAGCCCGGCGCTGCCCAGGGGGCACGGCCGCCCCGCCGCCTCGGCCAGCGGCTCCTGCCGGGCTCGGCAGCGAACAGGTCGGGAAAAACTTTCCGGAGGGACGGGGCCTGCCGAGGCGCGGGGCCACCCCGCCGGCCCCTCGGGGCAGAGGGCCGGGGCTGTCTCCTCCCTCACCGGGAAGCGCCGCGGCCTCCGCCGCCCGGGCGACCTCCACCGGGCGACCTCGGGGAGGCGCCGGGGGCAGGGCCGGCGCGTGTGTCAACACGGGGCCGCGACGGCGGCCCGGCCCCGGCGATGGGCGGCGCCGGGGCGGGAGCGCGGCAGCCTCGGCCCGGCGCTCCCCCGCCGCCATCGCCGGGGCCCGCAGCCTCCCACCTGCGGCCATCGCCGGCAGCCGCCGCTGCGGGCGGGAGCAGCGGCCGCAAGGTCGCCTTCACCTCGCCCGCCGCGGCGCCGCCGCCCGCATCCCCGCGGTGCTGCGGGCGGGCTCCGCGGGGCCCCGCCGGGCCGCCCCTCGCCGGGCACGGCCGGAGCGGGCGGACGGGGAGCGCCACGAAACCCGGCGGGGAAAGCGCCCGGCCCGGCCTCGGCGGGTGGCGGGCAGGCGAGAGACACGGCTCCCCCCCGCGCCGTGAATTGCGGAGATTGCCCGGTGCCCCCCTCCCCAAACGCCGCTACGTTACCGGCTGGGGCCAGCGGGCAGGGCCTGGGCGGCGCGGCCTGGGCAGCTGGTCCTCCGGCCCGGCAAAGGTCCTGCCGCCATCGGAGACAGCCTGCCGGTGCTCACGGGCGCTCGCTGTGCAAGTGTCCCCGTGCCCCAGCGCCCCGGTGTGCAGGTGGAGAGAGGGCGGTCGGACAGCTTTTCGCCAAGGATCACGAACTCCCTTTGTGCCAGAGTTGGGAGAGACCTTAATTTCCGTCCCGTGTTCTAATTACGAGATGTTTCCTCCCACCCCGCAGTTACTTTTGTGCAGTTGAAGTAATCTACCTCTCACCATCCCACCCAGCCTTCTGTGCTTCTGCCGAGGCGGCTGAGCGCCAGGAGCTGCTCAGAAGATATGAATGAAAGTCTGGTGTTGTGATTACGGCTTGTAGCTGATGGAGCACATCGTATACAAGATAAGACATACAGCCATTGCTACTCACAGGCTGCAAATGTGTCTGTGTGTGTGTGTGTGTATATATTTATGTATATATATATAATTGTTACCCACTGCTATTCTGCTGTTGGAATTCATAAAAACCTCTTCTGGTACCCACCAGAAAAGGGGCTAATTAAAATAACTTTTCCATCCAATTTGCACAAACTCTACACAGAAATGTGAGCCCAACGTGCCACTTTGAAGGGATTATTTTTTCAATAAAATGTGATATATTTGCCTCATCAAAAGACTGTGGAGGGACAGGGCTGTGTTGCTTTCCTGCATGTTTCCACAAACCCTCCCTCTTAGAGCTGACATAGCCTGTAGAGTGACGTCATGATTTTGTTAGTTTGACTCATTCATTACAAAGTCTGTTGAATTTTTCAGTGGATCTCATCCCCATCCTAGGCAAGACAGTTCAGTTCATGATGCAAAAGGCCACCTCTCTCCCCTGGCTAGTTTACTTAGCTGTATGGAAGGAATTTGAGGCCTCTGCTTCAGAAATTAAAATGCTTGTTCCCTCAGTCCCATATGCTGATGCTGTTTCAGAGCCAGAGTGGTGTCCAAATGTGACTATGAATATTAATTTAATAGGAGAAATTGTTGAAAGAATGAGACACTTGTAGTGCTACTTTGCTGCTTATTATGGAAGCCGGTGATTGAGGAGCATATGAGTCAGTTAAAAGCACTGCAGTGCTGGAGAAAATGATTCTCAATTATCAGAGTAAGAGAGAACAGAGCAATATGGAATTGATTTTGAAACTACTTAAAATCACAAGAATTTCACATTAACTTCTTTTTCTTGGTATACTGTACTTCCTCCTGAGTTTGTCTAAAGGGTCTTTTTGACCTCATCTCCTGTTTAGAAGATCTTGTGATTCTGTAAACCTACACTACATTGTGAGTGATTAAAACATGCTACTCATAGGCATCATTACATCTGCTCAAATGGGAGGGCTACTCAAAATGAAGAGAGCTGCTTGATGTCACTGCACTGCTCGTCAGTAAAACCTCATTTCCTCCTTATTGCCTTAGGAAACAACTTGCTTCTCAATTTAAATAGAAACAGGATTCTGACTTGGGGATCAGAAACCAGGATTTTTCTGTTCTGTGACCACACACCCACGATATGGTAATAGTACTTTTGAAGGAGGAATTGTAAGTGTTAAAGGTCTTGGGATAGGACAGCCAGAGGCTGGGGATTTATATGCCTTCAGAACTTCCCGCATCTCTTTCTTCCTTCCCCGTTTTATGTCCCCAGTCATTCCTACATCACTGCTCTTCAGGTTTTGTTGAAGCTCAGGATTTCTGTGGCTTCATTAGGACTTTCACAACACTTTCCTGGTCAGCTAATGAAATAAAAAATCGTTAATAAATGAGAATGTACTCGCAGGATTAGTCAGTACTTAAAAGCAAGAAGAGGGAAAGTGGGAGCAGCTGCCCTCCTGGGAAACCAGAACCTCCTTCATTTCCAGAATCTGTATTGGCATAACTACAACGTAATATACAATACCAAAAGTTTATAAACAATACTTTTTCTGTAAAACTGATCTTCTGTGTTAACTCTGATTTCCCATATCTTCCTTACCAATCTCTATCAAGTCAAACTTCCATTAACAGCTCTTCATTATTTATCTCTCTTCTTAGTATAAGAAATGTGCATTCGTCTTTTCAGAATTTCTTTACCTCGTCAATTATGTTGTGCAGTTCAGCTATTTTCCATTACTTGAATATTTTCTTACTCAGACAGGGAATGGCTCTTTTATTCCTTCAGTTATCCAATGCACTGGCCAGCCCTTCTAATTGAACCTACTCCTCACCCTCTCAGGCTGGGAAACCTGTGTTTTGTGCTTCTGTCCACAACAACCTGCTTCTAAGGTAATCCCCCAAACTCTCTTGATCCACCTTGTGCTTGAGACTATCAGATATGCCAGAGTAGATAACTGATTTCAGCATAATGTCATCAGTATCAGTGCCTGTTGCTTTTGTCCTCTTAAATAACTGCTGCTTTACTTGAAGATCCTGAACATTAAGTGTAGGTTTTGTTGGTTTTCTGCATTGGTTGTTTGAATACCTTTGGTAGGTAGACACTTATCCTTTCCTTCCATTGAAGCACAATTATGATGCCTGATTCCAAACTGACATCCTTGAAATATCCAGATGGTTTGTCAGCTCTTTGTTTAGCCTTCACCTAGCATTTTAAAATCTTTTTTAGCCATCACATTTTGTCCATATATTTTTTCATCTGAGAATCTTGTGCTGTTTCTGCCATTATTTGTGTGGGAAAGCCTACGTACTTATATGACAAAGCTGCTACAACAATGTACATTTTGTTAATTTATGTTACCACAGCAACTGAGTCATGCAAAAATGTAGTGTTTCATTGTTTGGTATTGCACTTTGGCATTCTGATAAAAAGCTAGGGGAATGTAGTCTGTGTGCAGCTGCTATGGAGCTGGGTCTCAACTAGGTAGATGACTGTGCCTACTGAGGAGGTATCAATAGCTGCTGTCAAAATGGGCTTACCAGGTAGGATCCTGTAGGAATCTAAATCCAGTTCTGTTCAGTTTTGTGAGAAATTGCTGGCATGCTCGAAGAGGGGATTAGGATTTGACATGTAGAAAACTGGTCTAGACGCAGGTTGGGGGAACAAAAGCAGTGAGCCTAGACAGGTACAAAAAATCGCACAAATTCAGGAGATGAACAAGGGGTGAAAAAGTAATCTTCCAGAAAGGAATCTGGAGTCTACGACAAGTCGCAAGCTGAGTATGAGTCAGCAATGTGTTTTCCTGGCAAAAATGGTAAGCATTGCAGAAAGATATAGATGTGGGGAGAAATCTGTGGGCTCTGTGCAATATTGGTAGGACGTCAGTGGAAGGGCTAATTTCGTGCACCACAGCTCCGAGCTATGTGAGCCAACAGGAGTCAGTGAAGGGTGGTCAGAGGACTGGGAAGACTGAGGAAGCTGGAGTTGTTCAGCTCCTAGAGAAAAGGAGGCAGAAGACAGACATGCTAAGACTTTTCATATACTTAAAAGGCCATTGCAAAGAGAAGGGGAATCATCTATTCTTGGTAGGTAGGGTAAGATGTAATGGACTTAAATTGCATCAAGGAGGAAAAGCTTTTCTAATGGTAACATTAGTGAGGCACAGCTTTATATCACGGGGTGTAATGGTGGCTCTGTTACCGGATGTCTTTAAGTACGTACTGGACAAATATTAAGTGCTATTGATCTGGTATTGGAGTTGGAGGATGGACTAAGTGACTAATCAAGCTCTGTTACAGACCTATTTTTCTGTGATTACATAGAATTTGAGGCTTCTCATTAATCATTGTTTCTTTATCCAGTCCCATTGTACATTCTGTTTTCTTTTCAAGTCAGATCCCTCATCATCTCTCTGTTCTCTGAAGGACAAAAGAATATTTTGTCCCTTTTTTCTTTCTGTGTAGTTAAAGGCCAAAGCTTTTCTTGTTTTTTTGGTAGCCCACTACAGACACAAACTGATGAGTTACATTGCATTTTACTGCTGAGATAATGATTATAATTACACGTGAGTCAAACATGCAATAAAAATTATTTAGATGAATGTTGTTAGTCTGTACAGACCTGTTCTACATAAACTGTACAAAATGTTAACATAAATCTGAGATTCTCTATTCATATACTAGAAAAAATTACTCAATTCATAAAATGTTACTATATTCCAGACCAATCTAATGCACGTAATGCCAAATTTGCTGATCTACACTGACAAGAGCCCATAAAACAGTTTTTAATGTAAACTGTACTACATTACTTTTTTTTAGGCATGATTTAATTTTGAAAAGTCTTGTATATTTACAAAACTCCATTCACTTCTACATTTCAGTTTAAAATAAATAGCTTATACCGAGAATAATTGGCATTTGTTTACTTGGCATATCTGTTCAATGGACAACATTCCTGATAGGTTTTTTGGGTTTTTTTTCTGATCATTACTTTTTTTCTAAAAACTTTTGTATTTATAGCCTTAAATGAGCATCTCTGTCAGAGCAGACCCATGTGTGTTTTGGGCATAAAAAAAGCTGTTGCAATAAATGCCAATGCTAAATGCTTTATTTGCTGAGCTTTTAAAGTGAATGCCCATCAGAAGTTTAAACCTACTCTTTTTCACCTTAAGGAAAACTTCTCAACTGTACAGTCATTTTATCCTGTCAGAGAATGAGAATTTTCTTTCTGTAATGATTTTTTCTGAAAGATTAATAATGTGCTTTTGTACACAGAACATGTATCACCCATGTACCTGTGCTGATGCACATATTCCTAGGTGATGGGGAAGAAATAGGTGGGGAAAAAGCTGACAAAATTTCTCAATACTTTCTACAAAAGTATTATAATACTGGATTTCTCAAGGTCATAAAACCTAAATTCTAAAATAAAGAACCATTGGCTTCATGTAAGGCCAAGGATATTGGAATTGCAATCAAAATGTCAATGTGGCTGATAGAAATACATATTAAGAAAATAATAGGAAACATACAATATCATTATGCCCTTATTTATGGTGCTCCAGTTTTTTAACAAGCAGTTCTTGCCTTCACATCTCAGAAGAGATACAGTAGAACCAAAAGAAAGTAATATGGATAATCAGGGATATGGGACATCTTTTCCCTGAAGTGTGGCTGAACAGACGGATTCTTTAGACAGAAAAAAAAACCAGCCAAGAGAGGGTATGAGACCGATCTCTAAACCATGGATGGCACAAACCCCATGAGCTGTCTGTCACAACACAAGACTGCCACAACATGGCTCCATCCATACCTTTCTGCTTGCCCTCAGCCTCATCCCATCGCTGCTTTTACTGCTCCGCCTAGTGTTAGAGTTACGCCTAGGCTTAGGGCTCGGAAAAGCAAAAAGCCCAGTGCTCCAGGGACTCTGCAGCTGCAAAAGTCATGCCAAGTGGAACGCAGGCCTTCCACAACGTATTTCCTCTGTCATTATATCGGACCTTTGGAGCATAAAATAAAATTGTCAGATGCAGTTTTCACTGATAGGAAAGGAGAAATTCCCTGAAATGATCTTATTTTTCAGAAAGCAAGTGTATATGCCCATGGAATAAAAATCCTAGAAAACAGCTAGATCTGTTAAAAGCTAAGATGTAGAGATCTGTGTTTCAGCATGTCCCTAAGGCAGCCTCAACTTCCAGCCTTGTGTGAGCCTTTAGACATTTGTTTAATTCCTATGTTAGGCAAAAGGCATCTTCATCTGGCCACTGTCAGAGAGAGATTGTGGGCTGGACTTTGACACGTGCCCCAGTGTGAGCATTCTTACTTTGTTGTTAATTTGCCTGCTGACTGAGAAGTCTCTGACACCCTTTGAATTCTGTGGGTCTGTGCGTCTACAGCACTGCAGGAGACACAGCCTGGGAAGTGATCAAAAGAATAAGCAGGAGGCAGGAATCTGCCTTTGATATTATTTTTTTTTAAAGTAAACTAAAAAAAGAAAAAAAAAGAAGACTTCTCAAATCATTGGATACAGTCAAGCATGGACAGATGCCTGACTCCATTATCACCTTCTCCTGTATCCTGATAAAGCCAAGCAAACTCTTAAGGCACTTCAAGGCCACAAAAAGGGTTAATAATGCTGGAGGTGGGGGAAAGAGTGAAGAAATTCCCTTGCTGTGCCTTCCAGAGAGTCAATTAGGCAATTGCAAAACTACTTTCTGCAGCTTGGAGACATCACAGGGCATCCCTGAAGTGGGTCAGGGCAGGGGTCATGCTCACTGTTATCAAAATTTTCAGAGCATCAGCAAGAAGGAGAAGTATCCATTGTCATCATATCTAGCAGTATGAGTGAAAACTAGCATGGGAGTCTTCACTGAGGAACACAGAAAAGTAGGAATTTGATGCTTGAAAAAGTCTGAGTGACAGGAATATTGAACAGGCTTTCAGTTAGCAGGGTGTGTACGTGTAGGGTGTAAGTCACCTCAAGCAGCGGCTTACTGGGAAACTGAGGCTGTACAGGCAGAGGGGAAAGCCAGTGCTGAGGCATTCTTCATACCTTTGGAGAGCACTGGTAGAGGGTGATGGAGTAACCCAGCAGTAAAAAAACAGTTTAAGGAGATCTTTATTTACCCCATGTATTTCATCTGTTGTGACTGTCATGCTGTGGTTTAGTGAACAAGGAGAGAAGGATACACGAGTGTAAAATGACCTCATACCATGTATTTAGTATTGGTTACTTGTATTTTGAAGCAATGAAGAAAATTCAAGCAAAAGTAGTTGCTGCAGCATTTCAAATTTTGAAACAAAGCCCTTAAAATATTTAACAGTTTTGTATTCATATGTTTTACAGAATTTTTGTTAATTAAAAAAATTTGTGCTTCCATATTTAATTGGGATTTTGACCCCTTGATTAGGAAGAAATTTTCACTGATATTTCCTTTAGTTTATCTGAAAATATTTTAAATGCTAAAGATTCAAATGAAAGAGCACTTGGGAGATAATTTTCAGACACTCAAATGTTTTATTTTCTTCACAGCTGGCAAAAATTGGCAGGGAATTACAGAGGAACATGCTCTTTTCTGTTTTTCTGCAGACAATATGGGTCTTAGTCACATTCTGCTGTTTCACCAGATAGTATTTTGATTATAAGTTTTATACTTCAGTATTGTGAGAAGTTGCCGTTTCTTTAAGTTGAAGTGATACCATTTTGTTTCCTTCATTCTGGTGAAATTTGATCTTATTGATTCAAAAAAACCCCTCAAACACCAATGCTTGTGCTTTTTTTTTCTTCCTGGAGGGGGGTTAGTGTTATTTCCTATAGAGTTCTGTTTCATAATGGCTCAGAAATGAACGTAACAGTTCCCACAAATGAACAAAATGGCTTTTGGTTGCAGTGAAAATATGTTTTTTTCTGGAACTGTGCAATTTGCTGCTAACAACATGCTACCATTTTCTTAGGGTTTTTGCATATCATTAATGAGAAAGCAGTAATATCTTCTCTCCTAATGATTGCTGTTCTTTATACCTCATCTCCTTGGAGATGAGAATCTCTACTTTCTTTATTCCCACAATTTATATAATTTTCTGCCCTCTTGTTTTGAACAAAGACCTGAAAGCAAGCAAATTCAAGACTATTGAATTGTCTCAGTATTTATTAATTCAGTATATTTGAGATAGGAATGTTATGATGGTTGAGAGTGAGCATCCATGTTGTCAGACTTTGTCTCACTTTGATTTCTTTAACAATTTTTGAACCAACAGAAGAGTTTCCAGTATTTGTATTTTAGTTGGGGGGCAATATTGACTTTAGACACTTACCTTCACTTTGCTCTGGTCTTTGAGTCTCTTTTGGAGCCTTTTTCCTTCATTCCTGGCCACCTTTGTATGTTCTTTACTGTGATAGTGGTGAGGCACTGGCACATGATGCCCAGAGAAGCTGTGGATGCCCCATCCTTGGAAGTGTTCAAGGTGAGTTTTGATGGAACCTGGTCTGGTGGAAGGTGTCCCTCCCACAGCAGAGGGATTTGAAGTAGATGATGTTTAAGATCCCTTCCCACCCAAACCATTCTATGATTTTTTGATTATAAGCAGAATTGTAGAAATCATAAAAAGTAGTATGAGAAGAGGTGTTATTTGGCCCATCATTATACTCCACAGCAGGATCATCTCCATGTAAATTAGTGATGAAGGTGTTTGTCCTACTTCTAGATAATGTGTGTTGATGGAGACACCATATACTCTGTGAGAAAAATTCTCTAGTACTGACTGGTCTGCACTTTTTTCATAGTTTCCTGGGAAATGCCTTTCAAATAATCATAATGGGATTAATTGTCTAATTGTACGTGTCTATAGGTATATATCTACAAATACTGTAAGCTTCTAAGTTTCTGCTAGAAGAAGTGGAGATATGGATTGTTCTTAGTTTGTCTACAGATGGGCCTTTAGACCTGTCTAAGATGGAAAGAACAGTCCTAATGTCTCATCTGTATTGAAAACCATTCCACTCTGTCTCATCTGTAGGACAAGGATGGAGTGCAATTCATTCCTTTCCTCCTTGTTGTGCCCTTTACCCTTATTTTTTCATGTTGCTTCTCATCTTCTAAAGGCTAAACCAGTTGCTATTTCCTTAAACACTGTTTATTTCCAACTCATCCTTTTTGTTCCTCTTTTGATCCTTTCAGCTGGTTCACACAGTTCTCATAATAAGGAACTTGAAACTAAGCACGTGGTGGACGAGACTCTGCATGACATGAAACGTCCTCTGCGAGAACCTCAGCTTGTCTTTTAGGAGGGCGGCTGGGGAACTTGATCAGAGGAAAAGCCCTCTCCAATTACATCACCACGGAAGCAAAAGCAGTACAGGCAGCTCTGCATTGCTTACTTCAGGCTGTGCTTGCTGTGAAGCTGAGCGCTGTACACCAGTGAGCCACAAGGCCTGGTAGGAGAGTACAGAAATCAGCAGGCACCACAGCAGCAAAAGAGTGCTGACTCTTTCTTGGTGTTTTATGTCTACAATGCTTTAAAAAAGATGCATGCAAAAGCAAGATGCCAGAAGTGCTTTTTTATTGTCTTTATTGCAGGTTTAAGAAGGTATCACCTTCATTCTTGAAGTTGTGGAGTAAATATTCAAATTAACATGTGAGGGAGGAATACTGAGAGGATTTTTTTCATATATCTGAAAAGCAAGTTGATCTAAAAATATGGTCCATTTAGTTAATTGTTCAGAAATATTACTCTTTTCAGTTCTATTTTTATAAACAGCTTAAATAATAGTTCCTTAAAAAACATCCTTATTACTATAGTACATGCTATGATGGAGGATAATTGCTTGTGAATCTTCTACTTTTTCATCTGTCAATCAATCTATATGAACGGGGAACAGTTTTGTGAGAATTACAGAACAAACTTCAAGTAGAGTGAATTGTCTGAAGTCAAATGAAATACAAAGTAAAATGAAATACAAATGACCAGACTGATGTTAGAACTGTGGGAGAATGCATGAGTATCTGCAAAGAGCATTTGGGATAAATCCATGTGACTTTGATCATACCCTAAGTTTAATAGCATTATGATACTAATAATGAACATAAGGCATATGTAACCCATGATTCTGAATTTTACATGATTACCATTGCTTTAGAGAAATCATCAAAATTTCAAGGATAGACACTAAGACGGAAGATAGAAAATTTTATTTAATAGTTTCCAGTGTTTGTTCATCTGGAAACATCATATTTAGCTCCTGCTTCTTTAATAATCTGGGTTCAAAGTCATCTGAGAGGAAAGAAGAACATACTTGTCTTTGTGAAGACAGAGATTAATTAATTTTTCACATATAAGCTGTCCTTGCACCTCCAGATCCCTATTGCAGAGCCCACTGGAATAAGTTTTTTTGATCAGTTGTTTTGATGCAGACCCTGGGTGGGTCCCAGCTATGGGACCTGACAGATGGACTGAAGGCTCTTATGTAAAAAAACTGAGAATTCTTTAGTTTTGGGATTCTGGAATTGAGGATGAATCAACATCTTGATAGAATATCTTCTGCTTAATGGTATTATCTAATAATACTTAAGATTTTCCACTAGCACTGTAGTGCTTTGAATTCATATTCATTAACAAATCTCTCCTGCAGTGATCTCTTACTATTGTTACTGCTATTGATATAATTTTAAAATTTGGTTATCGGCAAATTGGAATCAGTTTATTCATAGAAACACCGAATCACAGAATATTCTAAGTTGGAAGAGGGACCCAAAAGGATCACTGAGTCCAACTCCTGGCTCTGCACAGCACTATCCTTAAAAGTTACACCATGTGTCACAGAACATCGTCCTAGTGCTTCTTGAGCTCTGCCAGGCTGGTGCTGTGACCACTACCCTGGGGAGCCTGTTCAGTGCCCAAACACCCTCTGGCTGAAGAACCTGTCCCTGACAGCCAACCTGAACCTCCTCTGACACAGCTTCAGGCCATTCCCTTGGGTCCTGGCACTGCTCACCACAGAGAAGAGATCCGGGCCTGCCCTCCTCTTCCTCTCAAGAAGAGGCTTCAGATTGCAATGGGGTCTCTCCTCAGTTTCCTCTTCTCCAGGCTGAACACACCAAGTGATCTCAGACGTGAGAGGGGGCTTTCCCTTAAAGGCCCTTTACCCATCCTCATTGCCCTCCTCTGGACACTCTCCCACAGTTTAATTTTCATTTTTCATTTATCATGACTTGCTGTTTTTCAGTTATTGTTTATTGTTTGTATTATTGCTACACTTGTTAATAGTAGCACATTGAGGACTTGTTCTGGATGTTTTATGGGGAATGAAAATAGGATCTCTGTCCCCTCCATAGCACACCTAACTTAGAACAAGAGAAGGTAGAGTCACAGTCAGAGGCATGTGATCTGAATAACCATTGGTTTTGGAGATATGAAATGAGAGATTTCAAGATTTACATGTAGACAGTTCCATTTTTCTCATTTGAAAGTGATTTTTCTACTGAAACTGATGATGAAAAAACCCAAATCATCAAAACTGAACTGAAATCTATTTTAAACTCTGGTATTTTTTTCCCCTGATTGATGCAAACACTGCTTATCCTGATTAGGATAAGCGTGGAGAATTTTTCTCAGTTCCTGAAGATTATTTTCAGGTGGGAAAATCATTTGTGATTTGCTTCTTCCCCAGAGGACCATGAGATGATGGAAGGCTCTTTGAGTCTTTTACCATAGACTTCACAAACACAAGCTTGCATACTGTAAACTCTAGATTTGGATCAATATTGAGAAATTTTATAGTCAATCTCCCTAATTTTGACTGCTTCCAAGTAATATATAATAGCAATTACTAAGCATGTCACCAGTACTTCTCAGAATTTAAAGTTAACTGTGCTGTGGGTCATCTGTGTTAAAGGACATCTATTTAGAAGCACAATGAGAAACAAACTGAAACTATGGCTCACTGCCTAGCATTTGAGAGGTAGGATGTAGAAAAGGCCCTGACCCTGGTTCTCTTTTATTTTCTTATCAAATATCAGGATAATTTTAGTTACCACTATTGTTTTTACTTCATCTTTGTCCCATCTGTAGCTGGTCTGAATTTGTTTGAGCACTGCAGGCTATTGAGCTTAAGGCAGAGTGACACTTAGTAGGGTTGATTCTGTGTTAGCAGAAGATTTGTTATTGTTTGGGCACACTGTTGGGGGGTGAAATCTCACCATCTATTTAAAAATAGTGGCATGAAAAGCTGAACACCTTAGAGAGGCATAATCATTTCCAATTTGATGTTTCAGTATGTCCTACTGCAGAATTGGCTGGCTGGCTTGATTGCTCTGCGGGCAATTTGTCAAAATTACTTATGCAAAACATGATTTGAAAGGGTGGAATCTTAGGCAGAGGTGAAAAAAACTGCTCAGAAATCCTTTCCCAACCCAAATATCCTTGCCCCATGCTATGCCTGCCCTAAAAAGCGATCATTAATCTTTCACGTCTTCAAGACCCTGAAAGTATTCCTGCATTTCACTGTGTACAGAATACATTAGCTACAATATATTGTGATTTCCTTCGTGGTTCACGTAAAAATAATAGTGCAATTGTTTATTAAAACACAGGATTGATTTAGCACAGGTCTAGAGGAAGGTACATAATGCTACATGGAAAGCTGCTTCTCTGAAAACCCCCAGCATGTGGGTTTTCAGTAAACAAGAACTTTTGGTAAAGTTTCAGTTTGCACAGATGAAAGGTAAGAAAGATTTACATTTATACATAAACATTCACAGCAGGGGGAAGGTTTGTCTGCCTCACAGCTTGTGGCAACTCTTCAAATGAAAAAGAACACTTCTGAGGAGTTTTATTCTGGGAAGAGCTACGAGTCCATGCTGCTCACTGTGCCAATGGCCCCAAGAGCAATACACCTTAGATGTACTGCACAACACAGCCTGGCTGTTAAGCATGTCCTCAGCTTCAAAGGGTTATGGAGTTCAACAATTGTTTATTGATCATACATGAAAGACCTCAGCAGCTTGTGGCGAAAGTTCCATCATCTACCAGAAATACCCAGACTTTGTCCTAGGGAGAGACACTGGTTGGTAATGAAACAACATTAGTACAATTACTAAAGCAGCAGGAGCTGGGGAGGCAGGAAGAGTCTGAGCTGTGTGGCTGCCTTGGCACCAGAGCACTTGTATTTCTGATTTGAAAGAAATGCTGCCCAGTTTGGGACAGGCCTCTCCTGCAAAATCCTCAATGGATTTTATTTTACTGGAGGTAAATCTGCCTTGATGTTTTTTGAAGGGATGACCACAGAGCTGCTCAGTTCCTGGGATAGATGGGATAAATGGTGTTCCAGATTTATGTGATGCTGGAGGATCCTCTTGTTGGGGTTGGGAGGAGTTGCTTGATGGCAACATTAAACAGCTTGGATTTTAGCTCATGTTGGTTGGTGGGTTTTGCCACAGCTACACAGTCCTGCTTCAGGGGTGTGCTCAGGGAGCTGCTACCTAGGTGTCCTGTTCACTTTGAATCCTTGTGTGGCTGTTGATTGGCAACCAAACTGTGCCTGTTTATTGAGTAGGAGAATCACTCCCTACCATGGAGAAAACAAATCTGCAGGCTGCTCCTCAGAGCCATGACCTGTCAGAGCTCTGTATTCCTGGAACAAACTCATCATGTGAGAGGGAACCAAGTACTATAAAGAAATCACAAGGTCTTCACCTCATCTAGGTCTTACTCAAAAGGGAATAATTTGGTTTCATATTTGATGCTTTTTACTGGTAGCAGCGAGACTTTAAAGTTAAGAGCTAGTTGCCTGACATCAGCCAGGCCTTGAGTTTGCTCTTACCTCCTCCTGCAAGAGGTATTGCTAACCAAAGAGTAGATGCTTGTAGCACAGGCTCAGCTTAGTTATCTTTATAACAGTTTATAGGTGTCTTGCCAAAAAAATTAGCATAATATGTATTAGGACTAGCTCTAGACATATTGCTGCATGAAGGAAGCCTCTTTATACGCTTCTCCAAATGTGTTGCTGAAGGCTACAGTTGCAGGAGGATGATACTCCAATAATGGTTTGCATAAGTTAAATTTGTATGCTGTTATCCGAGAAGAGCTTGCAGCAAGCCTGAACAAAACTTCCTGTTCTTGTCTCATTTTCTGTTAAAACATTTTCAGATCACCTTCTAGTGTTACTGCATGTATATTTGCATTGTAATTAATCAGTATGATCCATCTGCCATTTTTGCACAGGTGACAATCTTCTGTATTAGGAAAATGCCTAGTCCTTGCCTTAGATGTCTCAACAACTCTTTCCCACATCAATTCTTATTTTGAGGATTAATTAAATTTGATTGAAATGATGTCATACCTTGGGATTAACACTTTTTATTTGAGAGTAGATAAATGTTTCCTTCTCTAGTGTGATTTATTGTTTGCCTGAGCGAGAGTTATGTGTTTGGAAGAAGGCAAACATGTGTCTCTCCTCCCACTGCTGAACCATCTACGAGGCTTCCAAGGAGTGTGGAAGGGAATCTCTTGTCTTCAGGATCACTCCTAACTCTGGTGTATTTTAGTGTCTACTTTTCCAGCTCTCCTAAAATTGTACAGAAATATATGAGGTTATTTCTTTTTTGTTCGCCTACAAAGTTCTCAGGTTGCTGACTGGATCCAGTTCTTCAATGACTCACCCTCACATATGCTTGTCTTGATATGGGTTCTGATAATTCTGGTTCAAATTTACATCACTGCTTTTTTCCAGAAACCTTCAAGGAAGAATTCAAGGAAGCCGCCAAGTGAACCTCTGTAAATATATTTGTGGACTTTTGGAATACAATTGATAACTGTAAAATTATAACTGTAGCCACTGAAAATGAAATTTTATTTCAGCATATTATTTAAGTATTTGACAGAAAGTTATGTTCATAAAAAGGTGAAAAATGTAGGTGATTACTGGTTCTTTATAGATAATACCTATGAAGATCCCAAAATTAATCTGTGAGCAATAACATTGGAGGCAAATAACTCTCCTCTTTCCCTATGGTCCCCCAGGTCTGGCTTTCTAGCACTGGGATACCATAATGTGTACTAGAAAGTTGATAAAACCTCTGACAGTTCTGTGCTGGTCGTTGCAGATGAAATAACATTTTACCCTGAGCAGATGTCACAAAGTTTTTACTTTGGGGGTATCCGGTTCAGTTGAGGGAGCGTATTCATAGTGCAGCTTCTCACTGTTCATTGATGGCCTCATGGCACTCATACTTCACTGCTCTGTTGAGGGGATGTGGAGGAAATGGAGCCTTTTTGCAGTTTTGTCTTTTTTAAAAATTTTATTTCCATTATTGCAAACTGCGATAACTCAGGTTGGTGCTTGTGTGTTTTTAAGACCTCCAGCTATTGCAGGAGGCTTTATACACACACACACACACACACACACACACACATATATATATATGTATATACTCTTACACATATAAAAAATAAGATTAAATATTTTCTGCATATTCATCTTTGAACTCCTAATTTGTTAATTTAATAGAAATCAAATTGGGTATGTTTTAAATTTTTTTTTCCCACTGTGCTCTGATAGCTATGTAGTATCAGGGAGGGTGGTATTACTGACCCATACCATGTGATGTTCTGCACGTGTTGATTGTGCTAGTTTTTACTTTTCATTCTCAAGAAGTGCAGTACTTAACAGATGCCTTGAAAAATTATTCTATCTTGCCATATTTTTCTTCATATTTGAGGAATGTGGTTTCACCATGAAAGATTTTGATAGAGGATTATTTTTTTCCCCTCTGCTTGGTGATTTTGTGCCAGGCTTTATGAAATGCTGATGTGTTTTTCTGTCCAGAGAAAACATTGAATAATGATACTAACATTTAAGGGGAAAATGACTGATCACAGAGGATTTGCACTAGTGGCTATGGGAAGAGCCTTGTTCACTTCAAATGCTAATGAGTGGTTGCATTAAACTAAAACAAAGTTATCACAGGCTTATTGCAGTTATTTGCAAACTAGCTGGGGTGAGATAGTCAGTTGGAAAGACAGGAGTCCCTGAGCTGTTCTATTTAACTATACAGGTGTGCTGTAACAGATAGTCACATGAGCCTCATCATCTGTGTTTATTCATTGTTTATAATTATTCTCTGTCATGTGAGTTTAGAAAATATTACAGAAGTGCTTTGAGATAGAGCATATATTGAGAAAAGGCTGAGATCCTCAGAAAACCTGGCTCAGGACTGCCTAAGCACTGTTGATTAAGTGAAGCCCAGTATTTAATTAATCTTGGCTATTTCTTTTTCTACCTAATATTCTTCCATGCTCAGCATAAGTAACACTCATAAAGCATGGGGAAGTAAGTGGATGGTATATAAGCCCTCCTCAAAATAAATTATAGGAGAAAAGTACCCTTGTCATCAAAGGCACATATGACTCTATTGCAAAGCGTGTGAAAGCTTCAATTCCTGTAGGAATGAGTTGTTCTCGCCTATTGTGACTCTTTTTCACTCTCTTTGGCATAAATAAAAGCATTTTTAAGGCCTTCTTAAAAAATTAGGCAGTGTGCTACATGCTACTATCCAACAAAAGGATCTCTTTCTGCATCCAAGGAGTCCTTTTGGTCTCTCCTGCAGTAGTTTTCACACAGAGCCTGACTAGAAGAATACAGTGTGCTGCTCTGTCCCTGCTGTCCCAAGGGCTGCCCCTGATCCCAGAGCACAGCCCCAGCTGAGATGTGCCATACACCAGAGCTCTTACATGGGCCTCAGGAAGCTTAAAGACAGCAGCACTTGATTGTGCTAAGTGACAGTGTGTTTGCTTCGTGACTGTGCTCTGTCCTGTATTGTCTGCCCTCCCAGTACAGTGCCTGGTCCATGGACAACATCACCTGAAAGCCACTTACACCCCTAGCATGAGCCTCCTGCTCTGGGGTGCTGTGTGATGGAAAATGATGTTTTCTTCTTGGGGGGCATTCTGGATTTTTCTCATGGCCAGGCATATTCCAGCTTCCTCAAGGTCAAAGGCATTTCCATGCTCTGTACTTAAAGACTTGAGTGTGCTGGAGCTTGTTTTATGTCAGAGAAACTCACACATACAATCAGCTAAATAAATACCAAGCTAACTGCAGACTCACAAATATGGAAACCCCTTTCAAGCTGAGCTTTTAATTAGGAATCACCATTCCCAAAATACCCATCTAGCTTGTCCCATGGGTCATCCCAGCTATCTACCATGTTAATGAGATGAGGAATCACTCTGTTTTCCCAGTTAAAATATGTAGCAGGTGTCAGCATCCTTTCCAAGGTAGAAGGCCAGGCTGAATGTCACCTTTCCAAATTAAAGGTCAGATGTGCCAGCAGAGAATTGCAGGAGCCAGAACAAGATGCCGCTAATCAGATCTTCGAAGAATCTTGTCCCAAGATGAAGCATGGGATGAAGGAGCAGGGATCTGAAGTCCTTATCTCTCCTGTTCTACAAGATATCACAACTCTGAGCTCCAGCTCTCTGTGTTCCTTGTGGACACTGCCCATCAGATTCCTTGGTCTCTGAGCAGCAGGTTGTCCATCCCTCATACTCAGCAGGGACTAGCTGCTTGTAGCCCTTGTAAAGTGATTATTTTGAAGGGCAGCAGGCCAAGGGAGGTAGAGTAGTGTTAAGGATTGGAAAGATGTTCCAATTTACTAACATTACAATACTAGTTTTTGAAAAGCTGTGACTTAGATTACTACATTCCCCCATCCCCTTCCCTCTTCACCACTCAAATTGCTGCTTTTTTATTTGAAACACTTATATTTTCTTCTGGCCCTCCCTTACCACTGCCTGCTGGTGTCTCCATATTTTATTCCTACACAGTAAGAGTTAGAAATGGAATTAATTTGTTCTAAAGGCCAAGCTCCTCATGTGACTGCTGGCACCAGGTTTTGAGCTGGAAACAGGCAGGAGTTCAGATAACAGCCTGGCAGCTGAAACCATAAAATTTAGCCATAGCTGAGAATGGACGCCCCACTCCCAGGCCTTAGGCAAATTCAAAGGCTGGAGGGAAAGGTAAAAAAAATGCAGGAAAATGTATTTTAATAGGGCCGAAGGAGCAGGGCTGAGAATAAGGGACTCAAGTAGCAGTTTTGTAGTTCTGTGCAAAAAAAAAAAAAAAAAGAAAAAAAAAGAAAGAGCATTAAGGAGCAGCATCAAGATATTTGTCTCAACAAATGTTTTTCTCGGCCTTCCCGACTCACTAATGGGATTGCCTATGGCAAGTGCTTACCTTACTTTAAAATTGGTCCAGGACTGGGACTTTCTTTCCTGAGAGCAATTAAAATACATAGAAAAATATGGTTTTCCTTGTGTCTTTAGTGATGACTGCTGTCAGCCTGTTGCAGACATTTTGGCCTCGATATGTCAGGATTAGATCTGCTGTTAGTTGGTGTCCTGTGTGGGCTTACTCTGAGTCCATGTTATACTGAATCCTGCTATGTAGACCTGAAAGACCATTAGGATAAACTAAAAAATAATTTAGGTGCCGTGCTTTGAAGGGGACACTGGTGGTTGCAGCCAAAGATGTCAGGATGTTTCTTTTCCACTAACTATTAGTGCATAAAAACAGTGCTCATCGTGCATCTTTTGCAAAATATATCCCTCAAATATGCCAAAAATTTGTACAAAAAATAAAATTTTTAAAAATCAGACTATCATTCATTATGCATTTAGGTTAAGAGAATTGTAAAAAAGAAATGGAAAATGGGTGAGCCCTAAAAACAGAATACAAATAATTTTTGCCCCTGTCATGAAACATAACTTCCCATTAGCTGAACTCTTCTCCTGGTGGGTCAGTTCCAGCAGCAGGGCTGAACTCTCCTTGCATTTAACACCTCTGAATGCTCCTGTGGTCATTACTTGCAGTGATACTGACAACTAATTTGTAGAAACAATAGGCAAGAGAGGGCAACTGAACATTTTGTCCTTGAAATTACAGGAAAAAGTTAATAGCATAGTTAAAACCCTAATTAATATTATTTTTTAATCTTCTTTCTGAAGTAGAACTACTGACATCTCTGGTGTAATCTCCTGGACACAAACCCATAACAGCCTTCACCCACATACCCCATATTGTAGGAACCACAGCAGCTGAGCATATCCTTGTTTGTTGTCCTGTTCAATCAACCCTAGGTACCAGCAGCTTTGCCTCAGTGGCAATGCCTTGGGCATGATTCCCCATGCTCTGTGCCCTGACTCAGTACCTTGCACTTCACCCTGAATGTAACGTTCCTTTTCTTTCTTCAGAGAAATTGAGGGCAAAAACCAATTTTCTGGTAATAGTTCTGCTTTTATACAGATGGAGAAAATATTATATTTATGGAAATGTACATTTGCCTTTAATGTGCTTATCCTGTTAGCTACAAAGATATTGCAAGGGTTTCTTTTTCCCTCAGTGGATTTTCCACATAATTAGTGAGAAATGGCAATTGCAGTGTTCACCATGTACTTGTGCTGTGAGCAAATCACGTGCAAGCACTGTGAAAAACGTAGCATCATTTCCTACCAAACTTAGTGAACAATACTCTGCCACCTACTGAGTGGCAATTCCTAAAGCACTGTCTGCTCAGGAGTTGATGCAGAATCATAATTTAGTGGCTGACATTCTCTGTTTCTTTACACAGCCTAAATAATATAAATTTGTAGTCCAATAGATTATGCATAGCACACAAGTTTTATTTCACAGAGTCCCTTCTTGAGGGGCTGTCATGGTTTTGGTTTGTCTGAAAAACTGTCTAGAAAGCAGCCTCGGGTGTAAGGGCCATACAGGGCTAAATATGGGCTAGCTTTTGGCAGCTCTCTCAGGTACTGCTAACAGGAGAGCAGTGGTGCTTGGCTTGTGCTGCCCATTTGCCCTTTGTCCCAGCCTGCTGACTGAAGCTGGCAGCTTTGGAGGTGCAGATAAAGTCCCATTAATAATGGAACTGGGATCACAAAACCTAGTAATTTCTTCAGCCTGAGAGGACTGAGATAAATAGGCAGTCTTGGAGGATAAAAAGTCCTCAACCCCTTGAAGCCTTCCAGTGAATCCACCTAGGCTTTTGTTGAGAGGAAGCAAAGAAACACGCACTGCCCAGTTCACTGTCTTGCCAAGCCAACCAGGAAAATCTGAGGACTTAAAGTAAAGGAAGGTCATTAAGTACAAGACACTATCCTGGTCCTTCCAGGGGGTGTAGTGTCCCTTAATTCAGTCCCTCATTCAGCTGGTATGCAGGGGCACATGCTGCATAGCTGGAATGAAATAGTATGCAAAGCTGAAAAAACCCCTAATTCTCAGTCATTTACTGTTACCTGCTTGGCAACCCTAATGACAACAATTTAATAAATGATTCATTACTTTTTTGTACAGGAGGCAGTAAAAGGTCAGTTTTTGACTGTTACGAGAAGAAGATTTGTATTCCAGGTGTCTGGGCTGCTGTACACATACTGTGTGCAACATCCTGAGCATAAAATCTGAGTTTTACTCTCCTGGCCAGTTCCTGACTCTGGAAGAGTACAAAGGCCTTATTTCATAGTCCTTCAAAAACAAGGAAATTACTGAAGTGGACTTCCAGCCATTACAGAAAATGCTCTATCATGGATTGTTTAGGTTAACTTCAACCTCTGTTGAACTCAGTGCAATTGCTAAATATTTACCTGGGTATAGCAGAACAGGAAATCCAGCAGGTTATTTCTGCAGTGAACCTTAGTTCTCAAGGCTGCAAGCTCTCAGCCTGGTCATAGGACACATGCCTTACTATGTGCTTAGAAATCAGTGCAGCAGAGCTTGCCTTCTACTCATGCCTTTCATTGTAAATCAATTACAGTATTTAACAGCTTCCAGCCAGAGAAATCTTTCACACTGTATTGAAGAAGCCACTTTAACAATGACTTGTTAGATTAAATGGAAAAGCATAGGAAACCAGGTGCTGTCTGTTTAAATGGAATCAGAATCAGTACCCTTTTAAACAGATGATTTTCTAGCAGTGTCAAAGCTGGGGATGCTGTGGGACATGCTGTACTCCCAATTACCATATGGGAACCCAGGTGTGATATTGGACACTCTGGCCCCTTTTCTTGTGCCAGTTTCCTCTGTGACTGAGAATTATAGCTGAAAAAAAACAGGGCTGGATGGCTCCTTACAGGTCACCTACTTGTCCTTTTACCCAAGGGAAAATAAACTGGAACTATGCCATCCCTGGAACATGTTTATCCAGTAGGTTCTTATGGATGATGGGGATGAGCAGGCCTCTGCTGAGACCTCACCTGCTCTGAGCTGGTTGTGAACATCTTCCCCAGGTTTCCTGCTGGCTCATCTTCAGTGTATTCACCCATGAGGTGATTGATGTCTCTTTGAAAGAATTTTCTTTATCCCATGCTTCTCTCTAGCTTTACCCTATCGTGAGCTGTCCTTTGTCTTTCTGCCTGCATATAGTATCTGTAAATGGGAATTATGGAAGTATAAATATTATGCTAAGGAAAAACAGAAATATATTTTCTCTTGTTTTTCAGGAGATTGAGAAAAAAGGCAGCACTTTTCATCTTGGTTTGGCTAATGCATAGCAAAGTTCCCAGCTGTACTAGGTCAAAGCCATTACCACACCTCTTGGTTGCCTGGATAGTAGAAATGCATCAGCTGGATGCATTGTGGATGCCTCAATTATCCCATCCCCCAAGGAAGGAGAAACACGGAAAATGACTTAGCTTTTTACTCAGGTATAAGCCTGGTCCAGACACCCTAAGTTTGAAATAATAAGAGAAAGTGTCACTTGGGGTTGGTTTAATAGATGAATAAAGAATTTTAACATTTGTAGCTAAAGTTTGACACGGTCAACTTGCACCAGGTTTATGTAAACATGCACACCCAGAGAGAACAGTATTATTTATAGGAGAGTGTCACAGATGGAACAGACTAACCGAGATAATGGCCATATCTTTTTATAATTCAGTAGGAGACCTACATTTCAAGAGGTAGCTCCTTTCTGTTTCCTCTCAGCTTAATTTCAGCAGGATGGAATTCCTGTTTTGAGGCTGGTTTGCACAGACTATCTTGCAGAACATAATAGAGACACTTGAAGAATTAGATTTCTGTAGCTTGTTGCCATAATTCACAGCATATTTGAGCCTGTAAAATTTTGCAGCAGAAGGAAAATAGAGAAGAAAAGATGAGAAGCAGAAGAAATTATGCCAAGGTCATTTGAAGATCATTAAAGTCATAGAGAGGAGATTAATTCTTTTCCATAGCCTTTGGTTTGGGCCCATAGAAGACAATTTATGAGAGCCCAAGGGCTTTGGAGTGAGTTTGTCTCTGCGGTTTATTACAGGTTGTGGGATTACAGCAAGACTGAATTTAGTGGAGTCATCAATCTCTTGAACAACTCCTTAACATGCCTCCCCTTTCTCTCCTTCTATTTTGCTATCCTCCTTGGCAGCTCAATTTTGCAGCATGTGGAGTAAGAGGCAGATGCCTTTCAGGTCAAACTGGGTTGGGGTATTGAAGACTCACCTGATTAATATGCTATGGGAGAGTAGGTCAGGGGAGAAGAGATGACATGAGGGAAAGTTTACCTAGGAGTCTCCTGCTTGAGAGCTGCAGGCACTATCTACTTAGAGAGTCCCCTGCACCTGTGAAAAAGTGGAAAAGGGAATTTCTCCAGGCCTTTTGGACCCAGGAGTATTGCTAAAGCCCTGAGAATTAAAAGTCTCTAGAGGCCACCCCAGCTTCTTTGGCAAGAGAGTTAAAGACAAGACACAATTGTTTAACATTCAGGGTAGGACTCAGTTTGAGATTACAAAACCTCAGTGTAGGGGACTGAGAGCTGCAGTGCCAAGGAACACATCATGGGTCATGGCATCCCAGCTGAGATATCCCTGGGGTATCCCTGGGAGGGAGGGGTATCCCTGCTCAGTGGCCAGGCACTAGAGACCTGCACACCTGGTTGGGTGCCAGCACACAGTGTCATTTAAGTTGCCTTGCCTCCAGCAGGCCATGGTCCTGTGTAGGTTATGAGCGGTGTCTTCCAGCTACATCTTGGGTGCCCCATGGCATCCCAAAGTGCACTACATCCTTGTGTATGCAGAACTTAGTCAAGCAGTAGGCAAATATACCAGGGTGAACTGAAATGTTTTCTGGGGTCTCCTGGCTGTACTTCCTCAGGATTCAATCCAGTTGTTGGCATGTAGGTGCCTGTGCTGTCGAGATGTGTTTGAGTATCCAAGACATCCATGTGGGCTGGTACACATGGCTAGGCACCCATAGGAGATGAATGCTTTATGTAGCTGCAGTTGGGGACCACAAGTGTCAGATGGCACTGAACACCTAATCTGAAGTGAGCTCTGTATCTCCACTGAAAACAGTGGGGCCTTGGTGCCTAATTCACAGGTGGACTTCTCTGAGTAAATTCCTAAAAGTACAAGGACACTCTGCAGCTGGTGGCTATTCTGGGCTGGCCATTCTTATCACCTTCATTAACCACACCTTGAGAGAGGGATGTCATTGGATAAACCAAGAAGGCACTTTCACTAATTAATTACTGTTCTGTCTGTAGAGTACAAGATCCTTACCTTTGAACAAATGAGGCAAAAATAAGTGAATATGAACCAGAACTTTTATTCTTTGCTTGGGCAAAACAATGTTCAGGGTTGCTGGCAGGGCTGGTGAAGAGCATTAATTCATATTGAATAATTATTTAATACTGTGTAATCACTCTAAGATATTACAGTAATTTCCCAGGCACTAATCTCTAACCACAGAGAACAATAAATTGACTAACATCCATTGATTTGTTTGTGATAGTATTTAAAACAGAGAAGTTATCAAAGCACTGTTTAGAGCAACACGATTTCACGGATTATATATCTCATCCATCTTTCTAGGTTGATTTCCCTCTATATTATTAAATCTGAAACTTGGTTTCTTCCAACAAAGAGTTATTCTCAACCCTGTTTTTCCATTACACTGTTATTTCCATCTAGTTTTTGCACATGTACTGCTAACAGCTGAAAAGTCAGTGTTGGCAACATGGTGTTGTGTGAAGTACCAAATATAGGAGATGAGGTACCCCAAAATGCTGACTGATTTGTGACAGATACCCTTCACGTACTGCTAACATGCTTGAGAAATCAATGTCACAAGGACACAACATCACCTGGAACATTTTCTTAACACCACAAAGACCCTCTGTGTGGGGTCTGTACCAGTGGGGCCCCCAAGCCATGGCAGACTAACTCCAGTCATCCAAAAATAAGGTCCAGGCTAAGCATTTGAATAGGTTCCATCAATGGCCAGAGAGGCAGAGGAAGACATTTCAAAGAGTGATTCACTTCCTCCTTGGCTAAAGAGGGAACTAAGTGAGGCTGGATACCTTACTTTTAGACAGCTGAAGTTATGTGACATGAATACCTCCAAAGTCCAAAATCTGTCAGAGTATTACTCTGGAACCTTTTGCCCTGTACTTAGAAAATTGCTGTGTCTGCTATGATTTTAAGTAAAGGTCTTTTGTCAGTAAAATTGAGGCTTGAGTAATAAGCTTGACATTTAAAATTGTCTTAATGAATGGAGAGACCTGGAAAGACCATTTCAAGTTCTATGTCTTTCTATCTGTGCACTGAGTAACTAATGCTGGTTTGGTTACTAATTTCTGCATGGTATAGCAGGTTACTCAGCCTATTATCTTACTAATTTCATCTAGACCAGAATTTGAGACAAGTATCACTGTGCATAATATTATCAATCACTGCCACTCATTTCTGCAGTTGCCTTAATTGTGCTTCATTACTTGTACCTGTCTCTTGCATTCCACGACTTTAAATAAAATGATCTTAGTGTTAAAGGTGCTAGTGGAGAGGCTGGTTTAGACTTTGGCACCTCTGAAGACTGTTTGACAGTGAAAAGTTTGCCAAAAGGCAGAAAGCTTACAATTCTTTCTTCTACCTGATATTAGCTTCTCTATAAGTGTGATGTAAACACTTATTTTCCATTTCAATGAATCATATGTAATGGACTATATTTTGATAATCAGCTTTGATTTTACAGTAAGGTTTGAATCTCCTAAAAAGATCTTGATTTTCAATCATATGAGCCTATGGCTTTTTTATGATAGCACCCAGAACCTTGATTTTCCACCTTGAGTTGCCTTTTACAAATCCAGGGTTACTGTTTTAAATAGGAAACCATAACAGAAATACCAAAAAATGGGCAATGGTTACCAGCAGCGCCCTAAGTTTCATTATGGTTACAAACTCTTTTAGGATTCATTGAAATTATCAAATTTTAAAATGCAGATCTTGGCCAGTACCCTTCAGAGCTGACAAATCACTTAAGACATCTTATTTCCTAAGTAAACACCTTGACACCTTGACAAAAATTGCTGGATTTGACAAATGTGCCAACTCTCAGCCTCTGAAAATCAATTCTTTTCATTCAGTCAAGCTAAAAATCTCCAGAAGCATTGACTGCTAAATGTACTGATCTTAAGTTTAGGAGCAAAAGGCACACTTCTGGCTTCCCAAGCTATTTTTTCAATCAATCAGATTAATGACCTATCTTGGCTTAGAAAGTATTTTCTGTACAAGTTTTCTTTTGACCTTGAATATTAAGTTTGGCTCTGACAAACAACACCAGTCAGAATTTAAATATATAGACTTGGAATTTCAAGGTTTGTTTTTATATTTGTCCCCTTTATCTTGTGCCAAAAAGTCTTTTATTACAGAATTATTTCTTTGCTCCTTTTCAATGAATATGTAAAATTCAACCTATGGCAGAAAATTATCTCCCTTTTGATAGGTATGTTTGTAATATTTTTTTTCACACTTCCTCCTCTCATCCCAGTTCTACTGAATTTTAACTGCATAAATCAACAACAAAAGTAATTCAGTTTTCCAAATGCCTCACTGAGACATCGGATTATCTCAAAACAAAAGAAGCAGGAGGCTTGTATTTACAAACTGTGTCTTATCAAGATGAGAGAATAGAGTTGTGATATTAAGATGATAAAGGCTGCTTATGATACAATCTCATATTCAAGACTTAAGATTTCCTTTATTGAGATGAGGAAGTATTATAGTGTATCCCCAGCCAGCAGCCAAGCCACATGCAGCCTCTTGCTCACACCTTTACTGGTGAGACTGGGAGAAAATTGGAATGGTAAAAGATAAAAAAAACTTGTGGGTTGAGGTAAAGACAGCTTAAAAGGGAAAGCAAAAGCCATACACACAAGCAAAGCAAAACAAGGGATTAATTAACTTCTTCCCATGGGCAGGCAGGTGCTCAGCCCTCCTCAGGACAGCAGAGATCCACCACGTGTAGCAGTGACCTGGGAAGACAAAATCATCACTCCAAACGTCCCTTCCTCCTTCTTGTCCCCACTTGATACACAGAGCATGATGTCAGATGGTCTGGAATGTCCCTTTGGTCAGCTGGGGTCACCTGTCCTGGCTGTGTCCCCTCTCAACTCACAAGTACCTCCAGCCCCCTCCCCAGCATGGCAGTACAAAAGCAGAAAAGGCCTTGGCTCTCTGTAAGCCCTGCTCAGCAATAATGAAATTATCCTGACATTATCAGCACTCTGTTCAGCACAAATCCAAAACAGATCCACTGTCAAGGAAATTAACTTTACCCAGCTGAAACCAGCACAGGAAGAAACTTACCACCTATGACTCCAAAAAGTATCTTACACAGAAAGACATATAGCCTATAATTTAGCCTTCTTATTTTGATGTGTAAGTCTGAGAGCTCCATCAGACACTGATTCTTTTAAACACATCTTTTTCTCTCCTTGATGCTGCTAGTAGCTGATGGGATTTTCAATGCCAGCATCAGCCTTTGTGGGGGAGCTTTATTCTCCTTTGCTGATGGGTCATCCTCAGAGAGCTGCCTGTCTCAAAGCCCATACAAGGCACCACTTCTACAACACTGAGAGCTGCAGCACTCCCGTTAGATGACATTCCTTGGCATACCTGAGGTCACGGCTATGAGTCTATCCAGTGCAGAACACCTTGGAGGAGAGGGCAGATTGGCAGTGTCCTTGCCCTTAGGTATGAAGAGACTCTGCTGTCTCCTGAGTGAACAAGAATTGAAAGGGTTGATGTGATTTGAAAGATTTTGAGAGACTTTATGGGCTGGTAGGTAAAAACAGGCTGCTCTCTTCATTGAGCTTTCCTTTTCCCACTGCCTGTAACCTATCCAGCAATAAAAGTGACAATGCAGAGCAATCAATCAGAAACAACTACTCTAGGATTAGACTTGGATCAAAAAAGTCAAGAAGAATTTGTCTGATTTGTAGAGTTGGAGGCTCTGTGTCATGTGCAAATCAGATCTTCTATCCAGATTCAGGTCAAATTTCTCAAGCTGTTCCTCAGATATCCAGGTCACCAGAATGAGCATCCGCTTTTTAAAATGTGGACATTAATCCCAAAATGTTTCACATTGAGATCAGAGTATGCAAATGATATTCAGTGGAAGAGACACGAATATTAAGAGACTAGGAGATTATTTAGTGGATTTGTCTGCTGTTACTCGGAGTGCACCACTTAAATGAATCTAAAGTTTCAGCTTACTTGTGGAATTTTCATCATGATGTGAATGAAGAGGTCACAAAAATGTTTTGCCAGACATTTCAATAAGCATATCCCTTGGAAACACATGGGAGCACAAGGAATTGATTCACTGACTCAGTGAATTAAATCATGTTTCAAGCATTAAACTGGCAGCTGCTAAGCAATTAAAGGATATGCCTATTTCCAAGTGCTGCTATAAAGAATATAGCCAACATATTTTAAAAAGTGTACCATTACAGCATCCTTTATGACAGGTTTCAGTCTCTTACACTTCATGAATTATTTGTAAGTTTGACAGTGTAGGAAGGCTTTGATCAAACCAGTCCAGAGCTTCAACATTTCCCCAAAATTGCAGACATGAACTCCAGAAGAAAAATGAAATAACTTTCCTCCCTGCTTTGGGCTACAGTGAGGGGAGTGTAACTGCAGTTCCTGTATAATTTTGTATTTATAATACTGAAGCTTTTTTTATTTTTAAATCACCAAGGAGCCAGTATCACAAGGAGAGACTAAGCTGTTTGTAGGCGTCCCCTTTGAACAGGCTGATTAGGAGCCAGACACTGTCTGCCAAAGCCAGAGCGAAGCCTCCCTCTGAGTCTCATGTCCTGCACTGGCACACGAGCACAAGCCCCAGCATGGCGTGGGGGTGACAAGTGCCCCACCAGCCTGCACCCTCCAGAGACACTCCTGCATCTTTTTTGTTATCAGAGACTTTGGTCGTGGCGATTAACTTCCCAAACTCAACACATCCTAACAGTAGCTTGGAAAGATCCTGTATCTTCTGCCTGTTAGGTTCAAAATATGTTTTTGCTATTAATTTTCAAAATGTCTTTCAGTAATTGTGTCTCTTGCCTTCTTTTCCTTGACATTTCTTTGGTGAAATAAAAGGGTCTGTAGCTGTCTGTTTGAAGAAAACCCCTTCCCTGCTTCTGAACACAAGCAGACTGTACTTTCGGTATAAATTTCCTGTGTTAAACCCTACTTTTGAAGAAGCTTATGATTCACAAGACGTGTATAAATGCTACCTACCTACTGTTCACCACCTCTTGCTATTACACAATCTCTCAAATCTGATAAACACTTCTAGGGCTTTGTCATATTCTCTTTGTTCAGGTACATGAACAGTCTTCTGTAGGATCACACATAATTGATATAGTTTGACTTTCACTGTATTGCAGATTCATATTCCCCTGGAGCGTCCTAGTTTGTCAGAGGAGACAAGTCTTCCATTTGGGAAAATGGGCTTAGTTCAGTACAAACTACTCTCTAGTCAGGCTAAGAGGGAAAAAAGAAAACTAAGCTGGAAATAAAAAAGAAAAACCATTAATCATCAAGACCTTGATGCAAATAATAAAAAAATCTTACTTCCAGGCCCGTTACAGAGACTGCTGCAGAGAAAACTTTAAAGGCAAAAAGGCAGCAAGCTGCCAGAGTTGGAAATTATCCTATTGGTAGATCCCTTCTGCCCCATGAGGACTGCACCAGAGATACTCCATTTGGGAGTGCCATGGGAGATTTCTCTTCATGGATGGGAAGAGGCAAATTAAAATGGAAGATGCTTTAGTTGTCCAGCATGTAGATAACTGCATTTTTGAAGCCAGCTAGATGCAACAGTGGGAGATCTTGTAGATCTCTACCTAACTTTTAAGGAGTAGCTGCACAGTGGTCAGCCTTTTCCCATGGCTGTCTTTGCTGAAATGCTCCCAATGCCATATGTCAGCACAGAAAGCCTGAAAATCAGTCTCAGGTTGTGATTTAGGAAATGAGGAAAAGAAATATGCAGAATTGACACACACAGGAAGCTTTTGAAAATGTGGGTTCTACATTAAGAAAGGGTAGAAATGGAAGATGGTATTCAAAGTGGAAAAAGTTGTATGGGAAATAAATAAACAACTGTAAACAACTGTGAGAAAGCAAAGAGCTATAGCATCTGAAAAACATATCCTCTGGTTCAAAGGTATGAAAAACAACATCTTCAGATGAGTGACAGTGTAGAGGCTGACAGCCCAGGAGAGGAACAGTGAAGGTTATTCTGAGGAAAACATTCCTGTTAGAACAAGGTACATATGCATGTGACCACACACACACAGAGACACGTACAGGTAACTGTATCAAGGGGTGTGTGCTTCCCTGAAATACTAGAAGTCTAAAAGCTGAAATTATGGAACAGGTATGTTTGCTTTTAAATTTGAAAGTTGACATAGCAGACACCTCAGAAGCAGAAAGGAAACAAATAATTATTGGGATATTGTAACAATTAGGAAAAAAAAGTATTATTATTAAAAAAAAAATGGAAGGAGTGACAGCCCAGCTCTAACAGTGCATCTGTATATTAAAGAGAACAGGCAGTCTAATCAGGTAATTAGTTTAAATGATTGACTCAAAATGCAGTTGCCATACATAAAAGCTCCAGATCTAAATACCAAAAATGCAGTTTTATGACTATACTTTAGCTTGGGATGGATAGATAGAATGAATACAATGATGACAATTGTAGGAAACCCAATAAGAATGAGATACATGAGCCTATTTATATAAATGAAGTATGTGCAGTTTGATTGTATATTGTATGTATGTATATGTAGTATATATATACCACAGAGGAGCTAGTCAGAGAAAAGGCAGGTGGAACAGAAGCTCCAGACTGAAAATTGAGTTATGCACAGGCCTGGGGTTAAAATCCTCCTGTCAAACCACAATGGTCAATTAAAAAAATCCTAAAGCAACAAACAACAATATAAACATTAGATTTGGAAGGAAACAAATGAAAGGGTGAAGTGTTCACAGGTGACATAAGAATTGTCTGACAATACCACATATTTGAACAAATGCATGATTATTCAACAGCAGGAAGGCAAACAAAAAAACCCACCATCAATACTGAGGCAAAGCCATCCTTAAAAAATTATCATGGGATCTAAGGCAATCTGGTTCATATACTTGGGTTTCCAGAAGGCTTTCAGGAACAACAAAGCAACACTAAAGACTCTTCAAAGATAATAAGTTGCCAAGGATCAAAGAACACATTTGCTCATGGATTAATAGCTCATTTAAAACTAGGGAAAAATGAAGACATGGTTACAGAGGTATTCAAAGATTTTGAATCTTTGTGGGAGTTATTACATCTCTTACTGGAGGTGGGATGGTATCAGACAAGTATTTTGAGGAAGTTCATAGCTGTACTTTTATGTAATAGCGTTTCCTTCTAGAGTGACATGTGATAAATGAAACAAATGATTCTTAGTTGCATAAAAGCAGCAGCATGTCAGGACCTCACAGGATTTCATTCAGTTTCTTCTCTTCCTGTCAAGTCTTTCAGTGAAAGTGATTCTGCACTGTGAAGACTGGTGTTTCTATTTTTTTCTTCTAATGTATTTGGCTAAAAAAAGAATATTTCCATAGAATCCACGGAATCATAGAATTATTTAGGTTGGAAAAGATCTTTAAGATCATCAAGTCCAACCATAAAACTAACACTGCCAAGTCCAGCATGTCCCTAAGTACCACATCTACATATCTTTTAAATACCTCCAGGGATGGTGATACCACTGCTTCTCTAGGCTGCTTATTCCAGAGCTCAACAACACTTTTCATGAAGGAATTTTCCCTACTATCCAATCTAAACCTCCCCTGTTGCAACTTGAGACCATTTTCTCTCATCCTATCACTTGCTACCCAGGAGAAGAGCCTGACCCCACGTGGCTGCACCCTCCTGTCAGGCAGCTGCAGAGAGTGATGAGGTCCCCCCTGAGCCTCCTTTTCTCCAGGCTGAACACCCCCAGCTCCCTCAGCTGCTCCTCACAGCACTTGTGCTCCAGACCCTTCCCCAGCTCCGTTGCCCTTCCCTGGACACGCTCCAGCCCCTCCATGTCTTTCCTGCAGTGAGGGGCCCAGAGCTGAGCACAGGATTGGAGCTGTGGCCTCAGCAGTGCTGGGTACAGGGGGACGGTCACTGCCCTGCTCCTGCTGCCACACCAGGGCTGACCCAGGCCAGGATGCCATCGGCCTTCTTGGCCACCTGGGCACACCCTGGATCATCTTCAGCTGCTGCTGACCAGCATCCCCAGGTCCTTTTCCAACAGGCAGCTTCCCAGACACTGCCCCCAGCCTGCAGCAGTGCCTGGGGTTGTTGTGACCCAAGGGCAGGACCTGGGACTTGGCTTTGCTGAACCTCATTCCCTGTGCTGAGCCTTCCTTCTTCCAGCAAATCAACACTCCTGCCAAATGTGGTAACCTTTGCAAGCTGATAGAGGGGGCTCTTGATTCGGGTCATCAATGAAGAAGTTTAACAGAGCTGTCTGTAAACCTGATCCCTGGGGAACACCACTAGTGATCAGCCCCCAGCTATATGTAACTCCATTCAGCATCACTCTCTGGATTTGGCCATCCAGGTAGTTTTTTACCTAGTGAACAGTGCATGCATCTAAGCCACAAGCAGCCAGCTTCTCCAGAAGAATGCTGATGGAAACAGTTTCAAAGGCTTTACTAAAGTTGAGGTAGACAACAGCCACAGATTTTCCCTTATCCACTAAGCAGTAGAAGTCACTTTGCAGGAGAAGTTTGCTAAAGGAGGACTTGCCTTTCACAAACCCATGCTGTCTGGTACTGATCCTCTTGTTGTCCTGAATATGACACGTGATGGCATTCAGGACAATCTGTTCCATGACCTTCCACATCACCGAGGCTAGGCTGACAGGTTTGTAGTTCCCTAGATCCTGCTTTTGATCCTCAACATCGATGGGTGTGACATTCACCACCAGTCTCCTGGGACCTCCCTGGTTAGCCAGGACTGCTGATAAATTATTTGGCTTCTATTTAGGCTCCTGAAGGTTAATACAGTAATTCTAAAAGTTGACCTGTCCAAATGTCTCAATAAGAAGTGTACATTGATAAATTCCATATCTCAAGACAGAGAAGTGCCCTGCAGGGGTGCCTCTGGAACTGTAGAATTCCATTATCCCTGCAGCTCCTCTCAAGATGGAGGTTTGTGCTGCAACCTTCTCTGATGGCCTGTATCCCTCTCAGTGAAGGGTTACGATGCCTCTCAAGGCTCACATTGATCTCCCAGAGTCTGTCCAATGTGTTGGTGCACCTGAGGTGTAGGGGTGGCTGTGATGAGCATCCTGCTGTGAAGGCTCCTCTCAGGTGGGTGCTGTCCTGGGCAGGACCAGCCATGTCCCAGGCACTCTGGGGACATGGTGCAGAGGCCCCCAGTGCTGAGGGCTGAATGTTTCCTGATGCTGCAGGGCCCACAGGACAAGCTCCTGTGCATGAGCCTAGGCTGTCCTCCAGCTGCAGGAGGGAAGCCACCGATTTGGATATTTGAGATTCATTGGGCCAAAAATGGGTCTCCTTCATGGTTTGCAACAAGGGATTCAAACTCTGCTTTGGGTCCAGAAAGCCTGAGGGCAGGTGACCAAATTTATCACCTCAGTGCTGAGTGCTGCCATGGGAGGTAGAAAAGCCGAGGCTTCATTGACTTCCTCACTGCGATTTACAATCAATGTAAAACAATCATCTGCCATTGCAAATTTTAAGAATGATTTAAAAAAATCCCAGATACATGTTTTGTTATTAATATAAATCCCTGAAAAAATACGGTAGGTTGTGATGAAAACTTTCAAAATGTATTCTCTTATTTTGTGCAGCCTACATCATGGAGCTAAAAATGATACTTGCGTTTCAGTGTTGCTGTGGTTACTGATACTATTCTTCTGAGTCTTCAGAGGAAATGAATTGATTGTGTTAAGAAGGGGGCTGTATACAGGAGCTAACCTTGGACCTTCACAATGGTTTCATTTATATTGGTTTAATTTCAAACTTCCATGGCCTAATCTACACTTAGCCAAAGTAGATGTTGTTTATTTTTTCTGGTTTTGTACTGACGAGTTAAAACTCCTACAAACAAGGCTGAAAGTTTTGGCCTGAGCTCCCAGATGACAGAATTTATTTTTCATTTATTATTGTTTCCCAAAGCACTCCATGAGATAAATACTTTGTTGAATGTTCAGGTAGACTTTCCCTTTTAATTTGACAAATTCCATATATTTAAGAATGGATAAAATACTTTTTTCTCTCATAGTAGGGATGATGTAACAACCAAAAAGATTTGTTCTTTGAAGCATTTTCCATACCATTTCTCCCAAACTCGGACCAATTCTATGTGCTATTTGCTGTGAATCACAACACCACAGGATTGCTCATGCTGGAAGAGAGCTCAGGAGGTCTCTGCTCCAACCTCCTGCTTACAGCAGGTTGGCTCTAAGATCAGACCAGGCTGCTCAGGGCTTCATCCAGTTGAGCCTAGTGTTGGTTCCTGCCTCAAAACATTTGTGACTTCCACATACAGGAGAGACAGAGGCAGAAGAAGAGCCAAGTCACAGAAAGGGTTAGGACCATACAGAGGGCTGGTGACAGAGCCAGGAGCAAAGGTCTGATCTCTGGTCCTCAAGTTAAATCAAGAGAAGCCAATAAACTGTTTCACCAACACTGCTTTTCTGTAGTTCCCAATTTCTCCAGAAGCAATGCAGCTATGCAGCCCTTCACTGTAGGCAGGTCTCTCCCTGGAAATTGCAGTCATGTGATGGTTAAGAAGACAAACTCACAGCTCTGGTGTCAAAACCACTCAGGCATATTTAGCTTGTGGCTGTGCTGGGAGAAGATGAGAACATTAAAGCAGACAAGATTCTGCATTAATCTTGCTACCTGTTTGTGCTGGATGAAAAGTGGATTATGGCTATTAGCATGTGATGTGGAGTAATGCCCCAGAGGAGGGAAGATAAGAGGTGCTGCTGCTTGATGATAATGCCTCTCAGCAATGAACTGCAAGTGGTTTGAGTATGAGGATGATTTAAAATCAGGAGCCATGCAGGACTGGCCGTGTTCTCGGTACATTTGTACTGTGAGCACGCTGTGCTGATGACACTCATCTTCAGCTAACACATCAGCTGCATTCAGAGCCTGCTCATGGCAGCTTAGAGCACACCTTGTCCTACAGTCTCACTTACTAATGAGACCATTTGTTTTTCCTCTGGAGAAGGTGAAAGCATATGCAGTGGTTTACAACTAACACAATATCGTAGGGACAGCTTAACTTTATTGAAACTCAGTTTATCTTAAATCAGTTGGGTAGTTGTTTGAATTCACACATACAATGCTTGTATTGTTTTCACTAACTCTGTTTGGAAATTGCTCTAGCTAAATCAGGGCATCCCCTGGTGTGATATAATGAGGTCTCTCCACAGATGAGTTACACTGATATAAAGAAGCTATACAGGAATGGTCAATGCAGCACAAAACTGTTTGTAAATAAGCCTTAAGGCACATCAGATTTAGATAGCCTGCTCAGGCATTTGCACTAGTTTAATTAATTTGCTTTGTTAATTGAATTCCATTAAATTAGAGAAAGTTTTGATTTTAGACAAAGCCTCAGGCCCTGATCTTCTCTTTGGACCTGTCAGTAGCACTGGGTGAACAGCTTTTGGTGAATGCTTCATTTGCAACAGCACAGTGTTGGTCATCACCAGGCTATTAGTGAGTATGACCCAATTTGCAAAATGGTTTCCCCGAAAAGGGGCTGATGATGAGGTGGTTTCCTATTTACAGTCTCTGAACTCATCTGGGTAAGACGCAAGTTCACTTTGAATCATCTGCCCAAGGGGATGTGAACTGATAGCTCCTCAGCTGAGCAAAAAGGTTTTCTTCCTCTGCCTTGAGAGCCGTATGTCGTGTGATGCCATTTCTTGTAGGGTTGGTTCACAGAGAAGCTTGGAGTATCTTGGTTGTGGCTGCTCCTAGACTAAGGAAAATTAGAGAGAAATAATGGGAAAGCAAGAGGAACATTCTGGCTGAAGTAAGGAAACACAGCCTTGTTGGTGCCCCATCTGGGAACTGTGTTAGGTGACTGTGCCTTGTCTGAGGAAATGCTGTGTGCTGTGCTGGCTCCTCCTTAGACACAAGGTGACATTTTAATCTGGAGTGGAAGAGACTTAAAAGAGAATTTCTTTTGAAACTACTGTGAAGATCTGACACTGAGATTGAACCCCATGTTCTAACTCATTGTGTTTCCGTCTCTGTTTGCTTATTCCATGTTAAAAACAAACAAGCAAACCTTGGAGTTTTGGACAAGAGGGTAAGTCACTCAAACTGGGATGGTGGTATAGAGCATAACAGTTTTTTCTGTGAATTGCATGGTTGTAGAAATGCAAGACAGGACCTTCATATCACATAAAAGCATACAAATGTAACTTGATGAAGCCTTTCGTGAAAGGTACATATTTTCTTAGAGTGACAAATACGAGCAAAAAGAAATAATCCAATGAGTAAACTGCAGCATTTTCTTGGAAATGACTCCCTAATTCCTGCTTCAGATTTCACTGGCAGTGATGCTGGTGCCTCTTCTGAGGGTCTAGAAATTACCTGTGCCTCATGGGAGTATCAATTTGGGTGACTAACTCTTGTGTTTTCCTCCTCAGGTGTGCTCTGTGCCTCGGTGATGCTTTCCAGGGCAGCACATCTCTAGGGATGCCTTGTGGCAGTGGCACAGCCACTTGCCATTGAAAAGGAGATGTGGTATATCCCAGAAAACACAGCCCCTCCAAACAGTCAGGTTCAGGAAGAAGGGAGCCGAGGGCCTTAATTTGGGGGTTGTGGTACCTCTCAACTTGCTCGTTTGGTGCAAAGTGGGAAACACCTGGCATGAAGTGATAACCACTTTGATAACCAAGTTTCCTGTGCTTGCAGCTCTGAGATGCTGTCAGGATGATTTGAAACCCTTTCCTTACCTTGGAGCCTGGCACTCTGTGAGGAGGGAGAGCCCTTCATTTCACCAGTCAAGGGGAGATGGGATGAGACACCAGGAGGTGAGTAGCAGATGGAAATTTTGGGTATTTCCTGGGTCGAGGGCTGGACTACACACAGGGCTGAGCTCTGCATCCTCCAAGGGGTTTGTGCTCTGCCACCTTTGGGAGTGACTGTGCTCCTGGCCATGGCATGCAGGCGCATCTGGGTGAGGAAATACACCGGCACTTCCTTGGAAATTTGGCTCATCTGGTATGACTTGTCACTCTAGTGTGGCCTTTTTTTTTTTAATTTTTTTTTAAATTTTTTATTTCTTTTTCTTTTTCTTTTTCTTTTTTTTTGGTGACTTGCCACTCTGCCAGGGGACGTGCCTGGCCGCATCCATTCGTGACTGACCAGGGCACCCCGGCATGCCGGGCCTGCTGGGGCATTCCTGCCGTGCTGCCGGTGACCAACAGGCCTCCTCACGGCTGGGATTCGGGATTCGGGCCAGCAAAGGGGTCTTCCTGCGGCCCCGGGCGCTTTCTCCCAGGAAAAATGCTGATCTGGATCCCAGCAGTGAGGGTTTTACGCCTTTAGGACGGCACCGTCTAGCGGGCCGTGAGAGTACTGCTGGGAGCAGGTTAGTGAGGGGAGCGGAGGAGAAATTGTGCTCCTGCGCCTGCTGAGGCGCTAGGCAGGACGTGGAATGGTAGTTTCAGGGCCAGAGGATAGGCAACAAAAGTTACTCACGGAAAAAACCCCAAATTTGTAAAGCCCTGAGCCACCTAATGTTGTTTTGAAGTTGTCTCTGCTTTGAGTAGACACGGGACTGCATGACCAGCAGAGGTGCACTGCAGTGTAAATTATTTTGTGATTCTGATTTTGCTCTATGTCTGCATTTTAAAACAGAATTCTCCTTTGATGATGTATGGTCTTTTGAGAATAATATTGCTGGCATTAAAACTGACCTCATAAAACTGACCATTTACTTCTCTAAGGTATTGACACATCTGTCTGCAGCATGGCACATTTCATGTGTTACTGAGGTCATCTCCTTTTCTTGGAATTAAAGACATTTTCTGACAGCTTTGGAAAAGAAAGACTATACCACAGGGTACAGCTGTCAAATTAGGGCTTTGAACATTGACTGCATTCTTGATACTATGTTTTAAGAAGGAGAAAAACATATTTGTTGATCACAAAACTGGCCCCATATGGGACAGAAATGAAACAGTTTTAGTTTGAGGGAGAAAAACACAGTGGATATTTCCTGACTCTGCAGAGTTTGTAGCAGTAGTATTACTCCATACAAGCAAGAAGATGGGCAGATTTCTGGAAAGACAAGAAGTGCATGTTCCAGGAACACTTACAGTAAGTAATAGTTGAATTTCTGAAAAAAGGCTGCAAGGTCAGTTAGTGCCTTCTGTTAGCACAAGCAATAGGTAGAGGAAAGGCTTAGTTAATTCTTGAGATCAGTGAACTTGAAAGATGAAAGTGCAGGTGACATTGTTTGTTTCCCCTGCCTGCTGCAAAAGTGGTCCTGCCAGAGATTTTGTTCCCTGGGGTTTGGGGTTACTAATGACTATTTAAGGGTGCAGTGGCTGAGTGATCAGTGCAGATGCACGAGAGTGAGCAGGGCTGGGCTGAGTTGCACAGGCCACAGTGCCCTGCTCAGTGCCACTCTCCTCCCCTGTGCTCACAGTGGGTATGGGATTTACCACTTCCCCCACATTTCACAGTAGAATTTGGAATAGCTGCTATGCTTAAGTTCATAGAGGCATCAGGAAAAGAAACTGTTGTGATTATTCTGCATAACCAAGGCATAAGAGGCTGGGAGAGGGAAAGGACCCACGTCTGGAGCTGTCTGCAGTGTTACACAGCCATGGCACTCCCCACTCACTAAAAGCTCGTTTGCCCTTCAGTAGTTTCCACATGGTTAATGCTTAGGAAGAAAGGGGGTGAGCTCTGCAGAGATCTGTGTGATGTGGGACATGGCAGGTGCCCAGATTTGAAGCCCTATCAAATATCAAGGCAGAACCACACTGGACTTCCAGCCCTGCTATCTCTACCCCATCTCCAGTGGCTGGATTTTCTCAGGGGTGTCATATGGCCCTGTTTGCCCCCCAGGGCAGAGCAGGCCCTGAGAAGAGGGTCGGGGAAGGAATTGGTGTGAGACTGGTGCCTGATTCCCAGTGCTAATGGCAGAGCTGGACCTGTTGGACACATGGGCCATGGTCCTGCATCCCCTGTGAGCTGCTGGACTGAAAACTGGAGAAGAAACAAAATAGCTGAATTTTAAAAAATAAATTCCCTCAGAAGCAATATAAAGAAAAGGATTTGTGCTTGCTTGTGCCTTCTAATATAACCATAAAACCGAGCAATTTTGCGTAAGTATAATTCTATTCTACAGACACCTGCTGAATATTTATTATAGTTAATGTCTCTTGTGCCTTTCTGTCTGTTCATAAACAGCTCAATATCAGTGTTTTGAGCATTCATTGCTTTAAACTGAAACAAATAGTTACTGAAAGCGCTTATTGCACACAAATTCCCCACATCTTCAGCAGAGAAGGTGATTAAGGGACAACTGCAACTGTAGAATATGATAATGATTCCCTGCCTTTGGGAATGAGCCATAATTAATTACCTGCCTTAGAGTGATTTGATTCTTGCTGGTGGGTTCCAGACAAGCCAGCTCCCAGGTGCACTTCTCATTTTCCTTGTAGGAGGAATAGCATCTGCGTAGTTGAACTCAGCATTCCACAGCTGGAAGTCCTGGATCTCTAATGGTCTGTAAGTGCCTGTAAGCACGTGTCTGAAAGTTAAGAGCAAGGACTTACCATGTTTGCATGTAGGCAAGGGAAGAAACCAAAGGAGTGATGGTGAGTCACTAGTGATGTGTCACCCAGAGCTGCCCCAGCACTGGAGGTGAGGCTGCCCCAGAGCAGAGCAGAGCAGGACAATCCCCTCCCTTGCCCAGCTGGCCATGCTGTGCCTGATGCCCCAGGACAGGGTTGGCCCTCCTGGCTGCCAGGGCACTGCTGGCTCACGTTCCACTTGTCACAGACCAGGATGTCCACGTCCCTTTCCACAGTGCTTTTCTGGAGCCTCTCATTCCTTGGTCTATACACACAAGCAGGGTTGCCCTATCCCAGGTGCAGAACTCAGCACCTGGCCTTGTTAAATATCATATGGTTGGTGATTGCCCATCTCTTTTTTTTTTTTTTTTTGGAAGTAAGAGCTTCACAAAAAAGTCAATTCTCCCCCCCCCCAAAAAAAATTTAAAAAGGCACTTGTCCTTGGTGGAAAAACAACCGCCTGCTGCTCACTCCTTTGCTTGGGCTTCACAGTTCATAAGTCCTTCTCAGTCAGATCTGTGGGATGAGGGATGCTGATGAAGAAACCCAGGCCATGGAGAATGTGCTTAGAGCTGAAACTTAGCTGGATACCAGCTCTGAGTTCCTGCTGATTCCCAGGGAGGCAGCACCTGAATTCTGGAGCTGATCTGGCCATGGGAGCACACTCTCTCTTGTTCTTGCAGAGCTCCCTCAGGATGCTTGTCCTGATCACTCCATCAGAGTGGTGACCTGTATTATTATGGGATCTGTAGTTAGAAAAAAATCACCATCTGTCTTGGGCAAATTTCTGTCTTCTCAGAATGCATTTCCTCTGGGGTTGTACTGGTTTTGCCTGCCTTTTCTTTTTAACATGGGAAGATGAGAGGAGGATTGGTGTAACAATAAGGCCAGTGGATCTACACCAGGACTATGACTAGTTTTGGCTGTCTGTTCAGACAGTCTATCTACTGTTTCTTGGCTGAATTTTCTCAGGACATGAGGTTTATGTGAACAGCCATTGTGCTCTCCCTCTGTGCTTCTCCCACTAGTACTTTTGGATTCAGTTACAACCCCACTGGACAGGAAAGTAGATATATCAGATAACCAATAATGCAAAATATCAGCAAATATTTAGTGAAATTAGTTGGAGAAGCTTGGTTTCTCATGGAGGCGAAAAAGGAGGTCCTGTCTCACAAGACACTAGAGAACAGGTGGCTGGGATTGAGAGGAAATGCTGGATGCTGGGACATCCTGGTTCTGCTGCTCACACAGCTGTGAGAGTCAGTTCAGCAGTGGGAAGACACAACCCAGACCATCTCCAGTCCCCTGCCAGCAGGGCACTGCTATGAGCAGCAAGTCCTTGTCTCTGCTGCCTTTTGTGAATGGATGCTTTGGGCAGTAGGGGTTTAGAGGAAGGTCTGGCCCCACTGCTTGAATAGGGGTAGTCAATGTGATGCCTTAGGTTTTAGCTTTTATGTTTTTCAGATTCTGTACTGCTTTAGTGTCTACTTCTGAGCCTCATATTAAGGGATGGTGAACTCCCTTCACAGAGTAGCTAGACAAAACAAATTCTTCTCTAGCTGGGGACCAAGGACAACTGATCCAAATCTCCAGCCCAAGAGCACAAACAGTGGTGGAATGAAGAAAGAAAAACAAGAATGGGACTTCATAACCTAAGGCTGTAATTGGACAATTAACTCCAATATGCTAATGGATCACAACTTATAAAACTGTGAGACCTCATGACCGCTCATCCATTTTTGTCACCATTTTGGTTCATCTTGGGTGTAGCCCTGCCTGTGCTCTTTTACTGCCCAAGGTCTATCCATTGTGGCCTTTTAATATCTACTTTATTCTTTAACTCTGTCTAGCCTCTGTTCTAGGTCAGCCATCTCAAGGCATCAAATGACTGGGCCAACAATGCCCTCAGCATCTAGTGGAAGAGACTGCTGGATCCTAACTGGGAGACTGGATGGTGCAGCCTTGGCCAAACACTCCCCTGCAGGTGTGGTTTATGGTAGTACTTGGGCACATGTGTTGGCTGTACCCATTTTGTTCAGAAGAGACAGGGAGGCAAGTGGGGACAGAGTGTCTTTTAGTGCTCCAGAGGGGATCATCATCCAGCAGGACTCAGAATGTGCCCTTGCAGAAAGGAAAATAGAGCACCAGGCTATTAATCCTATCACTGTGCTCAAAAAAATGCAATAGTGTTTGAATATGGTGTTCGCCTTCTTTTTCCCCAAACTGGGTGCTGAACTGAGAGAGAAGGGTGCAGTCTGTATTGACAAGGACAGTCCTCTCTAAGAAAGGGTTTTCTTCATCCATCCATCTGCTTAGTATCCATGCAACAGTGAAAAGGAGGAGCTCTTGCATATTTATACCTTGTTCAGCCTGCAGCATTACGAGAGTCAAATGACACGATCACAGGGACGTTTGCCTGTTTAGAAACACTCCAGCAAGCACAGCAGGATAAATGCACACTGAATGTTGTAATTTAATTTTTTTTAATCAGTGGTGAAGCTGCCCTTCAGTACAAGAATGTTCACATGCCATATTGAAGCAGAAAGCACAAGGCCAGGCTTAAGACAGGATAGCCTTTGGCAGGATGAGAGTGGCTGTGAACAGCTTATTGACAGCATGGAGATAGCCAGGGATAATCTCAGGGCTTCTGAACCCTTCTCATGAAGAGACAGATTAAAATGACTTCTATGGATAGTTCCCAGACACAGGAAAGTGTGGACCTGCTAAAATATTTGCCACTATAGCCACTACTGTGTAGAAGAACACTGTGGCTCACTGGATTTTTCATGCTGCAGCAGGATGGGTATAATGCACTTTTCTAAGTGTCCAAGATACACGCCCATATACATGTTCAAAAGAGATTATGGTGGATAGAGGCAAAGCAAACACCATGTGCAGAGGCAGAAATTGCACATTTTTTGGAAATTGCTTCTGGAATAACAGAATATTATTAATGATAATAATATTTAAGAAGGGAAAAGTGTTTCACAACTGCGGCCAGAGAAAGGAGTGAGAAAATGTGAAAGGAACAGCCCTGCAGACACCCAGGCCAGTTCAGAAGGAGAGGTAGAACATGCCCCAGCTCCAGAGCAGATTCCCCTGCTCACTCCAGCCCACATGAGCACATTTTCCTCAAAGCTTGAACTAAGATTAAGGACAAATCTTATTGGGGAATATTTGCCTTCAATTTGTTGTGACTGGTGCTTGAGTTGCTGTTGCCTGACATAAAGTATGGATGGGTCTGGGCAGCAGTAGCTGGAGGTTTTGAGCAGGTGGGCATCCTTACAGGCATCAGGTCTTTTTTTGGGTCAGGCTTTGCAGTTTGTTCCTTTTCCATCTCTTGTGATTTAGTTGATTTGGGTTATTGTTCTTAAAAGGCACTAAAGTTTGCCCCTCTGCCAGCATTTATGTTTTCACCTTAAGTCCTCAGCTCCATGATCTGCTGAAATTCCCTTTCTGTTTCTGCCTCCAACGTTCTGCAAAATTTCTGGCCTTTGTCTTAACTTTGAAATACTGGTTTTCTCCATTAATCTTCTCTTTTATGGAGCAAAAAATGTGTGACATTGTTGCTGCTTGGATTGTTTCACAGACCTTATTCTTTCTCTTTACGTCTTCTAGCTATCTGTGCCTGGTAAAATTGTTCTGCCAGAATGATTTTTCTCTTAAGCTAGAGCTGAGTCAAATGCTGTTGATTTACGGGTTCAGTAATTGCCCTAGCAGTTGGTACCAATTCATCCATCACTGCAGGTTCAGTTTTGAACCTCAGCATTAGGTTGGTGTCTCGGTACCTCCTGCATGAGAACTGCTTTTGTATTCAGTACCTGCTTTCTTGATTAAAACCACCCACTCTGGTCCTTGCTCAGTTTTCTCCTCTTCCAAACTGAACACCTGCACTGTGTTAGGGAGAGCAACAGTGCCTCTGCAGTCCTCTGCAGTGAGCCCTGCTGTTCTCCCACAGCTTCTTCCCCCAGTGCTGCTGACACTGGGATGAGGTTTGACAGTGCTGCAGTGGGGTTGTGATCACTCCCAGCCATTCCCAGGACTCATGCAAGTCTCACCACTCCTGTGCAGCAATATCCACACATAGTCCCAGCAGCCACCATGCAGCTCTGGCTTGTGCCAGGCTCTGACTGCAGTCTGGGTCAAACCTGCTACTGCATCTCCTCAGGAGCAGCTCTGTGCCAGCGGTGACCGGGGACATGAGGAGAGTCAGGGGCCCAGAGCTTTGCTGAGGAGAGGTCAGAGGGAAAAGAAGGACCTGGTAGCTGCACATGAGGCACCCTGGGATCAGACCACCTACCTCTCTTCCCTTGCCCAGGCATTAATATCCCCCCTGGAATCTTGGAGGGCTGCAAACCACTGCCTGGACAGCTATCCCAAAGACTCAGTCATCCTCTGGCAAACCAAAGCTTCAGATCCATGTCACTTAGTCTCTCTTGCCACTGTTCTCACAGGTGCTTGTTGCCAAGCTGGATCCTGATCTGAAGTGTCTGCTTTATTAGTTCTTGTAAGACATCTCTCACATCCTGCCTGGGCTTGCTCTCCCATGGGTGTGGATGAGGACCTCTGCTGCAGAGGCACGTGTGTTTCTGCCTTGATTCTTTAGTAATTCAGTCTCTTATTTAAAGTCTGTCTTTCCTTTTTCTAGACCTGCAATTTTCTCTCCCAGCCTTCTCTTTATAATTTTTAGTAGTCAATGTAGCTTCAACTTTCCATAAAGCCCATTGCCAACAACCTCAGTAAGTCCTGACTTTAGTACTCTCCTGGCACTGTAAATGTTTCTTCTGCTTCCTCTGGAGCACTTTTCACCCATGCAGTTCACCAGATGCTGTGGCTAGGCTCGTACTGCATGACTCAGATCCTAAACTTTGCTGTGATTGTCTTCTCCCTGGGAGCGGCCTTGTTTGTACCTGGTTTGTGATGCTTAGCACAGGAGCTCCAGAGAGAAATGAGCCTCCCCTGGGGTCACTGTTTGCATGTACAAGGAGGAGCTGCAAGCAGGACACACAGACCTGTGCAGAACAAATCTCGAACACGAGCTACCCAGATGAGCACAGGGAGCCACCAACCCCCACGGAGCACCCAGCCCCTTTGCTGCTGCACAGCCACCACCTCAGGGGAAGAGTTGGTCTTTGTAACCCCAGAGCACATGCTTCATGGTGCTGAGTTTACTTATTTCACCTCCCTTTTTGCTTCTTGAATGTTTTATACCTTCCTGTGGTAGGGCTTTTCTCACAAACCCTTGAGCTGGTAGTGATGCCATCTCAGCTGCCCTGTGGTGTCACCTTAGTGGCCTTTCCTGGCTCTGTTCTGCAGATGTGCCAAGGTAACTCTAATAGCCACAGCCATGCAGTCACAAGGGTTTTATCAGAGCTGGGCTCAGGGGTCTTGGGTGCAGAGAGCTGGTCCCCAAGGGGTTAAGAAGATGACAACTGGGATTGCAGACATCCCAGTTTACATCCTCAGCTGTGCTGGAGGGAACTCTGGTGACCCCCTTCTCAGCTCATATAAACAAATGGGTGCTGCTGGTACCAGGTCTTCAGGACCACAACATCTCATTCCTAAGTCCAGCACCATCAGTTTTGGGACAAGGTGGTGTGGTCCACCATGAAAATTGTAATACTGAGCAGAGAACTACACTGGTGAGCACTAGCAAGGACATTAGAGATTTTTCCCTCCTCCACAGAACAGAAAGGTTTCCTCTGAGCAAAAGAACTGGCAGTAATTGTGGTGTATCAGCAGGATGTTTGAGCAGCAGTGATTATAGGAGTGCAGTAAATAACAGGACTGAGCTGCAGTGGTGCAGAGAGAACTGGAAGTTGCACATTTTGTCTGTGTATGCAGGCTGGGACATCACTTTGGTAGCTGCAAATCAAACCCATCTGTATGATTTACCTTCTCCTCCTCCTGTCTCCTTTCATTAAGGAAAATCAGTCATCCCACTGCTCTGTTATTTATGGCTTTATGTTTTGGTGGGAATCTGTTACAAAGCAAAAAGTGGAAGTTTTGATGAATTAGTAAAACCAAACTTGTCTGCCTAGGGTGAGATTGGAAGAATTTAGTTTCCTCTTGGGTGAATTCTGATGGATTGTAAAAAGTTCCATCCTCCTCTCTTCTTCTTTTCTCCTCCTCCTCAACTCACCCTTGGTTAAAAAGAAAGGCCTTGAAATAGGTGATGGACTAGGCTCAGGCATTTCCCAATCTGTCAGCCTGTTCTGGCACACCTTCACCTACATCCTGCAATTACCTTTAAAGTGACACTATAGTGCTCTGTGGCAGCTCTGCATGAAGCCGTGGATGGATGGATGGATGGATGGATGGATGGATGGATGGATGGATGGATGGATGGATGAAACAAGCTTAAGAACTCAGCCCCATCCCAGACTGCCCTGATGACCTTCAGCAGCTGAATATGGACGGCATCAGCCATGGCCAGCTGAGTGTTCAATGACTCCAAGGATGGAGATGTCATCATCTAGCTGTCTGAGCAGCAGTATAAGGTGTGCCCAGTCTTTATCTTCCCCAGGTTCATCCAAAAGAAAAAAGGTTCATTCCAGGGAAATCTGACCAATGCAGGAGACGTTGTGCTGGGGGGAAATGGAAAAGGAGTTTCCTATTGAAGTGAAGGCCAAGGTCACAACCTGTGGAGAACTGCAGTCCAAACATGCTGGGTTAACCCACACCCCATGTGTTCTCTGCTCTAAACATCAACATAGAGTTTATTCTTGTGTTGGAGGAACAGGCTGAGGGGCAGGTATGGCTCTGCTATGGCACTGTTGTCTCTTTCAGAAATGGAGCCATCGTCTCTTCCCATTACATCCCTTAAACCATGCTGACTAACCTTAGGCAGCCCCCAAGATTTTCCTTCATGTAACTTATCATTTTCCTGGGCCCTGGTTTACAGAGCCTCATAATTATTCCATAGAGACACCTGGGAAGGAGAGGAAGGGGATTTGTCTGCCACCTCAAGCAGGGACCTTCCTCTATTCCCCCCTGTCTCTTAGGTCCCCTCCTACCTTCTGGGGAGAGGACAGGGAATCCTCTACGTCCTGAGGTGCAGTTGGCTGGTACCTTGCCTAGAGTGCCTGGGATGCTCCACAGGGAACACAGTGTCCATTGACATTTACACTGTGTGTGGTCAGACCAAGCTACAGTTCTGTGAATGTGGAAAATTCTACTTTGCTTCCTGCTAAAAAGACAGAAGATAAGATATTTGTCCAAACCTCGCCTTCTCAGGCACACTCATGCCCCAGCCACTGCAGCACAAGGTTTTACTTTATTTCCTCTTATGTGACTCAGAAAGAAATAAAAGAAAATTTCTCAGTACGTGAGGGAGAGGAGTAGGAGAATTAAATACGAGGCATTTGTAAATTCAGCAGAGCATAATAACAGCTGGACCCTGTCTGTCCAGGCACAGCAGCCCATCCATGCAAAGCATGTTCAGAGCAGGAGGAAAAGCAGTGGGATGAAGCTGAGCATGGTGATGAGACTGCTGCCTCAGACAACCAGGGAGAGCCGTACAGCGAGCCAAGGACGTGTAAGCAGGGTCAAGAGGTCTGCAGTCCCTGGGCAAGCAGTGACTGTGCAACACTTTCCCCTCACACAGTAACACAGGTGAGGGGAGCTGTTGAACAGTGAGCATCTTCCTCCTTGCAGCCTTATTCAGCTTCACTGAGCTGGCAAGCTGCCACAGCCCCCAGCTCAGCTCACTTCTCTCCAGAGTTCTGGCAGGTCCATTGGGGTAGTTTGTCTTCATGCTGTGCTCCTTAGGCTTGTCCCCAGCCCGGAGTTCTCCACTGCACTTCCGAGCTTTGTACCCGTGTGCAGAGTGGCCAGTGCCCAGCCCCGCGCACAGGGGTGGTGGAAGGCACAGGCAGACCTGGCTGCTGAGATCCATCCCTGGTCCCAGGACTCACAGGTACCCTCTGGCAGAACAACCACCACTTCTAATACCTTCTGCTGTACCTGCCAGCCAAACTCAGAGAAAAGGCATCTCTAGGCTCCTTAGGAAAAGCAGAGGAGCTGCCAGTTTGTCACTGAAAGCACCTTAAAAGAAACAGAGTTGAAAAGCTGCCAGTATCGACTTTAGACAACTGCACGGCTGAGAAAGGAAGAATGCTGAGCTTGAAGCAAAACCACAGCATTATCATGTTCTCTTTGAACATATGTCTGTGTTACTCTATTGAAGCACTTGCTTGATTTATTGTTTAAGGTTTGAATTTTTCTAAACCTTGTATTTAAACTTCATTCTTTTTGTCCTTTATTTTTTTTTAAGCCAACCAACCAGCTCAGCAAAAGACACTGGAAAAGTGAAATTCCCCTGTGGAATTTTCAGTGTTTGAACCTCTAAATCCTGCTAAGAACCATGGATACTGGCATTACAATGCATCATATTAAATAAGCTGTTTGCATCAAGGGATTCTGAAAACAGAGTAGCAGATATTACTAGATACGTTTTGCCTGTTTCTTTATCAAAAAACAAGTGTAAAGCCTGGGTCTGTAACATAAACTACACTACCTAGGAGTCTCTGTCTATATTAAACTGACAAAAAAAAAATTGCCTTATCTCATTAATGTCATTTCATCACAGTACCAAATTTTAAGACTAGGAAAATATTCTAAGTTATCATGCTGAAGTCCCTATCACTATTCCAAGCAGCACATATAGTAGCCAATGAGCACTTCAGCTGAATGACCTGTCCTTTTTATGTAATTTGTATTTACTCAAATCATTCTTGCCTAAACAATCCTTTTGTCCATGTCCATGTGGCTAGAGTCAAGTAGGAAGAATTCTTCCGACAGAGTTTTCAAGCAAAGTTATTTAGTCCTGGTGATATATTAAAGCAAGTACTTCCAAAAAGTCTCAGCCCCTTCAGAGAAAAAAGACTAAGTAGTTTGCTATCTTTTCTCCTGATCTTGTTAGAAATTGCCACTTTATTTTACCACAAAGCAATACTGTGGGGAATGATTAGTGTGGCAACATGTTGTGGTTTAACCTCAGGCAGCAACCAAGTCCCACAAAACCACTCACTCACTCACTCCCCCCATGTTGGGATTGGAGAGAGAATTGGAAGAGTAAAAGTGAGAAAGCTTGTGGGTTGAGATAAAGACATTTTAATAGTAAACCAGAAACCACACAAGCAAAGCAAAAGCAAGGCCTTAATTCACCCACGGTCAGGCAGGTGTTCAGCATCTCCAGGGCTCCATCACATGTGACAGTGACTTGAGGAGACAAATGCCATCACTGTGAATGTCCCCCTCCCTGTTCTCTCTTATTCCCCTAGATTTTATATGGTGAGTATGATGCTGTATGGTATGGGATATCCATCAGGTCAGCTGGCCCCAGCTGTGTCCCTCCTGCCTCCTTGGGCACCCGCAGCATCCTCATTTGTGGGGTGGGGTGAGAGACAGAAAACACCTTATTTTAAACTCTGCTCAGCAGTAACCCTGTTTTATCAACACTGTTTGCAGCACAAATGCAAAACACAGCCCAACACCAGCTATGAAGGATTAACTCTATCCCGTCCAGAATCAGCACATTGTCCATCCATACCATTTATGTCATGCTCACGTCCCACACCATTGAATACATCCTTACTAACAACCCACATCCCTTCCCATCCTTTGATGCACAGATCTCATTCCCCTGGTCTATGGACCACGCCTACAGAATGCATGTAAAATATGCACAAATGTCCACTCTGTTAATTTAGTCCATGAGTCTGGGCTCCATCTATTTTGGTGGTCATTCAAGACAGGAGAATGATGTGTTGCATGGAGTTAATTTGGCACAAAAGTCAGCTCAGACTGGGTCACTGCTGCACTTGCACTGCTCCTTGCAAGGCTTTCCTGCACTGGTCAAGTTTTCCTGCTGATGATAAGCAGCACAGCACTACAGTAAGCAGTGAAACCAAAAAGCAGCCACCTAGGAGCCCTAGGCTCTAATTTACAGCCTGGCAAGCAAGCCCCATGGCAAGCACTGGAGCCTGTCAATTAATAGCTGAACAGCAAGAACAGTGATAAATTCAGTCTAGCACATCCCAGACAAACCTGTCATTATCTTGAACCTTTGAGCCCCATGTTGGGAGCCAGAAAGGGCTGTTATGGTTTGAACCTAGCTGGCAGCAAGCATCACGCAGCCACTCACTCGCTCCCTCTCTGTCAGGATGGGGGAGAGACCTGGAAGAATAAAAGTGAAGAAAACTCCTGAGTTCATACAAGGGCAGTTTAGCAGGTAAAGCAAAAATTAATTCCATCCTGGACAAAACTAGCACATGACAAATACAGATTAGCTGACTGAAATAACAATTCAAGAAATAATTTCTTGAAATGGGGTCATTGTAGATGTCAGCCCTTAAAAGGTTTTCACCTCAGCAGAAATACAACTAGAAGAAACTAGCTGCTTGTAAGGCCCATATCATTCAAAATAAGTCAATTAATTGTGAATAGGATGACATATGCAGCAGCTATAATTTTACCAAGAAAATATTGAAGTGATTTTGCTTGTTAGAAAAATGTTCGGCTTGAATTCATGGCATTTCTGTAGAGTTACAATGCTTGGACTTACTCAGGAGGATTGCTTTGGGTAGCAACCAAGTGGAAGCTTTAAGCTGTAAAGTAATGCTGCTATAATGTTGTGAAGTGCTGAAGATAATATGATGTATGTGAGAGACATACGTGTGAAGTTAATCTGTAAAATTCAGATGCTGTAGTGCCAAAATAAAAACTAGAACAAGGATAGCTTGGAAAAAACAAAACCAAAAAAAAAGTTTGAAGGTGAAAGTTTATATATAGAAAGAATATCTATATCTCTATGTTTTGATGTTTCTAAATCTTGCTATGCCATCTTAGAAACCTAGAGAGTACCAGCATGCCAGCATACTTATGACAGATCATAAGCTAAAGTTGGTTTAGTGAATATGTTTTATCCCTTGATGGAGAGCACCTGCTTTGACTTAGAAATACAGGGGTATTAATTCATGTCTGTGTTCATGTTCTATTGTGGGAACATAAGGCCTCCTAAAGGGAAATACCCTCTGCTTTCTTGAATAACCCACCTCTTTCTCCATGCACCATAGACATCTTAAATATTCCCTGTCCTCACCAGTCAGGAGTTGGGCTCAAAAACCACAGTTTTCAGGGCCCTGTTACTCCCACCAGCCTTTGAGAGGGCTGAAGTGTCACTACAGCCAGCTGTTCAGCTTCTTTCCCTTTCCCTTCACAATTGGTTATTTCAAAGTTTTATACCTAAGTATCACCAAAGATCTGTTCCCAAATACCCAGATGTTTCTTGAAAATGAACCTTAGAGTCTGATGTTCAAAACATTGAAACATGCAGCAGGATAACACTCCATTTTCCTCATTAAAAAAAATTAAAATCCCACTCAGTTCAATGTAAGTATAGACTTCAAAATCATTATGCTTTAAATCATGATATTGCACTTCTGGAAAATCAGATGCTCTTTTTTATTTCTCCCTGAGGTGGTAGATTTCATTCCTCTCCTTCCTTTCTTTTATTTTCTTATTTTACTTTATGTCTTATTTCAGAGACCCTTAGTCCTGTTGCATTTTCTGGGGAGTGAATGTTCTGGTGTAGTAATGCTGCCTGCTGTCTGGACCAAAGCTTAAACCAAACCAAATCTTTGCATTGGACATTCATGAGGCTCCTGATCTAGATACTATTTTAATCCCAGTGCTGCTTTCATTTTGTCATTGAGAGAGAGCAAGGATCACTGGGAGTCATTAGGACTCTCAGGAATCTGGAAAAAAATCCACCGTAAAGCATTTTGCAAGGCACAACATTTGTTTTAAATAAAAGGAAACCCTGGCATGGCAATGCTGTGATTAAAACACCATAAAGAGGCTTTAATCAACATCAAAGACATCATGGCTATCTCTTGCTTTAATGACCATTGATTAAGTATCACATGGTGCTTATGCTGAATGTTTTTTTGACAAATTAGAAATTCTGCCTCAGGCCACCAGACACTGCACTTCCAAGTGCTGCACACAATGGATGTGTGCTAAACAATGACAGGATTTGGTTCAGAATGATGAAAGCAAGCCAAAGCAGCTGCAGATGCTTCCTCTGTCTAGGGGCATCATCTGCAGAAGGAGATTTTCAATTGCCCCACAGCACAGCTGTACAGGGAGGTTGTGCAAGAGTTATATGGTAGGCACAGAAGACACATTTTAATTCTAGAGTCTCTTGCCTCCTTAGATTAAAGTTAGAAGATGAAGTTAAACAAACCTGCATCTGATTTGTGGCACCTTGCTTTTGGGAGACTGACAGCACATGCAGGTAATGAAGTAGTTCATGTATTTGTGTGCCTTAAGGCACCTCTCAAGCAGTAGAAGAGAAGAGCTCAAACAGAGAGACTGAGGTTCCATTTCTGAAAGATCTTGTGGAATCTGTGATGCAAACCTTTCAGAGCTTGTTCAGAAGTTTATTTGTCAGTATTTTCTCTCCTGATTCCTCACAGATATTGTGTTTACAACACTAGCTAAAATTTTGCAGAGTTTTCCAAATCAAATCAGCAAAATGCATATGCCAAACTGAGGTATTAATCTGATAAATTGTGAGTGCACTTATTTACACATCCAGGGACCTAAGAGCTATGCTTGGTCTTTAGCCATATAGATTTGTCCTCACTACCATAAAACCTAGAGAAGTCTCAAATTCTAATTCTGCAAACCATTTTTAAGGCATGTGAAAAATCAATGCAAGTTCTATTTTCTTACCATGCAGTTATAATGGGCAATAAACCTTTAACCTTTAATTTTCAATGGACAGAGTTCAAGCTGTAGTTCTGTTCTTCCAGGTATTTTAGCAACAGTTATTGTCTCAGTGTGGCATGCTCTCCTGGCTGCATCTCCTCAGCAAAATTTCTCTTAAGGAAGAGAAATAAGGTCTTAAGTACTTCATGTATCTAAAGACTCTGTTCATTCATTTTGGCATATTAAGAATAGATCAGGAGGACAGTGAAACACTTTCCTCCCTCTGTTATAATCTGAACTATTCTATCTCTGCATTTACCACTGACCAATGATCCTTTTCCTTCCCTTAGGGCATTTTTGGTTTCTCCATGTAGATATTTTTCTGATGGCAAAATGCAATACCTTTTAAAAGAGCAGATAATTTTGAGAGCACACAGACTATGTTTAAGTTATTATACTTGGGTACATATTTATTTTGTCATTGGGATTTACAGCTAATATTTCTCTATGTTTGCATTTAAGTGACTGCACAAATCTAAGTGACTGCACGCTACTTTGCCCTGAAGAACAGAGTAAGTGGTTGTTCCTGATGCTGCCCAGCTCAGGTCTTTCTAGATGGTGTTAATCGGAGCTACACAGCTGGTCCATAGGTAGCTTGGGACATGGTCAGCACCCCATGGTTCCAGAGAAAGTGCAACAGTTTGTGAGCTTAAAAGCTCTGTGAGTTTTTCTGCAGGGGCGCTTTAGCCGGCACAGACATGCATAGTGCTGTCTCCCTCCTGCAGGTTGCCAAAAGCAAGTGAGCCCCTGATGGAAAGGGCAGCAAGCAACTTATCAGCTACTCAATATGGACCAAGACTTGCCCCATATGAAAACTTCAGAAGTTTCATACAAGCACCTTATTCAAATATCACCAGTGAGTTTCAGTGAGTACTGCTGAAAACACTTCAGTCTGACGGACAGTCACAGGGCAACAGGGTCAGAACCCCTTTGTCCCAAGCAAAAATTACAGTCCAGCACCCCCCTCTTGCCTGTCTGAGTAACCCAATCACCTCAATTAATTTAATGTGTCTCTGTGAAGGTTATTTGTCACTTAGAGCAATTTATCCTCAGGTGCTTACTGTTTACTCCAGTAATTTTCTGTTAATTACTTGTTTACTTATATAATGATGCTAATAAAGGGACTGTGGAGGGATCTCATTTAGTTTCCTAAATAAAAGCCATCTGCTTGGCCATATTTACCCTTGCTAACTCCTGTTTTCATAGCTATAGAGTTGTTAAAGATTTTGGCTGTTGCTACTATAACCTTTTTTATTTAAATCCATATGTTTAACAAGGTAACAAAGATGTACTGAGCATTCCTGGTGTCTTGGTTTTAGCTCAAAGAATCATAGAATGGCTTGGGTTAGTAGGGACCTAAAATATAATTTATTTCCAACACTCCTGCCATGGGCAGGGATGCCTTCCACTAGACCAATTGCTCAGTCACATCCAACCTGGCCTTGAACACTTACTTTCAGAGATGGGGCATCCACAGCTTCTCCAGGCAATCTGTGCTAGGGCCTCACCACTTACACAGTAAATAATTTCCTTCTAATATCTGATTGAAACCTATGCTATTCAGATTAGAGCCATCACCCTTTGTCCTAACATGTCTTTGCAAAAAGTACCTCTTTATCTCTCCTGTAAGCCCCATTTGAGTACTGGGAGGCTGCTTGAAGGTCTCCCTGGAGCCTTTTCTTCTCCAGGTGAACAGCCTCAACTTTCTCAGCCATTTCTCATTGGAGAGAGTTTTGTTTCTCTGATCATTTTTGTGTCCATGCTCTGGATTTGCTCCAGCAGGTCCATGTTTTCCTTATGCTGGTGATACCAGAGATGGATACAATACTCCAGGTGGGATCTCCAGAGAGTAGAGCAGAGGGAATATCAGCTTCCTCACCCTGCTGGCCATGTATCTCTTGGAGCAGACCAGGAAACACTTGCCTTTCTGGGTTGTGAGTGCATATTGCTGGCTCATGTTGAGCTTCACATCGACCAATGCCCCCAAGTCCTTTTCCTCAGGGAGAAGCTATTACTTTACATCCATGCTTGTATCCATCAGGTTAGATCAGCGTTTTCTTACAGAGCTCCTCTTCTGTGTATCAAAAGAGAATAGAGACCTCTGCAGCTGTAAGAAACCAAGAAAAAAGACCAATGTTTTCAATAGCCTCCTTTTCTAAAACATTTACTTAGTTTATAAGTAAATTTGTTTTAAATATTGGTTTATAAATATTGGTTTATTAAATATTGGTTTATTGCATCTTTATAATTTTCTTTTTATTCCCTGAAAGTCCATGCCCTTCTCTTCTCAGGGAACCACTGCTGTTTGGCTGTTGCTTTTTGATGAGATTAATCCAGGCAGTTTGTGACCTTTCCTATACCCCCTATTGATTCTCTGGAACGGCTTGGCCTGACAAGGGGAAAATATCTACAGTGTTTTAGGGTGCCCAGTACTTGTTTGTTTACGTGGTTATGCAATGCACTTATAGACTGGCTGGCTGATTGATTTATTGCTGCTTTGTACTGCTGCTGGCATCCTTCTGGAATCAGGACTGGAAAAGGCCTTTCTGCAACTGAGAGTTTATGCCAATGTCCACGCATTAACAAACTGCATGTAAGGCATTTCACTCAAAACCACTCCTTGTAACCCATAACTGTTCATTTGCCTGGGGTTTTGGATGGCAAATCTAGGCTGTCAGACTGCCTGGTGGCACTGCAGTGAGTTACTGCTGAGACAGGCTTGTGTCAAAATCAGTATAAATGAAATAAGGAACAAGAATTGTAAAACGCAATACAAGAGCCGCTCTAACTTTTGTCACCACTATGTAACAGCTTCTAAAAGAGTAAAATAGATAAGGGACAAAATCATGTCTTCCTTCAGCAATAACAATTCTGTGTTTGTTCTGTGGAGACCTAGGAAAGAAATTGTTGGATAACTAGGAGAGTGGGGATCTATGGCTGAAGTATGACCATAAAGTGTGAATGAAAGGGGAAGACTTATGTTGCCCTGGCAAACCAAGAAGAAACCACTTCCCGTGGTCCAGAAGCCCCAACATTTTTTTTACCTCTGCAACTAACTTGAGACAGCTGATCCATGTGTTGTGGGGATGGGGGTGTTTGGTTAGATATAAAGGAAAGGTTTTTCGCCCAGAGGGTGGTTGGGCAGACTCTCCACGGAAGTGCACACAGCACTAAGCCTGCTAGAGTATGAGAAGCATTTGGACAACACTCTCAGGAGCAGGGTGTGGGTGCCTTCCAGCTCAGGATATTCTATGACTCTGTGTGAGGAGCAGGACTCCTTTGACAAAGGAGAGTGAGTCTGGCTGGTCACAGGCCATTTAAATGCCGTTGTACATCATGGTCTGCCACATTCCCTGGCCCTTGAAGGCACACCATAGCCACTGAAAGAGCTGAGATCCATATGAAAAAAATGAAAAGAAAGGTGGGGAAAAGTTAGGTTTCGGATCTGGGAAGTGGGCAGTACCAATCTTAGAGACGCTTATGCTCCTCTCTTAGGTCAGATAATTTTCTCACACTTTAAAGCAACAAGCTATCAACTGATCATTAAAAAAAGAGTAAACTTTCTTCTGGTGACTCAGTCTGCGTAATACTGTGACATGCACATGCACTGACCACATCTCTTATCTGCCTGCAAAGCTCAGGACGGTGTGATGGAGGTACCACACTGCTCCTCTTGGCTGAAACTGTCTGTGACGGTAGTTAACCACAGTAGGGCAACAGTGTGTCTGGGGTGACTGATCCCCAAAATCATTGTTAAAGAGATAGACACTATGATCTCCTTAATATTTGGGAACAGGAGCATTGAAACACACTAGTGAAAAGTTTCCTCTGCCTTTTAGTACTAATCAGGAAAAGAGAAGAGCCTGAGCAGAAGAACTATATGGAAGGGCCTAGTTCCATCGGAGGAAGCTGAAGTCACGCTGTCTGTGAAAGAAGATGGTTTAAGATTTTGGTCTTCAGTGCATGGTCACAACAGGTGGCACTGAGGTCCTGGCTGCAGGACGTGTGCCAGAGGCACCGGTTGGCTGTGACTTCCCAAGCGCCTGCCTTTGCAGTGCCACTTCCAGTTTTTCAACACTGGGTGGCACCAGGAATATAAAGAATCAGGGCCACGTCTCCAGACTCGCAAAGGGAGTTGCCACCCTGGGAGAGTGAGGTGCTATCAGTTTATTTGGTTATAGTCTTTACGCAGTGGATGAAAGAAAAACATTATTCTAGAAGGAAACCTTAGGTAATGGTAGGGTTAGAAGCAGGTGAGAGTATAAGATAGGAAAAACTCTCTGTAAAGTTTGATTACTTCTACTGTGAAACTATTTCAGCTAAAAAATTTCCACCTGTGATTAAAGGTTTTTTTAAAAATATTGTTGCCATAAGTAAACCCTCTCCTCAAACACAAGAAAAAAAACCCCAAAACCCATAAAAGAAGTGGACCAGTAGAGCCAGTCCCAGGTTCTGTGCTAGTGTTGTCCATGTCTCAGGAATTGCTGGAGTCAGGAGTGCCCTTGTGGCTCCCCATCTTTTTGGCCACGTTGTCCTGTGCACCAGCCAGCAAGGCAGGACACCAGGGAGAGGCAGAGCCCCTCCATCTGTAACTTGTTCTTTTTGTTGTTTCTCACACCCTGTCTAACATGGAATGCTAATGGCATTCCTTTAGCAGATAAAGCTAAGTTCTTTAGGAAAATACTTTGCATACTTTTTTTTTTTTTGGGTGGGGTTGCTTAGAGGCAGAAGTTTCTAGATGTGAACTGGGGAGAAACCATGTGCTCATTATTGATTTCTAATTGCCGACTGATAAATTCTAGGAGTGTAGTAACACAGAGCAGAAAGTCGTGGAGGAGCTGCCACCTTACAGATTATTTTGCATGGCTTCCATTTGTGACCAATGCCACTGAATGCAGTTATCCAATAAGATGCCAAACTGTCAGCATTTCATTAAAATATGCTGCAGAGAGTAGTTCAGTAAACTACTTAGCATGCCAAATGCATAGTGTGTGCCAACACATTTATCGTATAATGCTCTTAAGAGCTGCAAGCCTCTGTTCATTGGGAGTAATCAATTCTATTTTCATATGCAGTGGACCTTGAACCTTGCACTTACACTGCAACAATTTAATTTTTCCAAGGGACGACCAGGGTAAGTAGATGCAGTACCTCAACCAGGAACATTGGCAATAAGCTTTATTGATATTCTGAGCTAAAAGAGCCCCGCAGATCTTTGCACACTGTGGGGAGGATCTAAAAATACATAATAAAAGCTTGATTAGTACAGCATGCAACAAGGCGAAGAGCATGTGCTGCTGAACAGAAATAAAGTCTTGACAATGTAAAAGCAACAAAGCCAAAGTAATTCAGCAACCAGAGTATTAAGCTCAGCCTTACTGCAGTATGAGAAAAAGGACAGTTATGTTTGCCGTGGAGCTGGAAGAATCTACCTCTGTGATGGGTAATTTAAAGTTCAAGGACTGCTTCTGCCCCCTGATCAGTCTTTGGATTGCCTCATTAGACACTGTCAGTTTCTGGGACATGCAAATCCTGTGTGTAAAAAAGCACTGGTTTTCACACACAGTGACCTTTCTCATCTCTTGTATCCCTTCTCTCCCTTCTGTCTGACTACCCCAAAGTGCTTACAGAGGCAGTGTTCCCAGGGAATCACTTGGTGTGCAGCTCTGCCACAGCTGAATATGGGCTCTCTTCTGTTGCTGAGAGGTAGGCAGCACTGTGTAAAGGCTGGATTTGTGTAGTGTTCAGCAAACCTCCACAGCCTCTCTTGGTAGGAAACCCATCTCCTGAATCCTGGGGTTTTATCTTTCCTCAGTATAAGGTGCTGCCAAATAGTAAAACCCCAAGGCCAGCAAAGAGGCATCAGCATGTTCCTCAGCCCTGTGTCCCTAAACCTCCCCATACCTGGAAATAGGCTCCAGTGCTCTATTGTCCATATCTCTTTCTAGGGCAGACAGAAAATATCTGTGATATCGCATATATCTTTAAATCCTAAAATGCTACTCTGGCTCTATAGCAACACTAATAGATATCATCTAGGGTTTTTATAGCTAGGAGGCTCACAGAGGCCCTACTGCAGTGTTTTGCTGCTACAGTTAAACAATTCAAACCTAGAAATGAGACCAAACTAAAATATTATCTATTATACCTCTGCTGAGCATCCTGGCCTGGGTCAGCCCTGGAGTGGCAGCAGGAGCAGGGCAGTGACCGTCCCCCTGTACCCAGCACTGCTGAGGCCACAGCTCCAATGTTGTGCTCAGCTCTGGGCCCCTCACTGCAGGAAAGACATGGAGGGGCTGGAGCGTGTCCAGGGAAGGGCAACGGAGCTGGGGAAGGGTCTGGAGCACAAGTGCTGTGAGGAGCAGCTGAGGGAGCTGGGGGTGTTCAGCCTGGAGAAAAGGAGGCTCAGGGGAACCTTACTGCTCTCCAGAGCTGCCTGAAAGGAGGGTGTAGCCAGGTGGGGTCAGGCTCTCCTCCCAGGTAATAAGTGACAAGAGAAGGAAAAACAACCTCAAGCTGCATCAGGGGAGATTTTGATTGGATATTAGGAGAAAATTTCTGCACAGAAAGGTTTGCCAAGGATTGGAACAGGCTACCAGAGAAGTGGTTGAGTCACCATCCCTGGAGGTATTTAAAAGATGTGTAGATGTGGCACTGAGGGACATGGTTTAGTGGGACTTCGCTGGGCTAATGGTTGGACTAGATGATGCTAAAGGTATTTTTTGACCTATTCTATTCTATTCTATTCTATTCTATTCTATTCTATTCTATTCTATTCTATTCTATTCTATTCTATTCTATTCTATTCTAGTCATCCATGCTTCTGGGACTTTATTTCAGATCTCAGTGAACTCTACAAAGAGATATATTTACATGATTTACAAGATTGAAATTCAGATTCCATATTAGGCTTCCAAAAGCAGATGAGGAAGCTCGGCTCTAAGCATCAAAACTCCAATAAAATAGGACATGGTGGACACACTAATACTTGCAGAGACTGTGTATACTTTCAAAATATCCTCATAAAATCAGACAAGGGTTTCTTCCCCAAATAGGTGTCTCCGAAGGGCAACCTTGCTGATGAGGAAGATTTGAGGAGGAGTTAAAGGAAAGAAAGGAAAAAGCACAGGAATAAATTAATTTAAAGTGTGCACAGAAGGAGTCAGGAAACCTGTAAATACATCCAGGGTTATAAATGATAACTGAAGCAAAGGGCTTTTAAAGATGTGAAATTCACTTGCTCTGCCAAGCAGAGCTGAAGACAAATAAAGACCTATGATCTGTGTGAGACCATTTGCTGCATGTTTGTCCTTGCCAGCACTTCTGTTTTTCCAGTGAGGAAGGTGGACTTTTTTGCTTCTGTGGAAAAGATAGTGGCCTGGAGTGATACCTGGAAAGCAGCTCCTGTGCTGCTGCATAGCCCTAATATATATAAAATGAAAGGCCCTCTTAATTATAATCAAGTCTCAGACCTTGATTATGTGGAGGAGAATATTTGAGAGGTCAGCTCCTATTGCAGTCTTAATCACAGCAGTAGCATAATGAAGAAATTCTTCTCCTTCTGCATTATGTAAATATTTTTATGGGCTGTGTCAGCTCTTCTGTGAGTGAGAGCTTGTTTTAATCACTTGAGAGAGGATATGACTGACATAGATGCAGATCTGCTGAATATAGGAATGTGTAGTCTGGTAGAGTTGCTTTTCAGAGCGAAGTTTTCAGACTTTCCATTTATTTCCAGTTGCTCTTTTGTTTCATACCTTTGATACAGCACACATGACAAAGAGTCAATGCCTGAAGGGAAGGCTGTATCAGACTAAGAATTGATTTGAAGGGATGAGTTTACTTCAAATGTATTACAGGACCACAGTGAGACTTTGGTCATACATTTCCAGTGTATGTGGCAGGTTTTAACAGGGAAATTAAGCAGTCATATTTAACTGGTACATTTTTACTGTTAATCATAGAACATTTTGCCATGGGTTGATAATAATCATGCTATTTACTGGTGTATTTATAATACTGTTTAACACACAGTTCCCATGTCTTTAGTACAGAAGTTCCTTCCTTCCTTCCTTCCTTCCTTCCTTCCTTCCTTCCTTCCTTCCTTCCTTCCTTCCTTCCTTCCTTCCTTCCTTCCTTCCTTCCTTCCTTCCTTCCTTCCTTCCTTCCTTCCTTCCTTCCTTCCCTTCCTTCCCTTCCTTCCCTTCCTTCCCTTCCTTCCCTTCCTTCCCTTCCTTCCCTTCCTTCCCTTCCTTCCCTTCCTTCCCTTCCTTCCCTTCCTTCCCTTCCTTCCCTTCCTCCCCTGGCCAACAGGTTGTGCTGCAGTCAGGAGAGGAAAACCAGTCGTGGTGCTGCTGGGAATGTCACCATTTCTTCACACTTGCAAAAACACTGGTCCCACGTGTAGGAGCTTATTTAAGTTTTTACCCAACAGCTTCTGCTGGGTAGGACTCAAAAACATATACAAAATCTGGTAAAAAAAAGAAGAAAGGGACCATGTTTTGTGCAGTGCAATTTTGTGTCACACCCTGTTCTCCTGCTGCTTTTTTAATTACTTTTCTTCTATCCAGCAAGGAGGATAATGAGAGGCACTTTCTTTCTGTTTGTGTTGTTGTTGCTTTAGGTTGTTTTTGTTGGGTTGGGTGGGTTTTTTTTTGGGTTTTTTTTTTTTTTGGTTGTTGGTTTGGTTCTTTGCCTTTTTTTTCTTTTTTGGAGGGCTTTTTGTTGGTTTGTTTTGGGTTTTTTTTTCTCAGATTGTGCCTATCACTAGTGCAGGAAAAAGTTTGCTATATTTTTCTTCTTGTTTTATTAGTACTTACCAATTTCAGAGGCTCTGACTTTTTTTCCCAGTGGGCCAACTAGACTTTTCATGGCCTGGGCAAGAGAGACATGAGAGAGGAACACAACTGGCCCTGGTAGGGCTGGTAGAGGCATGTGGTGGGAGTGGGAAGTTTCTGAACCTCTGTGGCTGCTCTGGTCCAGCCAGCCAGCCCTACATGACATTTGTTCACCTCCTAGCAAAGTTTTAACAGCTTGCACTGAGTTTACTTAGTGGCAGATGTCCCAGGGACACAGACAGCATTTATCAGGTGCCAGGTAGAAAACTCTGCTGCTTTAGCCAGTAGACTGAAGAGCTGCTGCTCTATCAGGAAAGCATTATTATATACAAAGCACCTATTTATAGTCTTATCTCTGTCTACAGTGAATCAGTGTGGAATGCTCAGGCTTCTACCCAAACTGCAAATTCAGAATGTTGTTTGGGTTGAGCACACCACAGGGTAGAAAAGCAGTCTTGAGCAAGCTCCTAATCCAATATAACTGCAACTACCCACGGTGAAGCTCCAGGTGATAAAGATTGCTCCTGAGCACATCCATCAGTCTCTGTGCAGCCTGACGTAGCTGCCCTTGTCTGAGCATTGACTGCTCTCTTCTCTTTGGTTTCTCTCCCCAGTATCACAGGTTGGAGGCTATGGCTCTTCTCCAGGAGGTGAGTTTTGCCCTCCTATTGACAGCTGCTGCCTGTGCCCTTCTCTGACCGAAAATTCCTTCCTACCTGTTTTGTATGCCAGTTCAATCACCAGTGTTCATGGCACTAAATTCTGTCTAGCCATCCATCACAAGACATTCAGGACATCCATTATGATATGATTCATTTGAGCAATCTATGTTCATTATTAATCTTCCCTTACTGCAGGCTAAAGTAACCCTGGCTTGTAAGGTCTCTCTTCTTTTCAGAGCTGTCTTTACTTTAACTGCATCTTATGCTGCATCTGCTTGATTTCTTGCTTCTTAGTGCTTTGCAGAGTGTCATCCCTCTTCATAACTTCTGAACTGTGCCACTCATCCTGAAAATATTTATTGGGTGGGGATTAATATACAGACAATCACTGGTGTGGTTGCAGCTTCTGAAAGTCTGTTTTGAAACATAGCTCATCCTTCACCAGGCTGAAGGGGTTAAACACACAAATCTTGATCTTCTTTCCTAAGTTCTTGCTCTTCTGTCCCCCAAAAGAGAGGAATTTCGAACCTTCACAGAACAGAGGCAGGTTGTGTTTTTTCAGCCTTTTTAGTGCTTTTTAGTGTTAATCTAAACAAATTCCACCTGTTTTCCCCACTGACTGTCCAGATGCTGCTGGGTGCGCAGCACTGTTGAATATATGTACCCTTGCAGGGATAACTAAAATGTCAGTAACTGTATTTCTTCTTTTGGCTATTGAGAGCTGCATTGTCCCCTCCCTGCCATGCAGAATCAGTGCTGTGGCATTTTTTATCCTCCTAGGAGCAGAAGGAACATCAGCTCGCTTTGCCTCCATCACACTGACAGAGGCTACATTTTACGTTTTAGAGGGAAGGTGCAAGTTGCAACAACAGAACTGAAAGCAAAGGAGCAGAGAATAAAAGGCAAGCACCTCTCAGGAGAAAAGGCAGAGGGAATACACACAAAACTTCTGCCTGGCTGATCTGATGCTCCTCTCCCCAGCAGTGCCCTTTCTAATCACAGCACATTGTGCATGCTTGCACTGCTTTTCTCACTGGCAATTTCATTTCGGCTGTGAAATTAGCCAGGAGAGGCAGGTGGGTAAAGGAGCAGCAATCAGATTGCTTGGTAAATCTTGACTCTGCCACAAACTCACTGCTCACCTCCTGTTTGCTTCCTTTCTCATCTTTGTCATCTTTGCTTCTGGAGTGTTGCCTAGGGTCCAGGTGCTTGTTTAGGCATCTGTGGTTCACATCCTTAGGATTGCCACTGCAAGATCCAGCATAGCCATGTCTGGACACTTTGTGTCTTATTCAGATCCACCACTCTTGCACACCAAATCTTCACAGAGAATTTGGAAGGTCATCTAGTCCATCCCCCCACCCCAGCCAAATTGTTCTTCAGTCTTTTGGACTACATATGTGCAGCATGTAACTTGGAGGAAAGCTGGTCTGGATTAGACATGGTGAATGCTATCCCCTAAAAGTGGTTAACAAGTAATGAGGGTAAAATCCACATGACAGGGTCAAATAAACAGAAGAGAATGTTTGGTTCCTGCTACTGTTGTAGGTCAAGCTGTAGATTTAGGCATACAGACTTAGGCACTCTAAATGTTGTGGTTGTGAAAGCCAAGAATGAGCACAGCAGCTAAAGCTTTTCAGCTACAGCAATTTTCAAGCTCTTAAAAAGGGAAAAAATTATAGTAGCTTGAATATGACTCAGCATTTAGTGGTTTTCTTTCCCTTTTCTGTTAATTAAATGTCCTCTTCTATTAAAAACCCCTTCATAAGAAAAAGACCTTCTAGCAGCTCATAAGAACGTGTGTTTGGTGTTGCCACCTGCCTCCAAAAGAGGAGGTAACTCAGGTTCTTCCTTGGGGCAGATTAGAGTGAAACAACACTGAATGGTTGTTTCTTAAAAAAAAAAAAATTAAAAAAAATACACACACACACACACACACACACACACACACACACACACACACACACGTGTGTGTGTGTAGGGTTTATTTTAGTATTTTAGAACAATTTGGTTGCAATGGAAAGGAAGCATTTTGGTTATTATCTATACTAATATAGCAATATAAAAGAATAAAGATATCGTTTAAGGACATACATAAGGAAAAGGAAGAAAGGAGGGATAAGAATAGAAAGCTATCATCACCTGTGCATCCAGTGATGAGACTTGATTGTTGCAAATTCAAAATCCTTTGGTTGAGGTGCTGCTCCCAGTCTTGATCTGTTGGGAGTGGGGGAAGCCTGGGTAGCACAAAGTTTGATGGGTTAATATATGTTCAGATCAGGTGGGAATGATAGGGTTCCTCCCCTGGCAAGGGTGGGTGGGCAGTTTAACACTGCTGCAATGCTGTGGGTCATGCTCAGTTGTCTGGTGGAAGACCCCAGAAATGAGTCTGGGATAATTTTGGGGATCTTTGATGGTTTAGGACACTAAGGCATGACAGCTCACTCTCAAGTCAGTGTAGTTGAGCCAGTTATTCTCCATCAGAAGGGGTGAACACGCTGAGACCTGCATGTGAATGCCCCAATACCTTCCCAGGGGCACAGGGGGAAATTTTAGAACTGACCCAGCTGTGTAATTGTAATTTTGCATCCATTGCATGACAAAAACACTGTCCAGCCTCTGAAGGACCTGTTTCTTACTGGCCTCTTCCCTTACCTGGTTCAAAACCCAGCCTGCAGCCTCTGGTGGTGTCTGTTCCCCCACTCTGTCCTAGGCAGACCAGAGGTTTTGCCACCACACTCAGAAAACTCCCCTCCTTCCCTTGGCTTTGGGTTTTGGTTTTGGGGAGGTGCAAATCTGGCCTCAGCAAAGCACCTGCTGCCTCCCACATGGCCCCTTGTTTGAATCATTAACCACTAACACTTTGGTCTCCCACAGATGGTAAATAGAAATACAACTCTGAGCAGAAATACTGCAGATAGCATACAGCAAGTAAGTAGCATGGCACTGTGAGTAGGTTAAAATACTATGTTATACTATCAGGTGAATTCCTAGAAGACAGTCAGGAGAGCTGTCATGACCTGGTTGAGGTAATCACTGAGTGACAAATGCAGAAAGACAGAAATACATCACATGTACAGCTGTAAAATCTATAAGCAACTTCCTTCCATTTAATGTGCTCTGGCCTGAGCTCCAGCAATGCCCTGTTTACAGTAGGCAGACTGTGTGCACTGCAGACTCATCTTGGGAAGGTTCCCCTTGTCTTCCACGGGTGCCATCCTTCATTTAAAATGCACTGAGCTCACAGTAATCTCCCCTTATTCTAGTGCCTGCTTCCTCGCATATTAAAACCCTCCACTGGTTCAGTTGGCAATGAGAGCACGTCTTCCAGATGACAATATCTGTAGTATAGGCACAGCCTCGAGAATGCTGAAATCAACCCAAGTGCCAAAGGTGCTCTTTAAAATATTAAATACACAAATATTCTACAAATAGTATTCTAGCTGTGAATAATAACCAAGTAGTGCCTGGCAGAGGCAGGCAATTTACACCCTCCCTTTCCATATGAGCTGTTTTGCTGTGACTTCCAGATGCCAAATAAATTATTAATCAAATCTGAAAAATACTCTGAAGCCTTCCTTCCTGAGAGGAAGGGTGATGCTGGCCACCAGATGAATTTGGCATGTAAATCACATTTCCATGAAAAAACTGATCAACATTTCCCCCACCATATTGTTGTGTTCAGGGTTTTACTTTCCTAACTGAGAATATGTTGCAGGTGTGCACTAATTCCTTCTTTTTCAGTGGCACCACTGATGATGTACATTTGCCCTGTCACTGGCACAGTGACACATGTAGACACAATCTACAGTGCAGATGGCAGTACTGCACAGGGTGTTGACAAGGCTTTAGAAATCACAGGAGAAAACCCCTGTGGATCTTTGTGGTTTGGGTTGGTTTTTTATTTGTAGTTTTTGGTTTGTTTTTTTTTCATTTGAGCTGTGATTAATGGCTGTGTCAGACATCACAAACGGAAGGATACGGGTGTGAACACCCCTGCATTGACTTCAGGACAAAGTGATAGAGAAAAGGAGAAATTTCTGCTATTTTTATGACTGAAAAAATCAAATGCTTTCCCTAGTGATTCTCTGCTGCTTTCTTTTAAAATATATTTAGAGCAATCTTTTAAGTGTCCAATTCTACCCTGAATATTTTATGTCAATAGAGATACCTCTCTGCAACCAGAATGCACAAAGGCAACCCACAAATACATTCACACACAACATATCTTGAGAAGCATAATGCTATTTCTTCACTCCTCTGCATGCCTCCAGCTCCCAGTATATCAGAAACATCTCTTGGCGTCTGACTTAGTGATAATAAATCAGGCTCAGCTGCTATGATCCAGAGCCAGGATGAATCTTTGGTACACACCTAGCTGCTAACCCATCCTCTAGTAATCCAACTGTGTGTGTATTCATAGTGTCTCATTTCCTAATGAATTGAGTCATTGGGAAGTCAGATGCAATCCCTGCAAAGCAGTACCAATTAATTTTTTTTTCCCCTTTCTCCAATCAGACAGTGCCTCTGTTTTCAGTGTGACCATCACCTTGTTTTGTTAGATACTGTATAAAAACAAAAGGCTCTGTCTCAAACAGATAAACAACATATAAATTAGGAGAGAGACAACACATGGTAGAGTGAAATAGCAATATCAGGCTGTCAGAAAGGATTCTTGGTGTGCAGTTGCCTGCCCACTGTCAAGATTTCTGTGACAAAAGATAAATTTTCCAGTTTGTTCTTTACAGCATAAATATAAATAGTTGGTGATGATGAAGGAAACTGAGACCCTGTAAATTAAATCACGCTGAATAAGACCCTGCATAAAGAGCATAAGCTGGTAGAAGCTTCTGATGTGTTTCTGACCCCCTGTTCAAACAGAAAAATATCTTCCTAATACACAACACTTTTATATTTTCAAACTCAGTTCTGCCCAGAAGGCTGTGATGCATAGGAGTGTATATCCAGACCAACACAGACATTTTCAGTGAAGGAAGACACCAAATCTATCTCTTGTACAAGCACATCTGCTGGTTTGATCATTACTCCCAGGAAGTAGCCAAGCAGTTAGAGCTGGTTCCTAGAAATGGAAGAAATATTAGAAATAAGGCAACATAAATCAGTAGAACACAAATGAAAATGGAAAGTTTGGGTTTCTCTTTATCTTTCTTCTATTTTTTTCTTTCACACACTTTATTTCAGGGAAGTTAAAGAGAAGGTTTCATCAGCCACACAGAAGTTATCTCTGTTGCTTGCAAGGGCACTGGGGGGGTTACAGCAGCAGGAGGGACATCCCCTTCATGGCAGTTGAACACAGGGAAGGCTCCTCATCCTGCTTTATTGTCTGCTGTACCCTGTTTACTATGGGCATATAATCATATTCTGTATAATCCCCAATGACCTTTTAAGAGACACTGTCCTTTATCATAGAAGACATAAAGGACATCCATTTTTCATGTGATCCAAAGCACAAAAAACTTCAATCAAAATAGATCATGAGACACCTATTTGTGAAATCAATGTAAGCATGCCATTACAATTTTTGCTTTTTTAGGTGATTAATTTGTCTATGTTATATGGTACACAGGTATGATAAACAATGGCTTCTCTCTCTTGCAGTGCTATTTGCTGTTAACAATGTGTTCTAAGAGGTCTATAAATAGGCACATATGACACATAAATGTTCTTCCAGAAATAGAAAGAGGGAGAGATTTCCTGAACAGAAACTTCTTGGCATTTCGATTTCAGGTAATACAATATTCAAGCTGATCATTGAACCTGATTGGGAATGATAAAGGAAAAAAAAAAAAGGGCCAACTTCAAATTTTTAGGCACCTCAAAGGCCATGGAAGTGAATCTCAGGACTTGGTGTGAGCTTGAAGAGGCTCTAGTTTTGCACTGACCTTGCTGACAAATGAGCAAGGTAAAAGTTGCAAGGTGAAAGATTGGCATTTTATAATGATGACTTTTAATTGGCAAATTTTGTGTCAAACAGCAGCATAATAGTGAGAAAATACTTCTTGTAAATCCTCACACAAACAAAGAGTAGCAATTTACCAGAAGCTGCAAAGAAAATATATAGCAGCATTTTCCAGAACAGCTTGGAAGAATTTAACTACAAAGGCAGTAGACAGGAATGATTTTAGTTGGATGACTGAGGGGAAGTTACTACCTTCCCCTCTCCACTGGCACCTTTTGCATGTATGAGATTCCTCTGTACAGGGCACATGGGCAGGCCCGCTCTCTTTCACTGGCTCTCAGTGTGCAAGATAAATGGGCTTTGACCCCATGACACAAATGAAAAAAATCTCATTTTGAGGTGATTTTTGCCATGGAGTTCTCCTTGAAGAGGCAATAAAATGGTATCTGTTATTGCCTCTCGGCTCTGATCATCCTGTTGTGCCAAATTCCAATAAGACATAGACATGCACCCTTGGAAGTCTCCGTATTCAAGTTCTACAAAGAAATGCAGTTCTGTGTGCTCCACAGATTTCCTTACTTGCCTACAGGTTTTAAGCAGAATTGATTCAGATCTGAACTGAAGGCTCTTCCTGTGCCTATTAATCACCTTTCCTCACACAGTGTTTTTGCAGCTGCCACTACACATATTCCTTGGGCACCAGTCCACCTTTTTGCACCTCCCAAAGTCATGCCATAATCACTAGCGCTGGTTTTTCATCCTAGGTGGTAGGACAAATCTTCTAGGGCAGCTATAAGTGATAACTAACTCACATAATTATCCTGACACTTCACTGCACTCTCAGTCAGTTGATTAGTGATTTAAATTACAATGATACTTTAGTAATATTTAGATCAATCAGATCAATCAACTTTCTGACCAAGACATCATTTATATCTTGTCATAGAAAATAGAACCAGAAGAAGCCACAGTGATCATCTCTTCTGATCCATGCAGAAGTCTCAGGATCAAGGCTTGAGTCCAAAAATAACTACAACATATCCTGTAAAAACTTATCCTGTGTTTGCAGAGATGGATAACTTAACTTGCAAGCCTTGGGTAGCTGCTCCAGTGTTACTCAGGAGAGTGGCTGAGATAATTTTGTGTGAAAAAATCCTTTTGAATTTGTAATTACTATGTAATTTGAAGTGTCTTTAAAAATAAGATAAAAGGGAAGCATTCATATGCATGGGGAGTAGTGTATAGAGAATGCAGGTTTCCTTTTATGTCCCTATTACTCTGTTTGATCCTCTTCAGTTTCTATAATTGCCTTCCATGTGATTATGTTCAGCACAATACATTTTCAATTCAGTGCAGACTAAAATTGTATTGTAATACTGAGGCTGCTTTGTCTTCAGTACCTCTTTAATAAATTCATAGTCAGCAGCAGCATTATTTGGTAAATAATATAAAACCATGACAGGTTAGCTTAAAACAGGAAAAACCTCAAGATGACTGAGGTGTGAGAAACAGCTCTGAATGAGCAATTCAAATGGAGGAGGCATTTAAATAATCAACTTCCTTTTGATAGGATTTTCCTGTTGCAGTGGAAGAAATGAAAAATGAATAACGAAAACTCTCTTTCTTGCCTGAGTTATCTGTGACTGCATGAAATAATGGGCTTCACTTCAGGAAAGGAATGGCTCTCAGACTATCCTCATAGCTGAAGAGGATCTTTATAAAGGAAGAGAAGAAGGAGGTAAAGGGGCCTAGGCTCTGGGGACAGGAGGGTGGGGTGTGAGCTTTTATACCTGTACTGATGATCTAAACAAGGAGATCAAGTGCACACCCAATAAACTTGTAAATGACACCATGCTCGGCAGGAGTCTTGATCTGCTGGAGGGAAGAAAGGCTCTGCAGAGGGATCTGGACAGGCTGGATTGAAGGGCCAGGGCCAATTCCATGATGTTCAGCAAGGCCAAGGCCAGGTCCTGCCCTTGGGTCACAACAACTCCAGGCACTGCTGCAGGCTGGGGGCAGTGTCCGGAAAGCTGCCTGTTGGAAAAGGACCTGGGGGTGCTGGTCAGCAGCAGCTGAAGATGATCCAGGGTGTGCCCAGGTGGTCAGGAAGGCCGATGGCATCCTGGCCTGGGTCAGCCCTGGTGTGGCAGCAGGAGCAGGGCAGTGACCGTCCCCCTGTACCCAGCACTGCTGAGGCCACAGCTCCAATGCTGTGCTCAGCTCTGGGCCCCTCACTGCAGGAAAGACATGGAGGGGCTGGAGCGTGTCCAGGGAAGGGCAACGGAGCTGGGGAAGGGTCTGGAGCACAAGTGCTGTGAGGAGCAGCTGAGGGAGCTGGGGGTGTTCAGCCTGGAGAAAAGGAGGCTCAGGGGGACCTCATCACTCTCTGCAGCTGCCTGACAGGAGGGTGCAGCCAGGTGGGGTTTGGTCTCATCTTTCAGGCTACAAGTGACAGGAGAAGGGGAAACAGGTTGCACCAGTGGAGATTATGATTGGATACTAGGGAAAATTCTTCATGGAAAGGCTTGTGAGGCTTTTAAACAGACTGCTCAAAGAAGTGGTGGAGTCATCATCCCAGGAGGTTTTTAAAAGACATGTAGTTGTGGCACTTGGGGACTTGGTTTTGTGGTGGACCTGACAGTGCTGGCTTAATAGTTAGACTCAATAATTTTGAAGGTCTTTTTCAACCTAAACTATTCTGTGACTCTCTGGCACCACAGTACTTTCACCACCTTTGAGGCACCCAGGCCAGCTATGCTGCCCAGCATCTGCTGTGCTGCTTCCAAACTACCCACAGATAATTAATGTTTTCCAGCACCAGGACTGGGATGAAGGCTGGAGGTCTTTCAGAAAAGACATTCAAATAGGTGGAAGTAAAAAGGAAGGGAAGGATAGCTAGATGTCTCAGCTGCAGTGTGAAATGCTTCACAAAACTTGCCCAGTGCAGCTGATAATAAAATGCAGCAGTAGCCATCTCCAGTGCTGCTTGCCTAGTCAGTGACAATGCACATGGGATTTGGTCACACATCTGCTGCAGGAGGCCACATACATCACACCATGTTCACATACGCAAATAGGAGAGAGCCATCCCCTTCAAATACAAAGTGTGTCAAGCTGTATGACACCTATCCAAAAATAGGATAAGGTCAAAAACTGTCTTTTGAATTGTCTTCTGCTTGACTGGAAACTGGGGGAAGAGCAGTCGGCTGTGAAGCAAATTCCTTTTGTTGCAGAGACCTACAGAAAGGCCATTCCATGACCCATTTATACAAATCCAGCCATATGGCAATACTCAGCATTTTCTCCTAACCCTGTTAATTGAGAATTGACCATTCACTGGGTACCACTTAAAAAAATAATCCTCATCTCTTATAAATGACAAACCAAGGACTATTTATATCTTCAGTTTACTATTGCTGCGTAATTAAATTTCATCCTAATCCTTTGCATTCAGGAATTTGCTTAAAAATAATGAAGAAGAAAAAGTATCTTAAGGTACCTGGTTGGGATCAAGACTAAGAAAACATGCCAGAAAGTGTTGATGAGAAATGCAGACTGTGTGTCTTAGCAGGAAAATGCCTAGCGGTATAAGACTGAATGGTAATCCTGGTTCTGGAATACTACATTTGCAGCAGTCATTACAGGAAAGCAAACCCACGCACACAAACATGCACAACATACACATACACACACTACAAAAATACCCTCTGAAAATCACCCTGGTCTGAAGGAATGGGAGTTAAAAGCCCGTCCCTTTAAGAGCCAATAGAAGAGAAAACACAGGAAATTACTGAGCTTGCCAAATCTTGATAGTGCTTTTCTGGCCCTGTGTCTCTGGTCTCTGACTGTAACAGAATACTTTTTCAAGAGCGTTTCCAATTTCTTCTACACCTTCAAAGAGCATGTTCTGGGCAAAAATGGACAGAACTCTACCTTGTTTTCTGTGAAATCTGGAAAGGGAAAGTATTTTTGGATGACTTCCAGGGGTGTGACATATTTTGCTCAGGTCTGCCCAGAATGCCTTTATATGGTTATGACTGAATTCTCCCCCAAAAAGGAAAATAAGAAACAGGATCAAGGTCTAAAGACATGGAAAGGATGGCACAACATAGCTGTGGACAAAGAGGGCTTGGTCAGGCTGGGTATGAGGAAAAGGCAGAGAGGCAAGGTAGGTCTCCATGCCAGTGAGGAGGGATGACAGAAAAGGAGACAGAGAAGCCTGGTGGATGAAGGGAAGGCAGTGCATGTGGTTTTTCTGGATTTTAGTATAGCTTTTGATACTGTCCCACACGGCACCCTTCTGGACAAGCTGTCCAGCTGTGGGATGAGTGGGTTCATGGTGTCCTGGGTGAAGAACTGGCTGAAGGGCAGAGCTCAAAGTGTTCCAGTGAAGGGGGCTATATCTGGCTGGCCACTGGTCAGCAGCATTGCTCCCTCAGGGCTCAGTTCTGGAGTGAGTTCTGTTCAATATATTTCTTAATTATCTGGATGCAGGAAGTGAATACACCATTAACAAGTTTGCTGATAATACCAAACTGAGAGGTGCTGCTGACTCTCTTGGAGGACAGGAGGCCCTGCAGAGGGATGTAGATAGATAGATTGGAGCATTGGGTTATGATTAATGGGATGAAATTTAACAAGTCCAAATGCTGGTTCCTTCACCTGGGTCAGAGTAGTACCAGACACATGTGAAAGTGGGAGAGGAGTGGCTGGAGGCCCTTTGGAGAGGGGCCTGGGGGTGCTGGTGGGCAGCAGCTCAGTGTGAGCCACCAGTGAGCCCTGGCAGCCAGGAGGGCAAAGCCCAGCCTGGGGTGCATCAGGACAACATGTCCAGCCATGGGACAATGCCAGAAGGTGGGACTGTCCTGCTGCTGCAGCCTCACCTCAAGGACCACGTGCAGTTCTGAGCCCACAATTTCACAAGGATGGGAAAGCACTTGAATGCCTCTGAAGGAGGGCAACAAAGCAGGTGAAAGGGCTGCAAGGAATGGCCTGTGAGGAGCAGCTCAGGATCTGGGGCTTGTCTAGCTGGAGAAAAGGGGACTGAGAGGAAACCTCATTGCTCTCCACAGCTTCCGGAGGAAGGGACTTGGAGAGGGAAGTGCTGAGTTCCCCTCCCTGTTATCCATTGGTGGGTTGTTTGTGAATGGTTCAAAGCTGCACCAGAAGAGCTTCACACTGAACATTAGGAAGTATGTCTTTACCAAGGGGGTGGTCAAACACTGGCTTCCTGGAAAGGTGGTGAGTGCTCCAAACCTGTCAGTGTTTGAGGCATTTGGATAATGCCCTTAACAGCATGCTTTAACTTTTGGTTAGCCCTTTTGGTCAGACATTTGGATGGGGTGATCATTGTGGGTCCCTTCCAACTGAAGCAATCTGTCCTGTCCTGTTCTGGAGGGGTGACAGTGTGGGATGCTGTCATGGAGATAAGTAGAGTAGTGGAGATACACAGCTTCAGTGCCTGTGTCTGAGCTCAGGGTGGGTCTTTGTCACTGGTGTGTGCTTGGACAGCACCCAGTTTTCACAGGAGGGATGTGAGAGTAGAGGAATCCCCATTTCTAGGTGAGGAGTAGAGTGCTAGTGGCCTATGTGACCTATGCGGAGGTGGTGTGCACAAAGCTGTGCACACTGTGGGATTAGAGCTTTGGGGGATTAGATATAAAGTCTATTTTGAATTTTGTAGGTGGTTATTAATATTTCATAGCCATCTAGTGCTGTGGTTTCTCTGTCATATTACTGATATTGATCCTGCATGTGCAGTTCACTGATTGCGTGTTAATTATACATCATTAAAAATAATCTCAAAATTGCTTTGATCCTGATTTGTTTAAAACCCCTTGAGCTAAGCACTTTCCCCCCTGTGACACAGGACATGGTAGCTCTTACAGGAGAAGAAAGAGCACAGGCTGCCTCAGCTCTCTCACAGGACTAGGCAGGAGCAGCAAAGCTGGGCTCCCTGAGCCACAGGCAACCCTCAAGCAGCATGAAGGCAGATCCCAGGCTAGGGTGATGTTTTACAACTTGGGGTGTGGCTGCAAGAGGGAGAGAACCACCATGTCTTGCCAAGGATGGGTGGGACTGGCATATGCCTGCATCTTCCTCCCCGGAACTTCTCTAGGGGATGCCCTGGAGGACCATGGTCTGGGCCTTGCCAGTCTGGCATCCATGCAGGAATTCATGTCTCAAACTCACAGCCTACAACAGTCTTAATTTGTACTACAGCAGCATAGATATGCTGGGGGAAATGTTTCTTTCACTCTGTGCCTTGTGCTGAGCTCTACAAGACAAATATTGACTTTTGCAGCCCCACTGGTTCACGTGGGCTCTGCTCCTCCTCCTGTGATGGAAGATGTGATTGAGAAGATGCTTCTCAATTCTCAAGATGCTGATCATTCACACCCATGATCAGATGTGGTCCATTCAGGTCAGCTAAGGGTTTTTAATCTCCTTGTTGGACTAGGCAGCCCTCTAGTCCACTTTGCAATCATAGTGAGCCTAATTCCCTTCTGAATGAAGGAAAAGGTACCCACAAGGTGCTCAAACTGGCTTCATGGTAGATTTTAGTCAGAGCATGAAGTAAACCAGAGCATGCTGAGGTAAAAAAAATAGGTGCTATCCCAGGGGTTGTACTTAGAGCCCACTTTGCAGACATTCATCACTAAAGGCATTGCCAGACAAGTTGTCTCCTTTCTTTGGCTAAAATTAGTGAATGTGATGAGCAATTCTTCCCATGCTGTGCCTGAAAGAGGCATTTCACCAAACTCTACCCTGTGCAGACAGGACACACTGAAGAGTTCACTGGTGAGCTGACAAGGTTTATCCTTGTGCACCTACTACAAGCAGTTGCAGGGATCACCATGAAGTGAGCAGTCATTTAAAAAGGAGGCAAAAAATGTGATTTCCCCTTCTTCCTGAAGGTTCCTGAGTCCTCAGGCTGGGAGCACTGTACCTATCTATTAATATACTTTTATAACCTTGAGGCTTTCCCTGCTGTCTTTCCTTACTTTTGAGCCATGAGAGAGAGCAGAACTTGGTGAGACAGTCCCTATGTCACTTTGTACAAGATGCTGGGTGGAGAAGCATCTACCCAAATCTCCTGACACCCAGATGGCCTAGATAATGAGGAGGAGCAGTGCTGGGACCTGACCACAGAGCTGCCCTGTGGTAGGTTGGCACTGGTAGTTTCAGGTCAGGGCCCTCTTGACCAGACCCCATACTCTACCCCATAAAGTGCATGTGGCTCTCAGGTCTTTTCCCACCCTTCAGCAGGTACAGACAGGGCATACACTGTCACAAGTATCTTTCTGGTTGCTTTCAAACATGGGAAGGCCATAGACAATTCCACAAGGGGCTGCAGAGTGCAGCCTTCTAAATCTTCCTTCATCAGACAGAAAGAAGAATTCAGCTTTAATGTCAATAACTGCAAATAGTCCAAATTTTAAGCTTTGAGCTTATAAAATTATCTTGATAGATACTACTTATAAGAGAGCACAGGTTTCAGTACTGCCACAACAAATTTAGAAAAGCACTGCCCCTCTCCTGCATGACACCGTCAGAGAAACAACAAGAGAAGCTGCTGCTGCCACTCCATCCTGGGGGACTGACAAGAAGGGCCACCTTGGACACAATCTACCTCTGAAGAAAGTGTATTTGTTTAAATATTCAGGATGTGATTGAGTTGTCTAGGCCTGTGTAGTGTCATTTTGATCTTTTGTGCAGAAATGTTTTTCTGGGTCCCACACATAAAATTAAATGAAGGAGCCATGCACACTGTGTGTTGGATGTTCACCATTCATACACCTGGGTCATAGAGGACAACTGCAGCATCTCCAGCTTGGGTCAACACCTGCATCTGCACCTGTTCCTCCTTATGAGTAGTCATCAGAAAATCCCTGGGGAAAAGGGAGGAGGAGTGAGGGGGAAGAAAGATAATAATAGTTGAATAATCTATTCAATGATATTCATGGAATTTGGGGACTAATAAATTCTATGAATAATATTTTCATTATTTTTCCAACTCCAGTGCTAAGAGAAGTTATGAATAGTGATTGAAGCAAACCCTTGAATTATATGACAATGCTATTGAACTTTGGAAGCATATATTTCATAAAGTGAGGGGGCTCTAGTTCTGCCCGTCATCAGCTTGATGTAGATGTTCTTGAAAATGGTGAAATGTGTATTTGACACTTTGGCCTTTCCTCACAGAAAGTCTGTGCTCAGATTACCTGCCAGTAAGAATCAATCAATAATTCACATGCTGTTTCTCCCAGAAAATTGTTAGCAATTGCTTTCTTTCAGCACTTCCGAGATTACATCCCTGGAGATGGCAGATCTCTCAATTCTACAGTCCCCTCTCACTGCAGGGCAGCATGCCCTCATCTCCAGAGGGGAAACTTGTTCCTCAGGGGAGCTGCAACCTGCCACTGTTCCTCAGCAGCATGTGCTGACAGCCCCTGATGTCGTGTCAGCTCTGCCTGCAGCAGCTGCAGATGCATCATAGGGGGATGCTGTCAAGGCTCTTCCCATATCTCATCTTTCTCAATATCTCCTCACCACTGGAGGTGACTACTGAATGTGGTCTCTAGACACAAGGGCAAAAGGAGGATTAATTTGTCCCTGTGAAGTTTGGCCAGGAAGTACAAGCTGCTGTGATATGCAGAAGTCAGAGGCTTTCAGTTTCTACAGTGTTTCTACTGCTGTTCCCCCATCCTTGGCAGGCAGAGGCACCGACTTCAGCATGCAGCAGCTGAAAGTTTGTTTCCAGCCTGTGTGCAGAAGTACTTCCTGATAACATCAGAAAAATCTAAGACTTTATTGCTTGGGTTGATTTTAGCCCTTAATTATTTATGATATCCTTCGTCTTAACAGAGGAGCTGGAAACTCAGCGGATGTTTCCTATCCAGCCTGAGAAGTTGTGGTTGAGCAATAACATCTGTTCTATTACCAGCTCGAGCAGATTTAATGATTCCAAACAACATGGGTCCTACTGTATCTCCTGCCATACCATGAAAAAGGTTCATTACTGAAGGTAAAAGATAACATGCTTTCCTGGTATCAGTTTACTGACACCAGATGTACAGCACCCTTTGACATCAGTGATGAAAGATCACAATAAAGAAACACAGACGATAATTTCCCCCCTCCAAAATTCATAATCTGACTGATAACTGAGATTGCTGCAAGGGACTGACTGTCATTCATCAGCTAAATGTTGAATTCATCAGCTCCTGGAGGGCCTCTACTCAGTCAGAAATGAACATGGTTCGTACACATATTTAATTCTAACTTTGAAAGTAGAGAGGAATTTAACAGAACATTAAAGAGTGATGAATAAATTATAAAGGCATTAATGAGGCTGATGCTTATATCTAAAGGAAAAAGTCCCAGAGGGTTCTGGGAACTCCAAAATTACTAATAACTTATTAATTTTGGAGTTGATAGTAGATAAAAAATTAAACATGCTAAGTATGAGTATGTACTGTGATTTCTGCTGCAGAAGACAAAGTCTTCCTGCTTATTATACTATGGCGTATCATTTATAAGGCCAGAGAAATAATTACTCTTCTTTATATGTCTCTAGGAAAGATTGCAGTTGGATAGCTGTATGTACTCCTAAGCACTTGACTACATGAGGATATTGATAAACTTTGTGAGATTCCAACTATGAGTGAAGGAAATGATAAAAAGTCTCAGATAAAAAGAGTAGGGGACAAATCCTCTTCAGAAAGATGGAAAGAACTTGATATGAATAGAAAATAAAGCTGGTGAGAAATTATATGAAAAAAGAAAAAATTGTAGCAAACAAGTCAAAAGTCATAATAAAAAAGAATTCTTCTCCAAATGCATGTGCAAAATGGCCATAATTTTTACTTGAAGTACAAAACCACAAAGTGATAAATCAGAACAAAGCTACCAAAGAGAGAGGACATTTTCTGAATCTGTATTATCTTTGGTTTCCTGAGTTGTGTCCTGAGGCTTCCTGCCTTTTTTTCCTGACCTAGGACAATAATTGGCAAATACTTACAAGTACCTTCATGCTTATGAGGTTTTCAATTCAGTTCAAAAAGTTTTGTGCATATGAATAACCCAATTCATGCTCTCAGGATTGACAGAACCACTTTGCCCTTCACTGCCAGCATGCTGGCAAAATCAGCCCTGTCCCAGCATCACTCTGGCGCAACCGTACCAATGTCAACAGAGCAGCAGAACTAGGATAAATTCACACATGTCAAATAACATCTGAGAGGCTGATGCTAAAGAGAGGCATGTGTATAGAAAAGAGAGCATGCTGAAGGAAAAAGAGCATAGATGGACACCAATCTGCCTAATTTTAAAAAAAGATGTTGTAACTTAACTTAGAGCAGAGGCCAGGATTGGCAGCACACTGTGAACTGCCTTACACAGCATACCCTCATATATGGGGTAAAAAAAATATAAAAGTTGTAATCTGCCCTTATCCTTCTAAGCCCCTGAGTGTGCTGTGGGCCCTTTCACTTTAGTGAGGGCTGGAGTCCACATAACAACAACAAAAAAAAGTCCTTGAAAATGGAGCATGTATGTGGCATTTTACTTCAAGAATGTAAACATTAAGTCTGGTTGACTTCAACAGGAAGTTTCACAAACACAGATTCACAAATAGTGTGGTTTGTTGGAACAGCAGATTATACATTCTTTTAGATTGTCATTGATAAATTCAATAGACCTGCAAAATATAAAGTATACAGCACTATGTACATCTGTTCCCAGGTATACTCTAACACAGTCCAAGGTGCAAATCTTACCAAAGAGGTGCTCCTGCTTTGGGAAGAAGAGATAAACAAGACTGTTGACTTGTTTGCAAGGTGATCATATTTTCATCCTCTACCATGAAGGATTTCAAATGCCAATTTATGCATTTATAAGAGGATGTGAGACTGTAGCCAAATATTCTGTTACTACCATCATAAATGGAGTCTGTGTGTGGGGCAGCCAATTTATATGTAAATGAAGAATATAGAGAGTAAGAAAGAGAGAGATTACAGAGATTTGTGCAGGGATGGAACAGGACCCTGATGCCTTAGCATAACTCCCTCTCCCACTTGGCTGATTGTACAGTGGTAGGGGCCATCCAGCTTCTGCCCAATAACCTCTCCCCCCTCAGCATTCCATCATGCCCATGGAAATCCCTTAGCCATCCATGTCATGGCACAGCTCATGGAAATCCCTCACGAAACATGTCATGGCACAGCTCATGACTCTAGGTCTCTTCTCTACAGAAGTCACAGGACCATGGGATAGCTCAGACTGGGAGTGACCTCAAGAGGCCACTGATTTGGCCTTCTGCTTACTGCAGATCAACTCTGTGATCCTCCAGCTGGGTCTAGAGAACTTCCAAAGACTGCACATCTGACTGTGCTCAAAGGGAAGATTTTTCTCCTTATAGCCAAGCTGAAACTCTGCTCTTTCAGCTTCTCTTTGCTTCTTACCCTCCCTTCCTGCATGGCTGTAAACAGCCCATCTCCATCCCCTCAAGGAGCTCTCCACAGGCATTGGGGGCTGCTGTTAGGTGCCCCCAAAGCTGTTGCTGCTCCAGGCTTAACAAGCCCAGCTCCCCAACACACTGGGGCCCTCACCTGAACTCATTTGTTTATCAATGCCCTTTTTCCATAGGGGGGAACACTAAACTGGGTGCAGTAGTCAGGTGTGGTCTAATGAGTGCTGAGCAGGTGGAAGCAATGGCTGCCCTTGCTCTCTCCTTCTGCACCTGTTTGTACAGCCCAGGCCACTGTTGGCCACTGTTGTCACCAGTGTTTGCTACTGGCCCATGCCCCTCTCACTGCCCACCAGGACCCTCGGGGCCTTTTTCACACACCTGCTCCTTGGGCAGTTTTGAGTCAGTGTTGTTGCAATGGATCCTTTGATCCACAGAAAGGACTTTGCCATTGCTTAATTTTTTTTTTGTTGTCCTAGTCAGCCCATTCCTCCAGGTCCCTTGGAGTGGAAGTGGTGGCTCAATTTGAAGTCATTGCATACCAGGTGAAAAAGGTTCCCTCCTCTCAACCTCTGGTAAAGATTCTAAACAGATCCTTGGGACAGGTCCCGGTGCAGATGTGTTTGATATTTCCCTTGTTGCAAAACTCAAGGTAAAGATGAGATATTACTCAATCACCCTCTAAACCCAAACATCTATCCAGACTACAAACCACCTGACTTTTTCCCATTCCTACTGTGGCATCCCATCTTGAATACAAGAATATGATGGAAAAATCCTTGAATGCCTTGCTAAACTCAATGAAAAGAACATCTGCTGCTCTGCCATTGACCTGCAACACAGTCATAGGTGGAAATCAGGCTGGCCAGGCATGACTGACCCTTGGTAAATCCATGCTGACTGCTAGCAGTCACTTTCTTCTCCTTTCTGCACACAGAAATGTGCTGTGAGAGACTTGCTGCATAACATTTGCAGGGACCAAAGAGAATCTGACTGGCCTGTGCTTCCTTGGCTGGCCTCTGGCCTTTTCTGAAGGTGCTGTTTTGAAGAAGTTTCAGAACAAACGAGAAGGGAGATCTTATTTAGGCCTCTAAATCTACCCAGTATTAAAAAATGTTTCCCAAATTGTCTTCATTCATCATCATACCCAAAGACGTCTCATACCCATTTAACAGTACTGGAGAGTTTGCTCAGCTTTGATCACAATTTTATGATATTACAATGAATTCCAGTTTATGTGAAAAAGCATTTTATCTTCCAACTCCCTCAGGTGTTGTGAGAGGAGATGAGGGTCTTTGGTACACTACAGTGTAAAGTACCCATATAAAATCTGTTAATCTGGGAAATTATAGCAAAAATCTATTTGTTTGATGCAAGCCCCTATTTTTAGACAGATGATAAGGCTGTTCTTAAGAAGCTGTCAGCTTGAGCTTTTTAACATCATCTTTGTGGCTATATTTATTATAGTCCTTTAATCACAGACAGAGAACATCAAAAGGTTTACAGAAGTTCACGAGTCTCCATGCCCAAACTGCAAGGCATCTGAAACTAATTTACAACTTCACACTGAAAAAACAAAATGCAAATGTCAAGTGCAGCTCCTCATACACAGCTGGAAAGAAAATAAAAACCCACCAAAGTAATGTAATTTTTTCTGGAACAAATTATCTTGGAATTCCTGGAGAACATATTGAAATACATGTGACTCCATGCACAAGTCCTCAGAAACCCAATTGAAAGAACATTAATTGGCATTACAGGCCTGGTCAGGATGTTATGAACACTGTAAACAATGTTATAAACACTGCAATACCATCCCTTTTACACATCAATCTGTCATAAAAGGGAACATCTATATACATCCTGTGGAAGCCAAAGAGAGATGAAGGCCTTCCCCATATCTCAGGACTCAGACTTTGAACTGCAGCCAGCAGCTGCAAGTAAATACTTTATTAAACAGTTACAGTTAAATACTTTATTAAACAGTTACTGTTAGATGCAAATACAGGTTGCTCAATTGAGACCCACTGGTGGGTGAGGAGAAAAGATTGAAATTGGGATGATTCAACTGAGAAAAAGTGTATACTTGTGGCACCATAAAAGTTACAGTAGCAGTTAACTTATCTGAAGCTACTAATAAATTATTAGCATCCTGAAAAAAAGAATCTAAGGTAGTGGTTGATACTACAGCATATTTCTTGCAATAACTTTTAGTATTCATTAGCTCCAGTCTGTAAACTACTTGGAAAAATATTACTATTAATTTCATCCGTTTGCTCCCATCTAACTGAACATGGATTCAGATGATTTTACTGTATATTTAAATTTTTGTAGGTAAGAAATTAGTAATAAAATAAGGCTATACATACATCTTTGGCAAACAGCAACAAGAGTTTGTACCCAAAAATCTGTGTGATTAATTCAAGAAATTGCTTTCTAGAAAAAATCAAATACTGCTTCTAGTCACTCCATAAGCTATTTTATGGCTCCACTATGCTGCTACTTAGTCATATTTATCTCTACTCTACCTCATACTTTTATATGTATTACCTGTCAGTAAAAAGATCAAAAATTAGTTCATGATAATTTTATTCTTTTTAGGTGAATAAGTAGTTTTGGGTTAAAATTGAAAAAGTATTAGGACTGTCTAATCAGTTTTCTCCTGTGCTGAGGGAACCAAAGAAAGGCTCACATAAAATGAAAAAATATCTACTGAAGAGTTAGTTTGTTCTATAAAAATGAACCAAGCTCTCTCTACTGTTACTATTTTGTCCTGTTCAGTAGGCTGTTATTTTCTGAAATAACATTTATTTGTGAGAAAGGAGGAAATTTCTTCTGCTTGCTTTCATCCTGAAAATGCTGGCTGCCTAGTCTACACCATATAGCCATTTCCTAAGGGAGGCCTTGCTTGAAACCTCAGAATGGTTTGTCATTTAGACAGGCATCTCTTCTCTGATGGAAGCCCTGGTCAGCTCATTAGAGCTGCCTACTTAGCTTTTAGACGCCTTGAATTGCATTTGTGAGGGTGTAAGAAATTCTACTTATACAGAGGAAACTTAATTCATAAGAAGTGTGAAATGTCATTAATAAAATGTCAAGATGACACAGTAACAAATATAATCTGTGGCTGAAATCTTACAAATGCTTCTGAAGGGGCATAGCCTAACCCCTGGGAGCAGTCCTACACACACCAGGAGAACTAACTCCATGAGCTGAGGTATGAGTGGAAGGGTATGCTGGGGTATTTGAGGTACATGCAGTCAAAAGCAGGGAACTTTTTAGCATTTGCTTTTTGCATCAGAGAGACCTTGGTATGACAAAATGGTTTAAAAGTAGAAAACTTAATTTTATAGTATCAAGACCAGGCAATCCAAGTTGGAAAAGAAAAGATGAATGCAAGTTTGAGTTTTATACACAAGATATTCTCTTCCAGTTAACCAAATGGCAGAGTATGTCACCATGTGATTAATAGCTAAATATAATATGCTGCTGCATAAACAGCCACTGTAAATATAGCTATCTTCACAGCAGGGGAAGTCTGAGCACATATAACAGCAGGCTAGCTGACAGCCAGAGAGATTACAGTATTTCATTTTCAGGCACAAGTCTGAGTCAGAGTGGCTGTGGTCAGCAAGAAACTGTTTCTAATATGTTTGGCTGGACCTTGAAGTTAATCTGTTGACTGCTGCCAGATTTACTGGGCAGGCTTTAGTGGTCCATTGATTTTAATAGACTCTTAATCAACATGGCAAATTAACTTGTGAGGCCACCAGGAACAGAGAGTATAGGCTGCACTGGTTTGATGTAGGCAGCAGGGATTGGAGAGAGGTGTATCAGTTATATGTACAATATTACTATTTTCTTTCCATATCTTCTGAGCATACAGCAAGCATAAAACCAAAATATCATATAGTTGCCTGCAGTGGCAATGTTCAGGCCCCCTGCCCACATCAGAAATAAAACTTTCTTAATGGATTTAGGTTGGCCAGAAAATTACACATTCAAAAATGGAGTTACATGTTAAAAAATGGAGTTACATACCGCTGTCTTAAAAATATAGAAATAGATCACAGAAGAAAGCAAGTTCAAGCTTGTCTGCTCAGACTGCTCTGTTTTTCATCTGCACAGGAGGAATACAGCTGGCCAACTCCTCCAAAGTTAAGCACATCGTTTACACCAGCCTCCAGGCTTTGTTCTGAGCTAATTCCTTCCTCAGAGGAAATCATACTACCTATCTGCTACACCCCACCTCCAGGTAAATGTAATTTTTTTTCCCTGAGGGCTGGTTAGGTAAGATCCCCAGATGCTTGAGCCCCTTTGGCTTTTGAATAGAATCATAGAGTCTTTTAGATTGGAAATTACCTCTGAGATCTCTTAAGTCCAACCTTTACCCTACCACTGCCAAGTTCACCACTAAACCATCTCCCCAAATGCCGCATCTACATGTATTTTAAACACCTCTGAATAGGAATTAGAAAACTTGGGCATGTGGACCTAGTGCACTCTCTCTTCACAGTAAACTCTGACAGCAAAGGAATAAAGGTAAACCCAGGCATGTGTCTAATTTCAACTCCTCATCACGTTCACAACTGTGTCAGTGTAACAGATGCTATTCCTGTAGGAGAAGATCAACTTTGTAGTGCTAGAACATTGTCCAGAGGGGCAATATAGTGTAATTGCAGATGACAAATATTTGCAGCATTGTAAAAGCCATATGCACTTTGTTTCTTATATGCATATTGGTTTTCATGTTCCAGAAAGATAAATTTAGCCTGGCACATGTCCAGGTTATAATACACCTAGGAGAAGTGAGGAATGTAGAAATGATCAGACAAGAGATGACTAGAAAAATTTGGCTTGTTGAAAACAGGAAAGTAGAGACTGAGAAGAGAAACAGTTTAGATTTATATATAACATCAGGGGGTAGTTTTCTACCAAGAAAGAAGCTGCAGGGCAGTTCTAGCAGAAGAATAAATGAGTACAGCCATGAATAGATTTCAGAAAAAAAATGGAACTGTTTGCACTAATAAGAATTATGTCCTAGCAACAGTTTTTCAACAGGAACAATGTGAGCATAAACCAAAACTACTTTTAAGATGCAATTCAGTATTTTAAGAAAAAGATTATATAATGTGTTGGTGTGTGACATCAAGGGATGGAGCCTGATAAATATGAAAGTTCCTTCCCATCCTGCATTTCCTGTAGCCAGCATGTTGTGATGCTGGTTTGACAGTGGAAAAAGGTTGCAGGTGTTTTTCATAATCCTTCTTAGACAGAGCCAGGTTACAGGATGCAAATAACAGAGACAATGAATCCTTCAGGTGCAAGATGTCCTTGGGAAAGCTGGAGAAACTGCCAAGTTATTTTTTTCAGCTAAAGACAGGTCTCCCAAGTATCCATGTTTTTAGAAAGCTGATACATGATGAGATTAAATCCAGAGTTATAAATTGCAGTGAACAGTGTTCAGCTGGAGATAGAAGCAAAGACAGTCATTTTGGGAAGCTGGAGAATAAAACACAATACGCACTTAGACCAAGGAAAACTTTTTTTTTAAGATGCCAATGGACAAAATGAAAAAGTTAGTTTTGAACATGTGGGGTCATAAAACCTCTCCATATCCTTAGTGCAGTTTGCAAAACCCCTCTTCACAACATTTGAAAGCTTATGGGAACAAGCTGTACCCTAGATCCTAGCTCCTGTGGATTGCAACTGTTGGATGGTAGAAAGAGGAGGTGAAAATGCTCCGTTAAAGTTTTTTGGCCCTTCATTTTTTAAAGGTGACCAGGACTCAAAAACCTGTATAAAGCTTGAGAAGATTTTGAAAACAGGGAAAATATTCTCAAAACTACGAGAAGTCCTGTTTTCTCTGAAAGGCTTTACTCTTTTTCCATAGGAATTCCAAAGAAGTCTGCAAGTGCAGAACCAGTGAATGAAATGAATGAATGAGTGTCAGAACCCAGGACATCCCCCTGATGGTCCTGAATGATCTGAGCCCCAGCCAGGGGGCTTTGAAGCCCTGGCACAGGGGTTGGAGACCCTGGCATGCAGCCAAAGACCCCTGTGGCTTTGAGTTTGACCCATGGAACAAGTTACCACCTTTGTATGAAGAATTACAGGTCACAAAAGTTTAAGTAGAATAGTAGTAGCAATCACAGGGTGAAAGGAAAAATTTTGGAGCATGGTACAGGGGGGTTTGGAATTCTGTACATGAGGGTCAGGGGTTCCAAGATGGAGGGATTTGGGCATGCCCTGTCCTTCTTCTTTCTTCTCCTTGGCATCCATGCTCAGGATGATGTTGGCATTCACAGATTGGTCTAGAGTAAAAAGTCACTGTCTAACATAGGTGATAGGTACTGGAACATTAGTGTAAGCATAGTATACATAGTTTTGAGTATAAAAGATAGTCCTAGCCTGAGAGGTGGTGTGTGTGCCTTGGACCAACATGCAGAACAGACCTTGGCAGGCCAGACAGAAAATGTTTTAGATAAAAAATAATAAACAACCTTGAGAACGTGAGCCGAAGACTTCTCGACTCCTTCTTCGATGGCTGGGTTGGGAAAAAGAGACTTTCAACAAAGTCAGGATAAAATGTTGAGAGTGAGTGGTAGCTCCTCAGATAGACAGACAGATGTATTCAGGTCAGTGTTTCCCATAGCAAGGGCGTAGCAGGTTCCCAAGCCGCCTGCTGTCACCTGGGAGCTGGGTTGGAAACAGCACCTCTGACAGCAGCTCTGATAAACAGCCTTGGGGCTTTTACAGCTGAACCAAACTCTGACACTTTTGAAGCTCTCAGTTTACAAAACAAACTTGTGTAAGTGTTTAATTCATCAAAAAACAACGTGGGTTATGGCAGCTGCTTTACAATCCTAAGGGACCCTGGAGCAGACCGTTCGGCAGCTCTGCATCCTGGCACTCATGATCCAGAAGTCCGTCTTCTGTGGCATCTAAGTGGAAGTGACAGTCTGTCATGACCTAGAGGACAGCCAGTCACCCTCCCAGTCACAGAGGAAATTAAGAACATCAGAGGTTGAGAAATACAAAACCCCTTGAGATTCAGGGTGTTATTTATAAGAGTCCAGTGAATGAGAGGCCCAGAGACTTCAGCTGGGAATTGGGATGAGACAAGAACTCTGCTCCTCCAGGAACAGCGGCTGCTAACCTTAGAGAGGCCTAAGGGCTGGCCTCAGCACAGGAATGAGCACCTTCTAAGCTGGGGTTAGAGTGACCAGCTGGTACAGCCACAGAGAATCCCTATGCCTTGTGCAGGCCAGGCGTAAGCCATGGTTGGATCCTGCACGTAATTCTTTGCCTAATTCCTTCCTGGTGTTCCAGTCCCTTTGTACCATGGGGTCAGTCTGGGCTGATGAGGCAGCTTGGGGGCCTGTAAGAGAGTCTCAGGATTATAAAAGTCAGTGACAAAGAGGATTTTCACAGAGCCACAGGTTCAGCACATACCAGATTTCAGGGCACTCCTCTGCAGAGAGCAGAGTGTAAAGATGTGTTTGTACATATGTAGACTCTGCTGTCTGAAGGATGCGTCCAGAAGCCCTGTGTTTGCTGTCCTGGCTGTGTCATGAGTGTCAGGAAGAGTTGGGTTCTTTTTCTGACCAGCAAGGGGACAGACAGAATGGACAGACAGATCCTGGTATTGCCATGGCTGTGCTCATTTCAATCCCAACAACACTGGAAACTTTCCACAGCTTCCTAATAAAAACTACTATGTGGGTAAAATAAATATCTTTTATTAGACAGATCAATATAGTTTTTCCAAGCCTGAGTAGTTCATTTAATAAAAATATGCAACCTCTAGCCTCAAGTCTTATGATACTTTCAATGGGCCTTATAAACATTTAATGCAGTATACAAATTGAATCTGTCTTTAACCTTGGACAGCCTGGAATATGGACTTACCCACAGCTATTTCTTCACTCTAGAGTGGTCTTAGAAAATTGAATAAAGCTTCAAAAAAGTTTATTTGGTCTTCACAAGGTAGCAAAGTATGTAGAGGATATTATAAGAGCATAAATAAAGAAAACTGTGTCCAGTTGTAAAGGATGACAGACAAAAATAACAGACAGTGTATTGCAGAGCATCAGTGAAATGATATATGAGTTGGATGTGATGAGTCTATCTCTAATAGGACAAATAACAGTGGTTCAAATATCACCAGTAACAGCACTCCCTAGAATCATAACATAATCTTAGGAAGGTTCAATTTTCACTTTAAATTCAACACAAGATATATCCTTCAGCAAGCCCTGCATTTATCCAGGTTCTATTCCCCACTGATAAGAAACTCAGATAATTTTTTCTGTAAAATGCAAGATCTCTTAAGAAACACGAGAGAGACATAGCTGAAGCTCTGATTCCTGTCTGCAATTCCACATTACAGGTATCACAAAGAACAGCTCTGATCGGGTACTGCATTCATTTGGGGTCTCTAGATTTTGAGTCCTGGAAGAGACTAGATTTTCCAGTTTGTTTACTAATCTCTGGTATCATCATTTTTGATGACTGTCACTGTTCCACAGTAGTTTGTTTTCCTTTTGCAACTTTTGTACATGAGGAAGAAAAAATATTTTGTAAATACCAGTAAACTTCAAAGTCATAATTGGCATAAGAGAAAGAGCAATGGCTTTTAAATATTTTTTAAAGGTTTGAATTTCCAGTTGATAGCATAACTTCAAATTAATGAGACAAACTAAGAGGTGGAAAACATGCGAATACACTAGGAGAAAGGTTGACACTATTGACAATTAACTAACGATTATTAATTCCCCTGATACTCATTGTAATAATGATAATTATGATTTACTGATTTTGTTTCATTGTTGAGGCAGTTAACATTTGATTTCCTGGGCTCTTACTTGAAATTTCCATTAATTACTGTCCTCCTTTTCTCTAGTTCTTCTATTGAAACGAAAAAAAAATTAACAGTCTTTATATTCTGCTGCAGAACTCCTTTTCAATTGACTTTCAAGATAATTGGAATTGAAGTATTTCTGCCTGTCATCACACCTCTCAAAATTTGAGTCTTGTTGAAAGAAACTTATTCTTCCTTTTTCTACCTTGAATTGCAGACATGCTTTTTCCCTTTGCTGCCTCCAGGGACTGACTTATTTTCCAGCCCAGATCCTTACCTTTGTACATGGCTCCACTCAGTCTCATCTTCTCTTGAGTCCAGCATCTCAGCTACCGACTCATTTCCTGGCCCTTTCTGCTGAGGGTCATTTGCTGCCACTTCATCCACGCCCCTCTGCTCGATCCCCCAGCTCCTTGCACAAGTAACCTTCCTCATTAAGTCCTCCTAATAAAGTCAATGAACACCACTCAGCTGGAGATCTAGACCATCATCACAAATTATGGGCAATCTCCATAATGCAGATGTAGGAAGAATAAGCTTTACATTATTAATTTGATACGATAGATAAAACAGTTTTCTTTCTAAAATCTAACAGTGGCTACCTCTTGTGAAGCTCATACCCATCCCAACCTCTACACTTATTCTGGACAATTAATGACATGCATGAATTTCCAGATTTTTTATTTTACCACAAAAGTCCTCTCAGAGTCCTCATATTGCTAATACTGATAGAGTCTGGGAGAGCTTCAGTGGTCCCTGTTACAGTGACTCCAGACTTTCAAAGTCTGTTGAGTCCATTTTAGGGAATTTTTAAACTGTAATTTAAAACAAAAATCTACGTCTTCCAGAAGCTGAAGGAAATAATAATAATATCTCATATTATCATAGTAATATCTCACTAGATCTGTGATTTTTGCTTCCTCTTTCTCCAGCAAGTGCTGAATTAAGTTGTCTCAGTCTTCTTCTTGTTGTTGCCTGGCTGGTACAAAAGCTTCACTGCAGCTCAGCTCCCCATGAACCTTGGCAATTACAATGAAGCACCCAGTGCCACCCTGACCACTGGGAGACAAAGGCAAATTATTCTGTGAAATTCCTTTTGGAAAGCTGACTGGACCTGGTTGTTTCCCACCAGTGCAGCTGTGGCTGGCAAGGCTGTGCGCAGAGGTGAGGAAGCAGAGCAGACAATGGCTGAGATGCAAGCTATTTTGGGGCTGCCAAGTTTGTGAGACACAGGGCTTCAGGCTTGCAGAGCAGAAAACAACAGAGCTGTGAGCCAAGTACCACATTCCCTTTTGGCCCCACCACTGGGGGGGCGAAGTCAAGTCAGCCTGGGAGGTGTCAGAGGGCTCTCTAGGGCGAATGTGCCAAAAAAACTCATTTGCAGGTCTCCTATGCATTGATTTTAGTCACTTAGTCAGATTTTCCTCGTTCTTTACTGGCAGATTAGCTGTCCATGTTTTCAGTGTCCTCCCACAGGGAGGCCCAAGGACTACCTGTGATAATGCAAGCACATAAATATATTTGCATACCACATGGTGACTTTAGCAGAAAACAAGTTTTCCCAGCCTTGTGTAGATGAAAAGAGCAATTATTGATGCAACAATACTGTGGCAGAGTTTGCAGATGCTTTTGCATCCAACTGCTACTTCACCATTGGAAACAAATCCACAAACCACAATTTGTACCTACTTGCAATCAGAGTTCCTTTCATCTGTTTGTACCTAAAGCAAAAAATGAAGAATTGGAAAAAAAAAAAGTTTTTTGCTAGTATCATATCTCTAGGCTTCAGGTTTCCTTCTTCACCATGTCCCTAAAGTGCTTGGGACTGGTGCAGGAGCATTCTGCAAATACTGGGAAATTCTGAGGGGCATTGCCTTACCCTGCCTAACAGCAGACACACAGTATGCAGCAGAGAGAGGGAGGAATATGAAACACATCCCTGGATGTCCATTTGGCTCCTCTAGCAGCTCAAACCACGTTCCCAAAATGTAAGTGCAGAGCTGGGCTGTTGGGAAGGGACTCAGGAGCTGGAATAGCTGAGAATAAGCTGGAGCCCAAAAAAATTGTAATGAATATCCTGGGAATGCAGGTCTAATAGAAACAAGGACATTTCCTCATTCAATGCCTTCTAGATTTTCCATTACATAGGTCCAGGAAATTTGTACTTGTAGAGGATGCTCATCAGGACTGATGGTAAATTTTCACCCCCTAAAAAGGGTGATTTAATCAGAACAAACATCGCCTTTTTTGAGGAAAAACATCATTTTCCAGCCCACTGAGACAGTCAAGGTGCTGACTTTGCCTTCAAAGCTCAGGAAAACAACAAGTATGTCAGATGCCTGTACTCCAGAGCCCTTGGCTCTGGAGAGGAGCAGAGGAGCACTTGGATGCTGAAATGTTGTTGAAGGAGTTGGTGCTGGGAGACAGCTTGACCTTTTGCAAAATAATGAAAAGAGGCTGAGAGATGTTCCTGTTAGATATGGGGATAGTAACTGTCCCATGGCATGCCCAGAAGAAACTGAAAGTATAGAACAGGTGGATCATTGTTAGAGAGGACTCATGACAAAGATGTTCTCAGGTTTGTTAGAAGGAGAGAAATGACAATTATTCATCAAACATTAAGAACTTTGGAGAACAGGAGAGGAACAGCTGTGTTGTGTTATCTGGAGAAATTCAGAAAAGAAGTGGAAAAATGGAGGTGAAATATTAATATAAGATGGATCTGCAAAAAGGGTTCTCTCTTGTGGGAATGGAAATGAAGAGTTTTCTAATACCTTCCAGTGCAGTTCATCTGTTTTTCTTGTTATTCTCCTTGAAAATAAAAATCTACCAGATGGATATGATTAACCAAATCCCTTGAGGAGAAAGGTTTTAATTTCCTTCCTTAGCTTCTCTTCACCTTTATCAACCCTAAGGAGGGGATGGGACCAAAACAAATTCACAGAATCATTCATCAACAGCCCAGGGGAAGTCAAATTCCTGTACAGAGGTTTCACTGGCAGAAGAACCAATATATGCTACACGCCAATGGCAGCCCATTGTTTGGACTTCCTGCATGTTAGTTCTCCTGCCTGATATTTTATGTTGGAAATAGGGCAATAGGAGAGTGGCAGCCTTGTGGTGCAATATGATATCAATGTGCCATAAATAGCAGCAAGACAATGTCTGAAAGCAATTAAGGGCCACTCTTTATGACCCAGTCAGTGCATTTAAGATGATTTGAAATAGTCTAGTTTGGTTCCCACAGATATGAATAAGGGTTTGTCTATTTAAATTCCCAGGAAAGCTCATCTGAATTTAGTTCTGAATGGAGTAGCATAACCCCCTGCATGCAGGATTATAGCTGCCTTTGATGATACAATTTAGTTGACTCCCAAAGGAGCAGTGGATCAAAAACTCTCATTAAGGACAGGTTGTCTGTTTAAGATTACATGGATCTTCATTTCATGTTCCTGTGGAGCTGTGGCACCCAGGGGTGACTGGGCAGCAGGTGTCATGTCTCATCCCTTGTTTTTTGTTTCTTGTGGTCTCTGGATGAAAGGACAGATCTTAAGTTTGGATGACTTTGCTGGCATACAGAGCTTTTTCTAGGGCGGCTTGAGTTGCACAAAGAATCGGTTTTGGGGAAACTCAAATGTGTTCTCTGGTGGTCACATGTCCAGGCCTTACTTTGATATGGGCAAAAGGATGTGTCCCCCTAACTCAGGCATCTGGTAGCAGAAATGTGTCCCTTGGTTAGACATTTCATGCTGAGCAGCTGCTGTGGGGCTGTTCTACCTGTCCCTGTACATGCTGAAAAGTCCCAAGCACAGGACAAATGTGGAAGGATGGATATCCCTATGAAATGTGATGATTTTTCATTTTTGGAGTTAGTCTTAGAAACATAAATATAACTGTTTAGCAACCTGTACAATGGAGACATTGATCTTTGTTAATTAATTCATACTGTATTAAATTTAGACATTATTAATTTATTTATTGTAAGTAGGTGTTTTATCTGCGGGAAATTATGACAGGCACTGAATCAATCTGACCTTCACCAGTGGGAATATGTTCCTGCAGCTGTTCACACTGGGAGGAGCTCCAGCAATGTCATTGATTTTACTCTGTAACGACACCCCACTTGCTCTCTTAGACCAAACACCTGCCCCACTAATGTGGAATCGTTCATGTCTCAGCTGCTTCATTAATCACACTGATGTTTGGGTATTTTGCATTTCTAATCAAACCCTTACCTGCCATATCAATACCCAATTGATTGATTATGTTTACAGACCTAGTGAATGCTTTGCAAGAATACTGATAAACTTTTCACTTAAAAAGTGAGACTACATCATCTGGATTTAAAGAAAAGATAAAAATACACATTCTCGGTATTAGAAATAAACAGAACACCAACCACTTAATTTCACAGAGTTATCTCTGTGCTGAGTCTCATCATTTCTGTTTGACTTAGGCAAACTTCAAAAAGGCATTTGGACACATGGGGAGATGCAGAACAAACCATTTTCTTATTTTGCTTCAATGGTTTATAACCTCCCAAAAACATATTTGCACCTAATTTCTCACGTAAATTTGTCTAGCCTTACTTTGAATCACTATTTCTTGTTATGCCATTGTCCATAATTAAAAAGTGAATTAAAGAACACTTCTATTCCCAGTTAATATTCCTTTTGAGGTCACCTTAAACTTTTGTTTCCTGAGCTAAAGTGATGGTGCTCTTTACACCTCTAGTCTCCACAATTTTTAGGGTATTTTTGCACTCTCAGCAGCGTTTCATTGTTCTTTGAATATAAGTATGTCAGAACATAACATTGTTATTATATTAAGTACATAACATACTTATACTATAACATAGACCTATTCTAGCCAATTTTGTACATAAAGGTGAAAGCCATCTTTCCACCCGTAATCATTATTTCCCTCTCTACAATGTCAAGAATGTATTTAACCCTTTCTATCACAAAATGCTGAGCAATTTATGCATTCTGACTTCCCTGAATGCTTTCTAGAATTACTTTCCAGAACCTTCAACCCCCATCTGGGTGCCAAAAACCAATTCTCTTTTGGCCAAAGTAAATACTGCAGTCTGTACTCAGACACACAAGACAAAAATGCTGCTTGCATGCATATTAGGCCTTCTAGGTAAGTATGAATTTCGCCATGTCAGTTTACAGCCAGCACAGGAATGGACAGATATGAGCATTGCAATAACTTTCTTATTCATATGGACTCTTGATTTCAAAAAAGCCTGAAAACTTGTAGGGACTCTACCATCTAGAAATCTGACTCCATTGAAAGGTCTTTATTTATGTAGAAAATTCACCTGTATACATTCAGACTGGTGTCTGAAGAAGAAGAAGAAGTCACTGATGCATAAAGAAAAGCTCTTATGTGAAATACTCTGCAACTTTCCCCATCCTTGGCATGGAGAGCACCCAAGTCCCTGGGTTACTGGCTAGCCAGTGGGAGGCCACCCTCCAGTCCTTCAGATAAACTTCTGTGCTTTGTAAAGGAATGAGAGACTTGCTAATCCAATATCTAATGCTTTAGCTGAGGATTTGATGCTTGCTTGTTACAGGGAGAGAGCTGAGGTCTAGTCCCTGCTCTGAGGGCAGCACACACATATAGACTGGAAGGGATTTGTTACAGTGATAAACTGCTTCTTAGTTCAGGAACAGAAATACTAACAAGCAAAAGGTTTACCCCAAACTGATCCCTGGACTGTGCTTAGATTAATTCATGACAACAAAGTTTCTGCTCTGTGCAGTATTCACTCAATTTAAATGAGTGACAATCAAAATGTTTTGAAATGTAGCTTTATCTAGGGTTGAATTATTTACCATAAATACTTTGCATTAAGTTTTGATGAAGTTTTCATAAGGTTTCATTGATTTTGGCACATACATTTCATTGTCTGTCTACAGGACTACGTTAAGTAAGCTGTTATATGAGCTATAGAACAATTTTTCTGGTAATAATTCGGTTACACACTCTATCACTTTTCCTCACTGCAGTCCTACTTTTCCCAAATGCTTTATCTCCAGCAGCAGCCTCAAAGATTTTTTTTGTCTGTGTACTGGGTGGTAGTTAATTATGACCTCTAACGAGCCTGCTGAATTGCACCAATCAAGAAACACATTTACTGGGGCTTTCCACGGATGCAGCTATATTGGTGTACTGAATATATACCCTCAAAAAACCCCACAGGCTTCCTAACTGCTCTGTGCTAGTGATTAGACAAGATTAACATTTCATGGGAACTGTGTCAGCACGAATGTGAATGTGGTAAAATTGAGCACAGTGATAATACTTTGTGGTGAACAAGTTTTCAATCAATGATTCAAAATTATAGCATGTTATCTTCCCGCAGTTAAAATTGCAGAGGCTGCAGATAAAATGTTGACTTTATTTTCCATATTTGACTGGAGATTATGTATTTTCCTGTACTGACAGCTCAGAATTCTCATTAAAGATTAGTCTTATTCACATCACTTTCATAGCAAACACTGAGAAAAGTATTTAAAAGTCTACTCCAAGTCAATTTTTGTATCTCCAGTCACAGGCAAAGGACATAGCTTTCCACTTGCCCATTGCTACTGTTTTGGGGTGGTGATAGGGATGAGCAGTGTAGAGGAGTGGTTGTGATTATCAGGGAACAACACACCTGCCTGTGACTGGTTGTGAAAAGGATGGTAGAATCAGGTCCCCAGTCTTTCCCTCTATCAACCAGTCATGTTCACACCTCTTCCCTCAAGTCCTGGTCTCAATGCCACCATGTTCCTAAGCTTTCCTGACATCTTGTGATCCTCTCTTCAAGCAACAATGCTCTTTGTGCTGTGAAGCACAGGACACCAGATGGATGAGATTGCCTCATTCACAGGGAAGACGACATGGGGTAGAGTGATGAGGCCTCTGCAATCCTGCCCTGTGGACAGGGCATTCCTGCCAGACAGCAGGGGGAAAACATGGGCCATGGAAAACAGGAGTACTCAGAATAATTAATTTTGTCAAAAGACAAAAGAAAAACTTTGCCAAAACCTCACAGGTGTGTGGTTTTGGCAAAGTTTGTTGGAACCCCGGTACTTGTTCTGGTACCTGTTGAACCCTGGTACTTGAGTGAGCAGTGTCTGGTTGCAAACCTCTATGGCATGGTGGGGATGCCCCCAACTTTTTTAATGATCTGTTAAGTCCTCTCCTACATCACAGCAAAGGTTCAAAGGTTGCTATTTTGTTACAAATAGACACTCCTTAAAATAGGGTAATGAGCTTCTATTAGTGACAGCTACATGCACAAACATTGGAATCAGATGTACAGAACAACTAACAGCACGGTCTCTGTGCTCCCCGCAGCACAGCAAACAAAATCTGCCAACAGTGGCAAGAATTTCCACAGCTGATCTTCCCAATCTTATGGGTCCTTGAAGACTTATGGGGAGTGAGTGAGTGAGTGAGTGAGTGAGTGAGTGAGTGAGTGAGTGAGTGAGTGAGTGTTCTGGCTGCTGCTGTCAGGTAAGGGTGGCCAGACAGACTTTTTTTATCAGAGAACTACAGCTATTTTTCATGTTAAAGTGCTCTTGTCTCCAGCTGGCAGCTCATGAGGGAGTTCCAACAATGTTTGACATGGTTTAGAGTCTTAGACAGCTGGAGGCCCAGTGCACACTGGAGGGAAACAACTCAAAGACAAAGCAATTGTTGCAGAAAGGTGCACAGGAAGAGGCTGAAAACAGGAATACATGTGCTTAGTACTGATGGAGACACACAACACATGGTCCCCAATACCAGCTGGAGCAACAGAGCAGGATCTTTGTCTCATGCTCAGCTCTGGAGCACTACACAGGTCTGTCCTGGGACTGTTCTTCTTCAATACCCTTACCAATGCTCTGCAGGAGGTGATGGAAGACCTGCTTTTCCAGATGACATCAAGCTGGGGAGACAATTGCTGTGCTGAGACCTTGTCTGGCTGGAGGAATAGGCTGAGACCTCATGAAGTTTTACAAGGACAAATGAAAAATCCTACATCTGTGATGGTGGGAACATGTGCAACAAGATGGATGGTTTGGGTGGGTAGCAAATGGAACATGGGCCAGCAGTAAGTCCTGACTGCAGCAATAGCCCATGGCTGAATGAACAGGAACAGAGATAGAGATCAGGGGGAGTTTTCAGTTCCCTACTTGGCACTCGTTACACAATATCTAGACACTGCAGTTTTGTCCCCTCCCACTAGAAAGAGGACACTGATAAACTGGAGCGAGTTCAGGGCAGATGCCAGGGCTGGAGCATGCATCCTGTGAGGAAATGTTGGAGAACTCCCGCAAGGGAAGTGGACTTGTTTAACTGGAACAAAGATGGCTTTAGGTGGCCTAGTAGCAGCCCAAAGTGCCTGTAGGAAAGTCACTGAGGATGCCTTCAAAGTGGGACTGGGCAGGAAGAAAGCCACAGAAGGCATAAAAGTTGAGATGTAAGAGTTTCAGCCTGGGCATAAGGAGACACTTTTGTCTATCAGGACAATTGGTCAGAGGACAGAGAGGTTTTGCAGCCTCTGGCTTTTGAGGCTTTCAGGACTGAACTGTATGAACCTCTCAACAGCCTGGACTGAACTCAGAGCTGACCTCCTTCTCCATTAGTTCTTCTGCCCTCAAGAGAGCAGTGCTCACCTTGCCAAGAGAAGACATGGGGCAGGGGCTGAGAACATTAACAACCTCTTCAGTTACAAGTCCTGCGTGTGAAGGTCTTTCTATGAGAAAATGAGATGCTTGATCATATGACATTGAGCAAAAATATGCAGTTTCTTCTGTAAGAACCACCCTTTCTGGAGACATTTGATATTATTTGATACTATTTGTTATGTCTCTGGTGGCAAGGCATCAGCTGAAGACATGATTTCTCTGACACATATCAGATAGGAGAAGCTCATCTAAATAGATGTGGCTCAGCTTTTAAAGCTGATGTGGCTGAATGCAACACACAGGAGTTCAGCAGTACATCCATCTTCCTTCTGCCTGCAAAAAGGCCTGATATCCAGGGATGTCTCCCCTTGCTTTTGCTGGAAGCACCTTGTTCAAATAATTTTAGAGACCTGCCAGAGAGTACAGCTGAAAAATGCTTGATGCTCATTTTGTATGAATAGAGATGACTGAAATAATATCAAGAGTAGCAGAGGCTGCTATTTCTGAAGTGAGCACTGAAGATAGTTCAGGTTCCTTAAGGGAAGTGGTGGTGCTGGAGGATGTGAGGATTGAGGTGACACATGTCCCCAGCTCCCCTTTTGGAAGCAGTGATTGCTGCCATTCCCAGCTGCAGCATCTGCTGCTGGAAAGGCTGGAGGCACCTACAAAATCTCAAGGCCTTTTCACAATGGAACTTTATGGAAAATACACCCTGGTGCTCACCTCAGCTGGCTCCAGCTGACACCAAGGAAAGTGAGGCACTGCTCTGCAGCTTTGTGTGCAGGTGAGGGAAACTGCTGTCCTCAGCCTCCCTGCTGCCCTCAGGTATGTTTTTAACCAGGCAGCTTCAGGAAGCAGGTTAATGGCCACAATCTGGAGACTTGCTGTGCCTTCACTAATGTCACAAAGGTTTCAGATACAGCTATAAAGCATAAATAAAACCCATAAATAAACAATCTTTGACAGAAATGAAGCATTTTCACTGATGTGTAGGGATCTAATTTTTGTTTCTTATCTGTCTTTGATAAGATAAGATAGATAAAACTTTGATGAAAAGCAAAACTTTTCATCCCACATGGGCAGGAATATATACAAAAACTGAAACTTTCATTTTTTTAATCTAGCCATAAATTCAGATAAAACATACCTGCTACAGGATGCAGTGCCCTGTGTCGTGGCAGAGGATGGCTGTGAAAGAGTAAAGTGAAACATAACTTCTGATAATGCAATGCATTGGACTCAGGAGTTGACAGGACTGCTACTAGAAATAAATCAAGCTTTTGGCACACGACAAGAACATGGGTTCTTGTCTCTGAGGCTCAGGATGTTTCCTTCCTATTGGGTCAGACTCCATTTCTCTGTGATGCTTGTACTGCAGTGTGCTGATTACAGTGACCTTCTTCACATCTAGAGCTGATTTATTACAGCTCTGAATGGCACAAGGAAAGCTAAATAATAATGATAGATTCATGCCCCTAGGGAGCATCCAGTGTAAGAAAAGCACACAAAAAAAAAGATGGCAAGGCACAAAAGATGTTGTAAGAATAATGAGATATCCAGAGAAGAAGATTCTTCCATCCAGCTTTATACTTGCTGTCTCTGCCCATTGTTGCTGTCAGAATCAGGGATGGCATCTCTGATGATGAGCTGGTAGAAGCCAAAGTGATGTATCCCCAAGCCAGAGGTCTGAGCTCCTGCTCCCAGGGCACATGGCAACATGCAGATGTGTCAGTGTTCCTGGCGGAGATGCGGGCAGAGTATTGTCACAGATGGACGAGTGTCTGTTGCTGGTGTGACAGATGAGCAATGGATCTAATTATATAACTGGAAGAGAAGAGTCATCTTGCACTCTTCTGTGATCTAGGGAAGTCATTGCAAAGCTGCTGTGTAGTACAAGGAGTGGTGTAACATTAGCTGCTCTACAGCACTGTAATACATCACACATGTACCCATTTCATGGCCACCCTAAAATATGTCACTGCCTTTGCTAGCCAGTCCATCACTTGAAAAAGGGACAGGAGGTGTAAAAAGCCTCAGTCACATAACTGCACTGAGAATGCAAGTTTCACAACTCATGCAGGGAGCAGTGAACTGTAGCAAGGACTTATATTCACTTTCCATTGACTGCTCAGCTGCTATTCATAAAAGAGTGTGGAAAAACAATTCCAGCTGACTGCATGTCCTAATGCATTTATGTTCCTGTAATCATTCTGGTTTATCTTGATTATAACCAGAACACATAGAGCAATGAGAGAGGGTGAAAGGCAACAGAAAGGAAGAGGTATACAATAGTAACTTATATGATGTATACGGAGGCACATGGAAAATTACATGATTGGTGACAGTCAACATTGTTTCATGTAGAGCAAGGGTGCCTGAGAAATTTGGTGGCCTTCTACAATGGGATTATAGTATTGGTGGATAAGGGAAGAGCAATAGATGTAATCTAGTGATAGGTATTTGACAATGTCCTGCACAATATTCTTGTCTCTAATCTGCAGAGACATGGATTTGACAGATGGTGGACCAGTGTGGATAGGAGTTAAGTGGACACTGAAATAGCTGCAGTCAACAACCCAATGTCCAAGTGTTGAGCAGCATGAATGGCATTCCTCAGGGACTGGTGTTGTGACTGGTGCTGTTTAACAGCTTTGTCAGAGACCCAGACAGTGGCATAGAGTGCACCCTCAGCAAGTTTGCCAGTGACACCAAGCTGTGTAGTCTGATTGACACGCTGGAGAGAGGGGATCCAGAGGGACTTTGACAGACTTGAGAGGTGGCAATTCACAAAACACAGTACACAGAAGAGTGATGGGCATGCAGAAGTATGCACTCTCCTGTTCTCACTGTGTATGAAAAAGCTGCTAATGAAATTGAATTATCCAATAGTCAGCTACCTATGCTACCCTTGGGCTGCAGAGGCATTTGAGGTTTTGTAAACCTACAGTTTTTCTTTTATAAAAAATGGCTATATGGAACTGGCAGAAAAACAGATTGTATTGTAATCCTTATAAAAAGTGCTTTAAAGAAACTGTCTAAAGCTATTAAAAGAGAGAATTTTTACTGATGCCTTCTCTAGCTTGGCTAACAGACTTCCTGCAGCATCAGTAGCGGATCTAGATGGACATATGGCACTTCATTGTTAGTCTGTGCTTAATGGTCTTATGACCTGAATGACTTTTATATTTCCACCTGAATTCCCCAAGCATAACCCTGCCATTTGGTGTTGTGTGTAAGCAGATCATATGAGAGAAATGTGAGGGAGCAGTTGAGCAAAGATACAGATGTGGCTTCACAGATCAAAAGCAGCCTTCCTTATGGAGGGTGCCTCGAGTGCTGGGAATGTGTCTGACGCCCCTAGATGTGGTAGGCATTGCAGAATTTACACCAAATCAGTGTAGTCACACATTATCACATTGCTGAGTCCAAGAAAGCAAGCAACTCATCGCTGCAGACTTCTTGAGGCTCTTGCTGCTGCTCTGTTGTTTGAACTGTCTGTACAGGTGTATTTTCATATGTCAGATGTCTCAGCAGGACAAAACAGAGGCATAAACCCAGCCTATTTGTGGAGGGTATAAGATATCTGTCATGGGTCACATTTTCTTTTTTTCCCAGATCTCACACTACTTTCTTCCTCTTCATCTGCTGATAACACTTTTTAGAAGGTTGAAGCCCTTGGACTGCTGGTGTGATCAGGAAGAATCATGTCTCACTAGTGATTTTTATTGGAGTTCCTGATAATTACTACCTGAAGCATTTCCTCAAGTCTGCTGGCCTTTTGTGCCCTGCAGAATTTTTGAGAAAAAGGCTTGGTAAAAGTTTTGGAAACAGGACTCTAGGCAAAATTGAATGTACAAATAGTCTTCTAAAATCTTCATCTATATTTTATGCATTGTGATAACTCTCTTAATCTTGGGCTAGTACAGTTCCTTATGTGCTAGATACCTCAGAAATGCATAAAAAACCCCCAAGATGTTCTTTCTTGATATATTTGCCACCCAGGCACATAGATTTTCCTTCTTCATTTTTCTATCACTTTAATAAAGAATTGTAAGGAATGAGTAAAGGATACACTTTTCAATATGGTGCACAGTCTGTGATAATGCTCACGTAACCAGTGCAAATCTGGTGGTACCAACATACCTCAGCAGACAACTACCTTGGTTTAAAGCTATTCACTTCTAGTAGACTTTCTCTGGCTACATTTGCTACAAATCTTGACCTTGAAATGAATCTAATTTGTGCATGAAGGCTGGGTTTTAAAAGGAGCCTACGCATATTATTTTCCAAAATCCCATTACATTTTAATAACATTTCTACTTCTAACAGACTGTGGTCTCTTCAAAAGCTCAGTCTGAATTCCCAGTTTCCCACCAAGTCAGTGCTATCACTAAATCAGCTCCATGGTGATTCCTTCCAGAAAGTTGAGTGTTAATTTTAATTTTTTGTTATTCTCCTCCTGCACTTCAGTGATTTAGGACTTTCCTCTTGCTTGACTTGTTTTTGTGCTTCATGTTTTTTTATCATCCTTGCTAAGGATATCTCTGAATATAGAGTGACACTCATACCTGACACCATGAACAGGAAAATTGATGAGTCACAGCAGCTCCAATTTCCCACCTGCATCAGCAATGGAGAAATATCCAGCTGGGAATAACCATATACTTTATAGTCAGCTTTTCTCATTCCTATCACCCTGAGTTACAGGTATTTTCTAAATTGCACATTTGCAAAAACAAACAACAAAAAAGCTTCAAGTTTTAAATTATAAAGGGATAGTCAAGACTCACTGTCCATCAGCCTTCACTAGAGCTGTTCCTCAACCTGGCCTCTTTCAATCAGCCTGAATCCTATTTCCCTTTGGTCACCACGCCTAGGACAGGATGGAGGAGGATGTTGCAAAATCTGATAAGGCTTTTGTATCTCACAAGCACTTCAGGGAGTAATATTACCAAGGCAAATAATCTTATACCTCCTTTACATTCCCCTGATGTCTCTGCCAGGCTTCCAGGAAAGCTGTTTACAGATGTTTTGAGCCTATGTATAGCAGCCTGTAATGTATTTCTCACAGGCTGTCCTGTCCACATAGCCAGACTTGCAGTGAAAGCCCAGTTTGGGAGTGGGGGGAGCTGGAATAGCTGCTGTGTTGTCACCAAGGCTTCTGGTGGCCTCATGCCAATAAATTCACCAGTACATTTCAGGATTTAATACCTGGGAGACAGAGGGTAGGATTAAGTGCCTCCTGCTGCAGAAGGGGAGTGAGGTTGGACTTCACAGCACATGGGACAGCAGATCTGTCCATCTCTTTGGAAGCAAATTGTACCTGTGGGAATTTAGTTGGGGTTAAAATCTTCCCTAGTTATATAGTCATCATCAACCTTTTCCAGGGAATGCCTTTTCTCTCTAGAATTTAATTGTATTAGCAGTTATTCCTATCTAATTGTTAGAGAGCATTTGCATGCATTCCTGCTTTTAAATAATAGGACACAATATATGGGCAGCTGAGGTTATGTTGTGCTTGCAGCATCTCTGGCGAATACACATACAGATATATATGCTTGCTGAATAAATTCAGAAATATCTCAGAGGCATTGTCACAGCAGCAGACACTGGTTTCCTCAGAAACACTCTGCTGAGCACTCCTCACTGGAATGTTCAATTTAGGATCCCTGGCTCAGGGCTCTGCTCAGCATTGTGTGGCCTCTCTCTGTGTTGACCATTGACAACAGCTCCGTTCATATCTCTTAAACTTTTCTTTTGCATCAAGTGCCTTGCAAGATGAGGACAACAATTCAGAGCCCTTGTCCTCTGTTGGACTGTAAGGGACAGCTTTGGAAGGATGTGCAACCTGGTCCCGGAGGCAATCCTTTTGGCCATAAGCTTTCACAGGCTGTGCTAGGGCAGGACACTGTTACACCTGCACACTTGAGGCCACCTCTGTAAGGGCAAGCCTCACTGCCAGAGGAACATGGTTTGTGTCATTTCACAAGTAATGTGTTGCAGATTTTGAACCCACAGTGTCATGGAGTAGTCCCTGTGTCCACAACCCTTTCTGGGCTCAAGGACTGCTCCTGACTCCTGCTAAAGACTGGGGACTGGCATGGGAATGGTGTCCTTCTGCTTTTGCTGCTTGAGCCTCCATGTCAGGGCATGAAGGTGTTGTCCAGGCTGATGCTGTCCCAAGGGACTGACTGGTGACTGGCTTTCTGCACATCCAGGAAGCGGGGGGCTGGAGCCAGCCTCCAATGGGCGGCTGTGCAGAAACCCTCCTCCTTCACCCACCCAATTTGCCAAACTGCAGGCACTGGCTCCACACCACACTGCCTCCCACCACTGAAGAAATTATTACAGCAGCTCTATGCTATCAAATTAAATTAGTATATTTCACATCTAGGACATCACACTTGGAGGTGGGGAGGTCAGTAAGTGACTCACTCGCAAGGACTCATGCATTGTGTCCCACCTTCCCACCTCCCACCCTCTCCCTGAAGGACTGAGGGAAAGCTCATAGTGCCAGATTGAGAGGCTGGGGACAATCACCTCCAGGGGAGCCAACAACCATCTCCTAATGACACAAGAATAGACAAGGCACTCTTTCTTCCAGTTAAGGACATAAGTAGGGCCCTACACTTCTAGCCTACTACTTCCAAACATTTTGCTGTCTGACTGACTCTCATGGCTGAGAGCAGGCTCAGGATGGCAAATTCTGATTAGTGCCATCTTCAGTGTGTACTAAAGAGTCAAAATGCTGAGAGGTGACCAGAGTCAGGGTTGTAGCAAGTAGAGCTAGAAATATCACTTCAGTGCAGAGTCGTTAGAAACCACAATAGTTTCTGTCTTGTGGTAAGCTGAATGGTGTGCTCTCAGTGTACAAAGAGCTGCATTGACTTGTCAGTGGTCTTTGTGCTCTTCTCCCTTACTGTGATATCTTCCTGCAGCAAGGGAACACTCTCCAGGTACATGTTTTAAAGGGTTCTTTGTGCTTTTCTGCACATGTGTTCAGTCCTGCAGTGGGGATAATGAAAAAGTGAATAGAAAATTAATATGATTGTATGTTATGTTAAAAACAAACAGCAAGATGTAAAAACCAGCTTTTACACACAGATTTAACTTGGATCCTATGGAGTTGAAAGAAATTGAAAGACTAACCCAGAACAAGAAAGTAAAATCTACCATATTTTATTTGATTTTTCTTCTTGACTGGATAAGCTTCTGAAAATCAATTCTTTAAAAAAATCAAAAATCTAACATGTTGCTTCTTTTTGGATAATGATCTCTGCGTTCACTGGGTTAATCATGCCAGAATTACTTGCAAATTATCCAAACATACCTGAGACTGGGAAAAACTTGCTGAAAAATATGAATTATGTTTTTAATATGAAATTTAAGGGGGAAGAAGAGAAACAAGAATTTAAATATAGGAAAAATATATATTGGCTTCTAAAAAATGTTAAAGTATAATATTTAGGAGAAATTGTGGGTGTTTTTTCCCCTGCAGATAATATCTCTGAGGCAGGAGCTGTTGATCAGCTCCTGCAAGCTTTCATGTCTGTGGTGATAAGAGAATGGTATAACAGCCAGGTTCTTTTGAATCTCATCTGTAACACTGTCATCATCTCTAGCTTTCTTCTTTCTTCTTTGTGTTTTTCCTGCCACCTTGCTTTAAAACACAAGCTCTAAACTGGTCAGACATTGTGCCCAAAGAAAAATGTTTTAGTTTTTTAGCTTTTATTTCAAGCAGCTGTGTTCTTTTAAAGTTCATCCTTTTTACCATCAGCCGTGGTTGCAGACAGCCAGCTGATTGTCAACAATTTTCTACAGCACTGATTCATCTCTCAGTGCCTTTTCATTTTTCCATCAAAAAGTATTTGTAAGTAAAAAATGTTGACCGGTTTTATTGTGCTCTCTGAAACATTAAAAAAACAGTGGTTATGAAGCCTTATAATGAGCTGTCATGTCTTCCTTTCTTCAGCTTTTCACCATAGCTGAGCTCACCGATCAGGATGCAGGATTTGTGCTGTTAGATGAATATAGAAAAAACAAATCATAATTCCTGATGCCACAACCAATTACAGTGGGACAAAGAGTGAGAGAAAGAGTGAGGAAACATATTTAGGGTATTAAATGTCTTTGGAAGAAGCTCCTCAAAATACTTACTGCAAGAGAACTGTGATGCTATTTCACTGGCAGTGGCATTTCAGATCAAATCAACTCAGGAGTACTATTTAAACCTGACTCAGTAGTTCCCCTTCACTGTGTTTGGGTCACCTTACAGAAAAGGTTTCAAATGTACAAACAAGCTTCCTTCTGGATGAAACAGATCCAGGACATATTTCTCATGAAATCACCAATGTCTCTGATGGGTGTGCATCCTTGAGGCCAGACCGGATCTAGTCTGAGGGAAACAGCCTTGAAGTGGGAGAAACATGGGCTCCCACAGCTCAGCATCAATGCTTCTGCACAGACCCATTCCAAGGCATTGCAGACACAGCCTATGACTAAAGGAGGGTGGCAGCCTGAAATCAGCCAATACTGTTATGTTGAGAAATCAGATGTTCAAATCAAATGTTCAGCTCACCTACAGTGAGCTATTCTATTCTATTCTATTCTATTCTATTCTATTCTATTCTATTCTATTCTATTCTATTCTATTCTGCATTGGCCCATCACCATCCCTGCAAAATCTTACTGTCTTCCAGGAGCGCATTAGTCAATATGAGTAAAGTTTGTCAACATTTACACAGGGGATAATCAAGAGCTCATTGTTCGCCAGCTCTGCAGAATTGAACAAGAAGCTGCAATAATGAAATTCTCTTATTGATTCAACAGATCAAAATGTATTTGCATCAGTAGCTCAGGATAATTGGAGCACATTATAACAAAACAAGTGATTGGTAGTGTGACACGGTTCAGAATATAAATACAAAATCCTTTCAAGCATTTAAGATTTCTGTTAATCAGTAGCTTGGCGCCATCTTCAATTTTGCTGAACAGCCTTCAATCTGGGAAGCCTGAAGCTCTTTAAATCTGTTTTTGTATTTGCAGACCCTCTTAGACTGCCTGACAATGTGAACTTTTAACTTTGAATCAGACTGAAAATCAGTGTGAGATAATGCTTACATTGGTATTCTTCTTCCCTGTCCTCTGTTATGACATTGCTTCGTATTTGTTTCCTTAGCAGAGATACAGAAGGACTTGGCAAATGTAGAACTGCAGCCTTTTCCCTCCACAATGTAATAGTATGGCCTCATTTCCAGACTTAGCTCAGCTGCATCATGAAGATTTCTAGTGCAGGGAGCCCCACACTTCTCCAGGCAGAAAACACAGAAGACAAGGTGGAAAAAGCTACTTCTTTGTCCCAAATTTCCCAGATCTCAGTTGCTATTAACTACTAAAAGGAAACCATCCATTTTATTTTTGCAGTACCTGATCTCCAAGAAGACATACTTTTAAGACACAGGACAAAAATAAAATGTGGCAATAAGATACTCTTAGTTTGATAGTTTGTAGTTAGGCACACTTGTACCATTGGAAGAATAGATGTTGACAGCAGGTCAGATAGAGACATGCGGCATATAAAATGTGGTGTGCAACCAACAGATACCAGCAAGGTTAATAGGATTGAAAATGCAAATATGCGGCCCTTCAAGGACCAGCATAGTTCTCCCGAGTGTTACAAGTGCTTAAGTCTTGCTGAAGGTAATTAGAGTTGAAGGTCCTCTGAATTTTTCAGAAGATCTAAAACATTTATCTTTGGACTAGATTATTTTTTGCTAAAGGAAACTGTTCCTCTTTTCTGTTCTTGGTAACTTCTCTGATTTTGTCACAGATTTCCTCCCTTCTCACCTTAATCTCTTGAAGACAGGTTTGCACATTTTGCCAAATCAGTGAGCAAGATCAGAAGAATGACAGATCAGACCATATGTGAAAAATCTGTCCAATAGTCACTACTATAAAAATACACCTATAGATTTTTGGATGATGCTTCATAATCTTTCCTTCAAGGCTGCAATTTAGTTTTTGACAGGAGCCATCACATATTACGTCCTAAAATCCCACTCATGTATTCACAGATACAGTGAGATTCCAAATTATATCAGTCAATTGAATTAATAACTAACATAAATGTCTGTTGACATTGTTGGAATGTGTTGTAAATTCCTTCAATATCAGAAACATCACGCATAAACACAACTCTAACTCTAGGAAAGTGCTGAAAATTCTGTGAAAGCAAATTGATTTTGTCTCTTCTCTGGAATGGGTCCCTAGTGCACCCATTAGAGCAGAAGTAAGCCTTGCCAAATAAGCACTAAATGCCTCAAAGAGCCATCCGTGATGTCCAGTCCAGCTTCCTCTGGTACTTGTTGGCACAACAATTATGGTCAAACTAGGCAATTTAACTTAGATTATGCACAGCATGGAATAAGATCCTATATTTATACAGATTTACTTGTTTAGTAGGAGCAGTCCTGCGGTGAATGGAGAAATTTCCATATGTTAGTAGGAGACCGCTGTGTTAAGAAATTATGTTTTTCTGATTTGAGGAGTATTATTTTTGCTTTCTGCCCAGATCACTGAGCTCTTGACAGTCTTCTTGCATTCATACTCAAAATTCTTACCTGTTTTTGCTACCCTCATGCAGACTTCGCTACCAATTGTAAAATCACAAAGTGCATATGTATGTCAGAGAAACCCCCCACATTATCTCATCTTTTTATGGGAAGCACCACAGCTTTTACCCCTGAGAAAGTCAACACATGTCTCTGTTCTCCTCAGTATGTGACAATAATGTAAATTGAGACTTTGCTCATAAACAGAGAAGAAAGCTGTTTTGATGTTGTACAGAGTTCATTTATGTCACCTACAAAAGGGCAAAAATGTGTCATCTGTGCTCCCTTATGTTGTTCAGATGAGACACAGAGTCTCTTTTTTTCTTCTGTTGCTTGTATTTACCTTAGTAATATGAAAAAAAAAAAGTCAAGGTGAGGCTGGCCTTGATTGTTTGAAATCTTTTAAGTTCTCAGGGGTGAATTAGCACTGCTTGCCTGTCTTGCAAACTCCCATGGTTTCTCTTTTCCATGTTTAGTCAGGCTGTGGTCCCAGTTCCACAGTGAGCTGCCTGTGAGCAGATGACTGCTCCTGTATGCAATGCAGGTGGGGAAGGAGCCTGAGCATTGTCTGCTTCCTATCATGTCCCAGAGATTTGATGTGTTCCTGTTCCCTTGTCTAGAAGAAAGCAATGACACGGTGACTGCCAACGTGTTTGCTGTATCTTATCTACAAATATTCACCAGTCCTGTAACAGAAAGCATTCAAACAAGCACCTTTTCCAGGAATACAACTCAGAGCAGCAAAACTGCTTCCAGGACCAGCTCTGGTAAGAGCAAGTAAAAGCTTCATTGGCGAAATCCGTGGCAAAGAAAAGGCCTCCAAATATGTAATTTTTCATTTTCTGTTAGAAAAGGCTTTGAAGGTGCAACTCTGAATGCATCTGAAATTGAAACAATATATTGCATGATGCCAACCATAAGCACCTGGCATTTTAAACTGAAGTGTGACAGAGGAAATGCAAGTTTTTAACAAGAACTTCTCCCTCAACAGAGTTAATGATTATGGTTAAATGTGTGTTAACAAGAGTTAAACAGAAGACTGTCTTAAATGAACTAACAAAGATTTAGTTCTGCCTGAATCAGGTTTTATCTCATGGAGTATAATTTGTTATAAATTCTGTTTTGGTTTTGTTTTGTTTCCAGCCATCAGAGTCATTCACAAACAAATTTTGATCTGAGCACAAAACAAAACAAAACAACCAACAACCAAGAACAACAACAAAAAGTAAAACAGACACAAAATCTCTGTAGTTTTTCACATGACACAGATTAACCGGCTGTACTATCCACTTTGCCTTTTAACACCTCTTCAGCTGTGTCAACTCTTAGGGATGCAAGGTTCTATGTCCCGAATTCCCTCAGGCTTCAGGTTGGCCAAATGCAGACCCACAGTTTCAGTCAGGTGGGCAGGGAGCTGGACCAACAGGGTCCCAGTCTGAGCCAACTCTGTTCTGTTGCCAGCTCCAGGTGAGCAGTTACAAAGCTGTGTTAGACAACTGGTGATAATGACTTTTCACTCTGCGTCAGCTGCTTACCATCTGGCCTCTTGCCTTTGTGAGGTCTAACTCAGAAGAGAAAAGCAAAAACAATGGTTTTGTGAAGGAGGAGACTGTGGCCAAAATTTAGTGAAACATTTCTGAGCACACCTAAATTGACGATCACAATTTATCCCAGTCGGTTCAGGGAGGGATAAGCTTGCTCACTTCGCTGAATTGCACTTTCATGTTCTGCAAAGGAAAAAAAAAAGTATTTTGTGCTTCAGAACCTTATGGTATAGAAGTACGATGATGTATCTTAAAGAAACACAATTCTGCTTACAAGGAAGAGAAACGGCAAGACAATCTCTTGCTCCAGTGTGTGTACTTCAATCTGTTAAATTTTGGAAGAAAAGGATGACCTGTTTCCAGAGTGAAGTTTTAGTGAAATTCCTCTCCAATATTTTGACACTTTGTTATTTGCATTTCTCTTGTCTTTTAAAAAATCCCACAACTCTGTGTACTGAAGCAAGCTAACAGCAAACTTCTCATGGCTTTTGGCAGCTTGTGTTCCAGATGGCCTGGACAAAACCTTAAGATATTATATAAAAGACCCAATTCTAGTAGTCAGTGCATGGAAGATATTTCAGGTGATGGTATGAAGTTTTTTACCAGGGCATGTGTAATGTCTCCCTGGGCTGATATCCTCAGTTGCTAAACTCCTGGTGGGTTTAAACCACATTTATCAACTTCACTGTTATACTTAGAGGAGCTGTCTTGCTCTCCTAATACATGCTGCTAACCAGATGGCCTCAGAAAACACAACCATATAAAGTCTGATCCCACTTAATTCTTATACTCTTCATGCTTTGGACTTTTCTGGGTTTGCATCAAAACATGGCATAATCAAGTAGCAGGAGAGTAGAAGCTGATTCAGTCCATAATTTTGCCCTTGATGTCTGTGATTGAGAAAAGACAATGGTGGCTCTAATACACAGCTTTAAAAGCCTGTTTGAATGGGAGTACAGCTGTGCCAAATAATATTTTCAATTATTACAAGGTTTTATGTATTATTATAGCATAAGAACCCATAATGGAGGCTTCTGAGGATCAGACGACATAAAGGTATTGTTAAGCTTTTCATATAAATGACTGTAATATGATCCTTTTAAAGAGACTTCTGCATGATTAAAGCCATCTAGTCATTGCCATACCCTTTGTAGAAGAAAATTATTATTTTTCTTATCTTCCTTTTGTGAGGGATCTTCTATATCTGGGTAGGGAGGGGTTATGAAAATAAGTGTATGACTTTTCTCCCTTCAATTCCCATGCACTTCTTTACACTAAGACCCTATTTAAAAAGACAATCTGTTCAATACCTAGAGCACAAACCCAATGTCAGGCCAAGGTACAGCTTGGTCTCAGGACTGAGAGCAGCCCTTCATTGGGATGAATCATGGTATTTGCTACCCTGCAATTGATTGGACAGGGTACATGGTTGCCTGCAATTTGTCAAACAGCCTTGACAGATAAATTTATAGTTAGAGGGGATGGCAATCAGCAATTGGAAATTCCGCCCTACCTCAGTCCATCATTTCACAGTCTCTAAGTCCAAGAGGCAGCTTCTGGCAGTTTGCAGGTGGATGTCACCTACAGACATAAAACTAATCAGGCTTAGGAAATACTCCTAGGATTTGTGCTTTTTTTCCTCACCTTGGATAACATGAGAAATATTTAAAAATGAAAATGTGACTTGACACCTTGCAGAGGGAAATAGGCCCTGCTTGGGTTTTTTCTCCTGCTGATCTGTGATGTGTGCAGTGATTCATGCACAGGCTTAGAAATGTCAAGAGCTCTTCCACAGATGTGTGCTCCTACAGCAAGCAAACTTCCAATGCCACTGGCACCCAGCACACCATCTTCGTATCCTACTTTAAAAAATTGCAATCAGGGCAGTGTTGGTCTTGTCGCTTCAAGATTTGTTGTGGAGTAACCTCATTTGCATCAATGACTTCTGATTTATGCCAGCAAATGTGAGTCTAGAATGAGGCCCTTTTGCACCAATTTAGCATCCTTCCTGCTGTGATGTTTTACCCGTCCTGGGTCTGATGTGCAGTCATCAAGTGTCCTACTGGTGCTGTAGCAAGCAGTTTGGGTGGAAATTCAATCTCTCCCATGAGACCTATGCTGAAGACTGCTGAAATGAGCTTGAGCTCTTGGAGTTCAATTCACCAGCTCTTTCTGAGGAGATGATGTGCAGGTCATATAATGCAGCCACTGGAAATGGCTGTCCTCAAATGGCTGTCTTCAGAACATGGCATTTAGGAGGAGCAGCTCACATATATTTGCTTCCGTCTCATGTGTGTATTCAGTCATTATTTAGGATTTCTTTGTGAAAAGATCTGCATCTATCCTGTGAAACCAGGTTTACTTTTGGACATGATGTAGTTGTGAAGCATCTACACCTCACATCCACTTTGTTGAACATATTTCTGCTTTTATAGCACAAACATCAGAAAGCCTCAGCTGCCTGCTGCACCTCTGGGGAAAGTGAGGACACCTATGAGCATTTGGCATTTCAGTTGAATCCAATCTACATAAGGATCTTCATCCCCTGTCACAGGGCAGCAAATTCCCTAGAGATGTTCCTGCAGGACTACAGGGCCATGCTTTGTGCAGTGAGAAGTGTGTGGGCAGCCTCAGGGGAGAAACGTCCACTACAAATCTCAGGTGCAGAGCTGAGGCTTGGTCCTCTCTCAGACTTGAATAGGTTGTAATCTCTCTAAGAAGTTATGGAAGATAATTGCAAAGTGGGTCCATCCTTTTTGCCTCATTGCTACCCACTAAAATCACTGAGCCGTATGTACAGAGGCCACTGACAGGACAGACATAGCCTTTAACAACATTTTACCCTGCTCTGTCACTTTCTGACCAGGGTCTGACCCTGACCATGACATTACAAAACGTGTCCAACCTTGAGTAGCTCTCCCTCTCCTAGGAACCAAGATGCCCAGGGACCAGGCTGTGTCCCGGGAGCCAGCTGGTGCAGCATGGCTCGTGTCCATGCAGCTGACATCTCATACCACCACCCACCATGGCCATGTCCAAACTCTGTACCCAGAGCCCTCTCTGGTCCATGCTAACCCTAGGCTGTGCCCAAGGTCAAACCCCATGGGGAAATGGCACGTGGGCTCATCAATGGCCTCAGCTGGCAGAGAGCTGTGGGGTGATGTCCAGTGCCCAGATGGGTCACATGCAAAAACACAGCCTACAGAGAAATGCTCTGGGTTCCAGTTGTTTTTCATTCTCTGTGGGTTTGTAAAGGTAAATAGTGTTCAATACTGAGTCAAAGTAGATTTTCAGGGGGGTTGGAAGAAATGGAAATTCTCTGTTAGCTCTGCCAACCTACATTTATTCAGCTAACAAACACTGTTCCTGAAAAAACTGTCAGATAGGGCTGTCATCTGAATCAAAGTAAATAAAGAGGCTGCCAAATTTGCCTAAAAAATCTCAATAATTGCCTATGTATTCTTTATTTTTGTCAGGTGATGGAGAAAGCAGGAAAAATGAGAAACAGGGTATTGAAATACAGCAACAGAGAGACACTAAATTGTTAAGAAAAACTATAATTAATGTCAGTGCTGAATAATAACCCATTTGAAGGAAAATACATATTTTAATTTACAGGATGATTTGATCTCAGTGCCATTGAAGAAGCTCTCACCTGCTACTAATATTTTTCTACTTTGTGAAGATTATTAATGATATGAAAGTGTAAAAGATAATGTATGAATCAGATGACTTTATGTGGTTTAAGCCCAGCTGTTTAAGATCACACAGTCCCTTGCTCATTGTCCACCCAGTGGGATGGCAGGAAGAGAACTGGAAGGGTAAAAGTAAGAAAAATCATGGGCTGAGATAAGAACATTTTAATAGTTGTAATAAAAGGAATGGCATTAGTAATAATAATAGTAATAATAATAATATTATTATTGTTATTTCTGTTATTATGTTTTGAAAAGGAAACCAACAAAGAGAAATAAATCCAAAAAAAGACTGTGCAAATGAAACCAGTTTTTCACCACCAACTGACCATTGCCCAGCCAGTCCCTAAGAAGCAGCTGCCCCTGGCCAAACTTGCCCCCTAATTTTACTGCTGAGCATGACACCACACGGTCTGGGACATCCTTTTGGTCACTTGGAGTCACTTGTCCTGGCTGTGCCCTGTCTCAACTCCTTGCACACCCCCAGCCCACTCACTGGTAGGATGGGGTGAGGAACAGAAAAGGCTTTGGCTCTGTGTAAGCCCTGCTCAGCAATAACAAAAACATCCCTGTGTTATCAGCACTGTGTCCAGCATAAATCCAAAACACAGCCCCATACCAGATGCTGTGAAGAAATTTAACTCTATCCCAGCCATAACCAGCACACTTAAATGCAACTGGCACAGAAAATAGAAGGCTACCTTGAGATTTTAATGAGCAAATGAGCTTTGATCAGCGTGTGGTGATGATCGCTGGAACACAGCAGCACATCTGCCAACAGCAGAGGCAGGGCTGCCAAAAGCAATTGCTGAACACCCTTAGTCCTCAGCTCTACTTTTAGGGAACTTACTTTTCCCAGAATATGTATTTCTTACACATCCTTGCCCAGGTACACGTTCTCAAAGTCAAGCCCAGACTATTTCTCATAGGAAAATACAAACAAACTGAGATGAATCACAGGATAACAACAACAACGTATGAGTGGGACTTCTGAGATCTCTGCACCTTTTAGTGACAACTGCAATGCTCTCAGGGCCTGGGAGAGCATGGCTTGTAAGGTAACTTTTTGCTTCTACACTGAGACTGTCTTTGGGGCATTGGCTGCAGGGAGATGGGGGTCCTGAAGAGGGGGGATGAGCATGTGAGGCTGGTAACCTGCTCAGCTAACACTACCAATGCCAGAAAAAGAATGCTTATAGAGAATGAATATGGGATAAATCAGAAAATCACTTCCACTGGTGGACTCTAGAAAAGGAGTATTTTTTGGCAGGTGCCACATAGTTATTTCTAGTACTAATGGCATCTGTTGTGATGTCTCGAGAAACAGAGGGCGGCTTCAAGTGCTGGCTTTCTGGCACAATTTACCTACTGCTTACTCTGCTTACTCCAGACTGAGTACAGCAGAACACAGATCGTTTCCACCTACCCACAGCTGTTTGATCCTTTTATTGTTAATCAAATATCTGCCTGATAATCCTGCTCTGGTGTCTTGGCCTAGAAAACTAAACATTTGGTCTCCAGTAGATGTGAGAAATGGGGACTGCTGGCAGACAGATCTGAGGAGGCTCTGGGAGCACTGCTCCAGCTTTTTGCCCCTGCAGCACTCACTGCTGCATGAGGTCTGTTCTCAGGGCCACTTCTCAGGGTCACTCAGGTGACTCAGGCCAAGACTTCATAAGTCTTGGCTTCTCTAATAATGAGAAATAAAATATTTTCCACTTATAAATTTTAATTTTAAAATATTTTTAAAGGTGTGAAATTCTAGTTCTTCATTCACCATCAGCAAGGGGACAAGTCACTGCATGCTTTATTCTGCTTTTCTTACAATGAGCTACTGTCAGCTCCTCAAAATATTTATATAGATGAATTTCTTAGCATTCCCCTTTCTTTCCAGATTATTACAAGTTTCTCTTTGTGGAGAGAAATAACAACACTAAAGTGAAAATATTTTTTGTGAAGCGCTGAGATGCCTAAATTGACAGAAGATTGGAGAAAAGTACCTGAAGAACTACAGGAAGGAGTCACTGTAACATATAATCGATTACCCAGAGGATGAGGAGTCAAAATCTCTGAAGAACCAAGCAGTGTCTGGATCTAGTAAAACACTGCACAAACTGAGTTCTCGAAGATTTTTCTTTGCTGAAGTCCAAGAACCTTGTGCTCTTCAGGGATGCTCATCTTAGCTGCTTCCTGCCTGCTCTAATGTTTTGGAGATGATTTTCCTTACAAGAATGCCCTCACTGACAAAGGA